>NC_056739.1:253230513-253448013 GCF_019279795.1 Protopterus annectens
GTTCAGTTTACTTAATTAATAGAGCTCAAGATCTTGTCATGGCTCATGGGACACAAAGTGAACAGGAGGCACACAGCTTGGAGCCAAAAGACCTAAAGAGGTGGCTAAGACATTTTTGTCTCAATATTTACATTAACATACTGTGCTCTGAACTCCTGCAACTGTTGATGGATGATAGAAGCCGGCAAATTAGATATAACATGATTTAGACCACCAATGCCACCAGGTGGCAACCTAGGGAGAGTGACTAAGAAGTGAATGAGGTTGTGATCAGACAAGCAACAGGCCCAGCCTTTAGGTCATTGATCTTCATCCCCAGCTGGAACATAAAGCCAATGTATGGTCATCACTCGAGCAAACAAGGACCTTTGCATAATGCCCAAGAATCCCTTAGCAACAGTCAGGGATTCCTCATCAGTCTAGGTCTAAAGATGTCATTGTCCATCTTTACTCCTCCTTTACCAAACCTATATAAGCCCCATTTGGCATATATCGGTTCAAGCACAGGGTCCAACTAGGAAATAAAACACAAGTTTCTACCCCCAAAAAATCATATGCGCTGATTCGGCCTGTTCTATAAGACTGTAAATGATCACCTCCTACGTGATCTTCTACATGTTCAAAATTTGAAATGCCACAAATCTCCCCTCTAGGGACATATATATATATATTTGATTACAAAAGACAAAAAGAAAAAAAAATGGAAGCAAAGAGCAAAGACAACCAACCCCCCCCCCCTCCCATTATTGAGAGTGGATAAAATGGAGTTTTAAATAGGAAGACAAAAGAAAACTAAAGGCCCAAGGTTAAAGTTAAGAAGTTGGTGGGAGAAAATGAAGGTACACTGAAGACAGATTGATAAAAAAAATGCTACAAACATTTCAGAAATGTCAAACAAGGTGATGTTGTCTTAAGCCAAATAATGTTGAAAAGTCAACGTTATGTCTGCAAAGTAGAATTGAATAGTTTCCAAATCACTGAAGAAATGACTTATAACAAATAAAACCAAGGTGATATATATGTGGACTTTGGCCTAAATGAAATGTAAGCATACCTGCTGAACAACTCAAAGAGCCTCACAATGTCAGCTGAAATTCGATACTTCTTACAGTACAAAGTGATGTAAGCAGCTGGATGATTGTAATCGAAAATTGTTCATGGCAATCAAAATATAAGCATTTCTGGGAAAACATTAAAAAAAGAATAAGGTAATAGAATCATCATGGTGCATTTTGCATTAAGATGGCACAGTCTGTTAAAAATTGAATAGCAGATATGAATAAATAAACACTGCTGTCCTGTGGATATGAACCTATTGTATAAGACATCAAATAAGAGGGGGATATCATAATTTTACACCATGTATGAGGAGTGCACAAGTGATATACTGTGTAAAATGTGCTAATAGAAAATGTGTAAAAAACTGCATTGGGAAAGATCTCTTTTCCAAGATATACCCTATATTTGGAATAACTTCCCACTCCCCTATCGCACTAAGCAGTTTCCTCAGTTTCCATCAGTTAGTCAAATGGATGGGTAACACTAAGGTGACCCTAGGTTTAGTTGCATAATCCCTTATGTTCAGAGGAAGTAAGTTAATTGTTATAGAGTGGTTCACAGTGGTCTTCTAGACTGTCTAATATACAACTATGAACTTATGAACCTATGCTAACAACACTGCCACCACCATTTCCAATATTTTCATAGGAGAAAAAGCAATGACATAGGGTAGTAGGATTCAATGTAGCAGCTTGTCTAGGTAAAAGAATGACAATCTATCTGGACAAATATCAGTTGGCAGTTCTATTCAATGTAGTATGAAGGGCTCAGTAAAGAAGAAGAGGAGAAATATGGTCAGATAATTCACAAAAGAAAGTTGCTGATGCATTAATTTTCACATTAAATGAGTAGATTAGGAACTTGATTAAATTCTCATCTACCACCACAGTTACTCATCTTTTCAATACTAATATTGTGTGATTCCATATAAATATGTTCTTTTAATTTTTTATTCAGTTTTTTTATCAATGATCACAATATAGCAAAACAAATATATCATTAAAACATAAATAGAAATTATTTACAATTGTCCATATCAAGGTTTTGCTAAGAAGTAATACAAATATCATTAGCATTTTTCACTCAGTTTTTTCCATGCATTATTTATTTCACATTTGTTAATTGGGTTAGTCCAGCTGTGCAGTTATTGCCCATTTTCAGTGGAAACCTGAGGAGAAAATCTCCAATAAATTGAATATATACATGGTAACACAAGAGTAAGTATAACAGCATATTAATAGAAAAATAAGAAAAGCATAGCAAAAACAGAATTGGGCGAGTGATTTTTGGTGATACATGTATCAAAATAGCAAAAACAGAATTGGACGAGTGATTTTTGGTGATACATGTATCAAAATAGGTAATTACAAATAGTGTCAGAAGGATTATGCAATTATCAATCAGAAATTTCAGAGGTAAATTTGACTAAGATAGAGAAGTTATGCAACAGGAGCAGGGTGGTCAGGTGGGATCCTGGCATGCACAGATCCTGTTAGCTTGGAAGAATACTTTCAGGTCTTTTTTGAAGCTTGTTGCTTGAGTGATGTTTCATAGGTTAAAGGGTAGGCTATTCCAGATTTTTGTAATAGCAGATTTATATAGGAGATTGCCTATGTTCGGTTTAGGTGTATATGTTTCTAGGAGACGTTTCTCAGAGCTGCAGAGGGATTGTAGGGGGGGGGAATAGTATCAGGCTAGATTTGTGAGGGAGGGGTAGTAAGTGGGTTTACTAAGTATGTGGTGGGTTAGATGTAGTTGCTTAGTTTTATGTGATGGGAGAATTCAAGTCATTGTAGCTTGTGGAGGGCTAAGCAGTAGTGGGCTGGACTGGAAGGTTGGCTGCAAATTTGGCAATTTTATTTTAGGTCTGCCCAAGTCTAGAGAGTAAACAGGATTGGAGATTGGTGAGGACTGCTGAACCATAGAGGAGGCTAGGAAAGAGGTAGTCTTGGACAAGGGATTGTCTATACTATGTAGAGAGGAATTTTTAGTTGTATAACAAGCCAAGTTTTTGGTTAGTTATTTTTATTGCATGGTGAATATGTAAGTCATATTTTAATTGGCCAACAATAGTCATTCCTAGTAATTTTGCATGAGTGTCTACATTGATTATTGTGTTATTTAGAGAGGAGATGGAGAAGTTTGCCTTGAGGTGGTCATTGTTTTTTGGGAGAAAGAGAAGTAGCTTTGTTTTTTGGGGACAAGGATAAGCTGATTGTTTTTTAGCCAATTTTCTACAAGATGGAAGGATTTTTGAGTGTGTGTTTGAAGAAGTGTGACAGAGTTAGTGGATGTGATAAGGGTGGAGTCATCAGCATACTGAATGAGGCTGGAGAAGGAGGTGGAGGAGTTGCAATTGATAATGATGTTAAAGAGCAAGGGTCCAAGAATGGAACCCTGGGGTATGCCAGTGTGTATAGGTAAGAAAGAAGAGCAGGAGGATTGCCATTTTACTGACATGGTTCTGTAGTTACCTCACTGATAGAATTCAGAGAGAGCTGAGATAGGTAGGATGAGGTTATCCAGTTTGGTTAGAAGTTTAGAATGTGATACCATATCAAATGCCCTAGATAAGTCGAGGAACAAACAGGAGACTAAGTTATTGCTGTTCCTAGCTTCAGCAATGGTGTGGATGAAAGATAAAAGGGCTGTAGAGGTGCTGTGGTGAGGTCTGAAGCCATGTTGGGTAGGGGAGAGGAGGTAGTTTTGGAGGAGGAAGTTAAGTACTTGGTTGTACATAGTTTGATTGTAATTTTGGGTAGTGGGGAGAGTATGGAAATTGGCCGGTAATTGGAGGGGTCATTGGAGTTACCTCCTTTGTAAAGGGGTCATTGCAAAAGGATTTCCAGATTTTGGGTACAATGGCTTCTTTTATAGAAAGGTTAATGAGTATAGAGACTGGATGGGATGTGCAATGGATTTTGCAGCAAGCGTGAGGAAGTGGAGGGGGCTTCTCTGCAGAGACAGAACATGCTTTAAGTTTGAGGAATAGAGATTTTATGTAGGATGTAGAGATAGGGTTTAAGACAAGATTAGTGTTGATATTAATAGTATGGGGTATTGGGTTGTGGGGTGGTTTGTGGGGTAGATTTCAGCCTGTGTTAGTGAATTTTCTGATAGAGTCTATAAAAAACTGGTTGAGGAGAGAAGGCAGTCTCATGGTCAGGAAGGTTAGGGTTGAGTTGGGGTTTGGGGTCTACCAGGTTGGAGGGTAGAGTTGATATTTTTCCAAAAGTTTTTAGGATTTGAATGAATGGATGTTTGTGTCTTAGTGCAAAAGGACTTTTTATCATTGTAGATCTTTTTAATCTGGTTCCTATGTTCTTTAAATACTTGGAGGTGATTGAGAGATTTACTTTTTAACCAAGTTTTTCAGGCAATATATTGTTGGTGCATTAGTTTGCAAGTGTCTTTACTGAGCCATGGGGCATAGTTTGATTGTATTCTTATTTTACGTGGGGGGGGGGCTAATGAGTCATGGATATTTAAAAAGATGCGGTTGAATTAGATTACAGCTTCATCAAGAAGGAGGGAGTTCAGAATGGACCAGTTTATGACAGAGAGACTATCATTGAGAGAGGTGGGGTTGAGGTCTTTTAATTTACAACTTTAAACAGATGTGGTTTTTGTTGTTGGGGTAGGTATCTCACTATGCTAATGGGTAGATGGTCACTTAGTTTATCAGGTAGTGTTTTGTGTTTGTGATAATGCTGGGGGCTGTTACAGAGGATCCAGTCAATTGTTGTGCCTTTATAGGACTGTTTGGAGAGTCTAGTGGGGTTGGTGATAAGTTGGATGAAACCAAACAGATTAATGCTTTGGGCAGGTGAAGGGGATTTAAGGGGTTTCCAGTCTGTATTCACATCTCCTAACAATAATGTTTTGTAGGGTAGGTTTTGAGATAACCAGTATGTTTTCAGGAATTTGGATGTTCTTGTCTGCAGAAATGCAAATGGCAACAATGGCAAGTTTTTTGTGGTTGTTTATGTGGTAGCTTAGTATTAGTATTTCTGGTGTATGAAAGTCAGGTAACTCAACAGAAATGGGGGAAAAGGAGAGGTGTTGAGAGTAAAGAATTGCTACATCCTCACTTTTTTAGGATTTCTGTCTAGTCAAAAGATGTTGTATCCAGGGAAGGATTTCAGAGTTGGGAGTATGGGGTTTCAGACAGGTTTCAGATAGTACAAGTAGGTGGGGGCATACTGAGAGATCCAAGCATGAAGATCAGTAATTTTATTAGTAAGGCTCTGAATGTTTATTGCCATAATGGATAAGTATACTGATGTGTGATATTATGTGTTTTCATCTTAATGGTTAACAATTTTTTTTCTTGCATACACTTTTTGCTAAATATATAAATTCCAAAATAAGTATACTATTTTTACATTTCCAATTTAAAGTAATAACTTTCCTTGTAATTGCTAAAACTGATCATAAAAGAGACACTTGTGTTTTGGACTTCTTCTGGGATTGAAGCATTAAACAATATTAATTAATTTATTATTATACATTTATCTGACCACAACACTTGCAAAAACAATTTTAAACTCTTTCTAAAATGGAGATATTAGTTTACATTCTAATAGCATATGTAGCCAGTCTACCTATATATTATTCTCACATCTCCAGCATCTAACATTTGATATTTTGTTTATTATTGCAAACTCACTAGGACTTATAAAAGATCTATGCAGATTTTTCCAAGTAAATAACTTCCAGCACAGTGAAAAAAATGTTTTGTTTATTGAATTAAGTAATAATGCTTTATTTGACTCAGAAAACTCTGCATTATTAACTTTTGTAGAGTAATACTAACATTGTACTTCTACAAAGGAACAATCCATTCTTAATATCCTATATATGTTGATGGATATGATATATCCTTATTTATATTAGCATTGATGTTCAATAAAAATTCAAAACATTTTGGGACATCTTTTACAAGTGATTCTAAGAACACTTTTAATTTATAATTTACAAAATATTTACAACTTTGCAGACTCACCAGTTATTCTGTTGTAAATTATATCTAGATAATAAATATTCAGCTGAATGTATTATATTACCATTTATAAACTTGTGCCAAAATATTTAACTACTATCTTTAAAATCAAGCATTCTTTTCTTAGATTATGAGTTAAACATTAAATAGTGAATGCTATGGGAAATAATAACAATGCAAAGTCTTTCATTTTATAATTTATTATTTAGCTATCTTCTAGATGCTGCTAAAATATAGTTAATCAATGGGATAACGAAGCATTTCTTTTTATTACTCAGACAATTTTTTAATATCCAATAGAATTTATTGTAAACAGTTTGTACATGTAGCTCAATCACTCATTTATTATTACTTAATAATTTTTCTTGAATTTTCACTTAGAATCATATGAATTATTTAACTATTGACCTATAATTTGAATACCTGCTGCTTTTAAGTACAAATCAAAATTAGGGAAGCTAACACCATCTTCTCCCAGCTTTTCATATGCCATTGTAAAGAAAGCATATGTTTACTAGTGATTCATAAAAAATTAAATAACATAGAATGTATTAACAAAACAAAATTATTGGTAATATTATTACTTTTATTAGCATAATCCTATCTTCCATAGTGAAGAATAGTTTATTCCAACTAGAAATGAGTTGTCTAATCTTAGTAGATATATCTGCATAGTTAACTAATATTAGTTATTTATACCATTTAAAATTACTCTACTTTTTTAATTACCAAATATTATTTTTATTATAATTGAATTTCAGTCTAGAGCTATCTTCAAAACAGTCCATCACTTTAATTATATGTTGTAATGATGAATCACTATTACCAATAGTTAATAATACATCATCTACAAATAATTGTATTTTAGAGGCGTAATTCTTGCTGATTGAAAAAACTTTTATATTTTTATTTGGCATGATGTGACTTGCAAATGGTTAAAACATAAACCAAATAAAAATGGAGAAAGTGGGCATTCCTGTTTTGTACACTGTAAAATTATAAAATATTTAGATAGGAAAGAAACTATTATGATAAAAGTAGATGTTTTATTATATAACATCTTGATTAAATTTCTTGAAGAATCTAATTTTTCTATAGAATTTATAAACTTAAACAAATAATTACAGTTTACAGAATCAAATGCTTTATCCAAATCTAAACTTATAATTGAAAGTTTTTTTTTTTCTTTTTGTTAGCTAACTCTATAATGGTAAGTATAGTAATGTTATCACACACTCGCCCATTTAATATAAAGCCTGTTTAGTCATTATTAATAATTTCATCCAAAATATTACTTAGTCCGTTTGCCAGTATTGATGCAAATATTTTATAATCTATGTTTAGAATTGAAATAGGATGATACGAAGAACAAAACCTAGGGTCATTTATCTTCTTCTAGTATTGGTGAAAGAAGGAAAAATATCCAAAACTGGGGTGCATTTGATTTAAATTCAACACCATTAAATGCTTTCACAAAAATCTTTATTATATTTGCTGGCAACTATTTGTTGTTCAGGGATTAGTCCAGCCAAAAATGGAGCTTTATTTATTTTAAGATTTTTAATTTGATCTTACTTTCCTTAAACAAAAAAGGTTTATCAATACTTTTTCTTTCTTGTTTAGTTATTTTATTGGTAATGTTTTCTTTTAGAAAGTTTGTAAGACTATTGCTATTTATCATATCATTATTATTTATTTGATCATAATGATCCCTAAAACATTCTGAAATATTCTCTAAATTGGTACCTGTTTTATTTTTACTTCCATATTTATGATAAATATCCTTGATATAATTTAATGTATTCATTTTCTTTGCTCTAATGGCTAATCTGTGTAAACTTTTAGAATTTACTAAATAAGATTGGAATTTAATTTTTTCTAGATTTATAGAAATCTTATGACTAAGAATATCCACATATTTTCGATTTAAGGTTTTTAATACTAAATTATTAGTTTGATCATTTGGTTTAATTTTTTACTTTAAGGTATCAATCTTAGTGTGCAACTCCTTTAATTCTATATTCCATTCTCTTCTTTTATATACATACCAGTTTTTAATTTTACCATTTAAATATGCTTGTAAAGAATCCCAAAGAATGACCTCAGTAAATTCTCCATTATTGTTAAATGCTAAGAATGTGTTAATTTTATTAATAAACCAGTCTTTAAAACACATACTTGTTATTGTATATGCAGGAAGTATATTACATATCATTAGATTATTAGACTTAAATGTGATAATAAAAAATATTGTGTTGTGGTCAGTCAATGGACAGGAAATAATACATTTTCAGTTTTATAGTATAAGTCATTTGAGATAAAAACTTATCTATACTGGTTTGAGTGCCAAATCTGAAAGAGTAATGTGTATAATTAAGAGATTTAGATGGTCTCATATCATAGATGCTTCTCAAGTTTATTATATTAATAAAGTGATTACAATGTTTTGCAACTGATGATAATCTAAATTTTCCATTAGCAGTGGTGTCATTCTCTGAATGCACAAAATTAAAATCACCTGCTATAATTACTTCACCTTTCATATAGAGAGCTAAGGTATCTAAATACTTTTTAGAGACATTTGTTTCAAGTCCATGGATCCAGTAAGAATTAACTAACATATAATAATTTTTTTCATTTTATATTACCACCAAACTTAACATCCCATTTTTATCTGAATAGGAATCAATTACTTTTGGCGTAGTCACTGAATGTTTCCATAATATAAGTGTGCTCTTCTTTTTGTTTTAAAATGAGACCCAACTAAGATAAAATAATCTTTTAAGAATATTCTATTTACATATTTGGAAGGCAAACATATTTCTTGCAAAAATACAATATCAACCTTATGAAGTTTCATATATCTGAAAAATCTACTTCTTTTAACTGGGTTAGTTAAACCATTAATATTCAATTACATTCAATGACATACATTTACAATCTGCAATTTATAATAGGCAAAACATTATATATTAATATGACTTTAGATATAAAACAGATAAGCATATTTCTATTTATAACGTAGCTTAACATGGACAAGAACCTAATGACTAAAACAAAATAACTAATACTAAGGAAAAAACTAACTCTTATCACAGAATAACACATTCCTAGTTTGATGATGTAAGCATACAAACTCCTCTTTAGCCTTGCAGTAAACTATCTAGCCTAATCTTATTGCTACTACTTCCAAATTAATGAAAACATCAAGTTTAAAATTATATATATATTCAAACTCATTCATTTTCAGATTAGCCCAAACATATTAACTTTACTTCTCTATATGTGCACACTATAGCTTAATGTGCTTAACACTGCAAAATTACTATTGCATATAACATTTATATTATTCTATATTTACAGAAACCACATGTATAAATAGGAATATAGTATTATTAAAGCCCATCTCCTAACATCTTTTATGACTTTTATTCATATAAATGAATTATACAATACCTTTATGATCTCTGGTACCACTAGTATGAAACATATAGGCTTATTTCATTAGCATTACTATATATTGTCAAAACCTCTTTTCAGATAATCACACAATTGTAGGCTTATATTAATCATAGAATATTAGCTTCTGTTCCTGAATTATCATCTGTCAGTAATGCATATTCTTTTTTGACATCACAAAACCATGATGTCAGAACCCCTTCTTATCTAATGGTACTATTCCCTGGTTTTATTCCTTACGACTATGTAATTGACAGAATACCTGTAACCAAAATCATGGGAAACGTGTAATTTCTTATGATATAAAACCATAATGTGATAACCTCAACCTATACTATAAGAGTATTGCACTAAGAGTGCATTATATCATATCCTTGTTATATCCTGACCTCTGATGCTATCAACATGAAATGAAACAGAAAAATGAAACATTAAAGTACTAATGAATCAGACTACAACATACCTAAATAACCATAAATCCAACTATGCTTGAACTAAAATTAAAATGTACCTATTGTCATCTTTTTTATAATTAATACATATAAGACATAATTGGACACCAAGGAATATGTTTTCACATTTCAAATATGCTCAATCTACTCTGTAATATATTAATTTGTGTGTAAGACAAACTATCCACTAAAGAACTATCAATCATAAATATATATAAATACCAATTTATGCACACAAGACAAACACAAGCCTCCACTTTAAGTAAATAGAATATCAATATGAGTGAAAGGGAACTATACTTCAACTATTTATGTTAAGATATATAAACATAACTTACATATACAGTCTTATCTCCTTATATCAAATATATGGCTGTGTCAGCTTGCCAATATACCTACTTCAGTGTTATTTTTATTCTCTGTTATTACCTATAAGTATTAAATAGTAAGCAACACTTAAAAACTACATTTTCTGTATTCCATAAACACAAATAAGTATACAATAATATATTATTGTCCATTTTATAACTCACATATCACTATATAATTTAATTTTATACAAGAATGTATCACTCTGAAGCTTTGTTTCCTTTACTGTATGCATTAATTACTAAGCATATTTTAACAGTTTAATTTACTAAATAGTTTTAGAATTATATAACTAATTTGAATGATGTAAAGCTTCAAAAAAAGAACAAGCTGCATATGTAAGACACCAAATCTTAACTGCCAAGACAATAATTACAACAAAGTCAGTACAGTTCAAATATATTCAAACATGCATTCCCATACTGTCAAATATACACTAATCTCATTCTTTACTAAAAAAAAAAAAAAAACTAAAGAAGCTTTTTAGAAGTTTTATTTAGACCTAATAATCTTTTTTTTTAACTTATTAACATTGAAACTGTATATTTAAAGTTCACCATATTGTTTTCCGGTTCAGTGACCTTGTGGAAGCATTTCCTGTTTCACATGATGTTTAAAGGTCAAAGAGTTCTACTTGAAGCTACAGCAAGTCCATGATATCATTGGGGGGCTTCTGTCAGTGAGAAACAACTTAAGACTCATTCCAAAGCTTGGAAAACATTTAAATATCCTTCAGGTGGAAAAACACTGTTTAGCTTCACTTTTAAACTTGTAAAATAATTGTGACCACATCAGGTGAGCTGCTACAGTATTGAACGCCATTTTAAATGAACTTTTATGTGAAATATTTACTGTAAAGCTGTTTCATGAAAAAAGTGTACCTTTCATTTAAAATCAGAATCACTCAAAGAAGCAGGCTTACCATTCTATATAAACCATATAATTTTTAAACAACTAAATGTTTAGTAAGAGAAACAGAAAAAACACAGATTGACACTAGACATATCACACAACATTAAATTATCATTTTTACAAAGTTTGTTCTTCTTTAATATCCAATATTTACTTATTATTAGTATAGAGTTTATATGTTATACCATTTAATTACACTATACAGTAATGAGACACGTATGCCATTATTTGAATATGAATACTACCATTAACCTCAGAAGGACTAGCTCCCTGACTTTTGTTCATGTATTCAACAATAAACCATATATAGATCAAATTGAATAAGTAACTTTGTATTAAAACATCTATGAGATCAAATAAAACATAGTTTTTTACCTTGTTTCAGATGATTGTCTTATTTAGAGGTTAATGAGAACAAGACTATGCTAAGAATGTACAACTTATCCAATATAACTTTTTTGTCTCTAGGTTTTTACTTTTTTTCTTTTAAATTCCATCTATTTCCTGTCGTTTGTCTCTTTAATCTTGTCTGTGTCCAGTCCATACATTCAGTCTTGTATAAAGTTTTTTCTTTTGTACAAAGTCCACTACTTCATTTAAGGCGTTGAATGCTGCTTATCCCTCATATAAAAAAAATATTACTTATTAAATTATTTATTTTGGCCAGGATACAAGCTGTGATTTGATGTTTACTTTCTTTACTTTTTTAATTAAGGGAACACATGCCTGTCTTTTAGTAATGATAGAACTAGAATAGTCATTATCAAACATTATGGAGTTGTATCTTATTTTTATAGGGGAGTTAGCCCAGGCTGTTTTCAGGACTAAGTCTTTATCTTGATTTAACATAAATGTAACTGTAATTGACCCAGGAGAAGGTGGATTATTTTAGTGAAGTGTTTGAAAGAGATCTATGCACTCTCTTAATGCCAAATGAGAGAGGTTCAGGTAAGTTTAGGGACTTAGGAAGCCAGTTATTTAAAAATAAAATCATGTTGTATCTTACTTCCTTCTCTGGTATTCCATAGATTCTTATGTAATTTTTTCTTGACCTACTTTCAAGATCTTCTGTTTTTATCTATAAGTTTAAAATTTGGTTTTAGAATAAATTCAGTGTGATTCTCATTTTTAGCCACTCTCCCATCCAGGTCATTTATTGCTTCTTCAATTGTTGTTATTCACTGTGGCTGTTATTTAATCACCTCATTTAATAGCTATATCTGCTTTTTATTTTCTTCTTTAATATTGTCCATTTTCATCTCCTGTTTATCTATTTCTGATGCAAGATCCTGGATACTGGTGAGTATAGACTGCAGTTCTTTTTCATTATAGATTCTTGTGTAGTTTTTTTAAAGTGACTCATTGTTGTCCGCGGTGGTGCAGCAGTTATCATTGCTGCCTCACAGCAAGAGGTTCTTCAATTCAATTCTTGGCTGGAGCACCTTCTGTGTGGAGTCTGCATGTCCTTCCTGTGGTTGATTGAGTTTTAAAGATATGCAGTGTGTGTGTGTGTGTGTGTGTGTGTGTGTGTGTGTGTGTGTGTGTGTGTGTGTGTGTGTGTGTGAATGTTGGGTGCTGGGCTGGCAATTTGACACTGTAAAAACCCCTCTGTCAATCAGTCTGCAGACTGGTGATCCACTGTGATGACCCCTAACTGGAGAAGTTTAAAGACATTGCTTTGCTTTCCTTATAATGAATTAATAAGTTGTTCTGATAGCAAAAATGTAACAAAAGAATCACCAACTCATTTTTTTCTGTAAAAATCTTATACATAACTGTCTAAATATTAAATTTTCAGTAAAAAACTGAATGTTCTGATAAAAATATCCTGTCAGAATAAATCAAAATAAGCAGAACAAAGTTTCAGTGCTGCTAACAGTTCTCTGTCTTGTCCATCTCCCCTTTACAGTCATCTCTGATGTAATAATAGTTTATGAAATCATTTTGTGAATAAGAACTTTTAAACACCACCCCCAGGCCTTTTGTCACATGGCAAATACCTTTTATCTCAGGAGACAATCCAGATGCTGGTCATTCCCTAACCCTTTTTTTATTGCCAAAAGGAGTAATTCACTTATCCTGGAAGTAGGGTGTTAAATTATGATTGCAAACGAAGAAAAAAAGCTGCTTGTATTGCAATTAGTTTACACTGATACTCACTGATATTTTAATGTCCCTTCTGAAAGTGAATTCTGCTCTAACAAAACTGTAAGAATCAAGGAATATGCTACACAACTGAAATTAATAGCCATTGAAAGTTTAGGGTTGTTGCACTTCATACTGCATTTTTATAGTATAATTTTAATTGCAGCTACCCCTTTCTTTCTGCAATTAGAAAGACATTTATTTAATGGCTACTATACATGCTATTAAATGTCACCTATTTCTGCAAATTAAACTCAAACTATATATGCAACTAATTTATGTAAAAGATTTACCAATTTAACTTTAATATAATATGAATTTCACTTTTTTTCTTTCATAGCTTCTGCATTATGTTAGAAAAGTCCACTTCATAAATAAAGCTGGACAGGAAGTGTATTTTGATGGAAATGGTGATGTTTCAGTATTGTTTGATGTAATTAACTGTCAGCTGAGATCAGAAGTGTCCTTGAAGAGTATGAAGCTTATCTTTTATAAAGTGAATGATGATGGAACTAGGATGCTTATTATAAATAAAGAGTGGAGGATTCTTACAAGTAATTCTCTTATATTTAATTCAAATTATACAGCAGCAGAAACCAAAATGTTTTCTGAATCTGCGATTTTGTTGCAATTAATAAATAAAGCTGTCAGCATACCTATAAGTTATCACTTATTAGATTATTTAATAAATATATATAACATGAACCTTTTATGTATTTTTTTTTTTTTTTTTGCTACTGAAGAACTTTGACTACTTAATCATTCAGTTAACGTGCAACAACCACTTCCTATATAACTGACTATCAATAAATAGCAATGCTTCACAGTTGGTTAAGTAATCAATTCATTTATCATCTCTACACATATTTATTCATTTAAAAATAAAACACATTAAACTCTCCAATACCACTAATGCTCATTTTTTATTTCTGGATTTTACAAAATGTAATAGTTTATTACTGTTTTTAAACCAAAGTAAACTGACATGCAAGAAACATGGCTTCTAAGTATCATTTGCTTTTAAATGCTTAGCTATATTGGGTTAATAGGTATACCTTAAACCTCCTGTAATGGAGGTCCATGGGATGTATGGAAATGTCCCCTTTAAGGACATTAACTATTTCACTTACATGGCTTCTGAATGTCCATGACTTTTTCACTTTTTAAGTCTTTATGGTTACATTCAGGCCAATATAAACAAACCCCACTAGCTATGGACATGCATGTTTCAACCTTTTTCTTGACCTCGTTAGCACAATGTAAGGGGATAGTTTGGCTAAAATTCAGAAACAAAGCATCTTTAAACCTAGCTGATGCCCCTAAAGATGAACTTGCCTGCAAAATATCCCAACTAATATCTATAGGCCTCCATTACAGGAGGTTTAAGGTATCACACAATGAAAACTCTAGCTTGGCTCATTTTTTCTTGCAGTTTTTACTGAATAGTTTATCTGTATGACCTTTTTACTCTTTCTTGGATTTTTCTGTAATTTATTTATGTAATTGTTTATGTGATGTATTACAAAATGCGTTCAATAGCCAGAAACATATGTCTAAACATGCCTAGCACATTTGTTACAAGTCATAGGTTCATAGGTAGGCACTAGGCTATTGACCCAAGGGCCTACGTAAGCCTAACCAACAAGGTTCCATGGCTTATGTCACCCAAGAAAGTTAAAGCATGTTTTAAATATACTAGTAATGGTAGAGGTACTGGGGCAGTTGTTCATTGTACTGAAAACAACTAAAATGTGTAAGAAGTATACTGAGATAATTCACTTATTTACAAACTGCTTAATTACTGTTAATATGTATGGTTCAAAAAGCAGCAATATAATGCCATCTACTCAAAATAAAAAGCATACACATTTTAGGGTTATCAAGGAGCACACTAAAAGGTCTGCAGGATTACCATAGAATATAATTTAAGTTAAAAAGTTTGTCTCAGCATCTGCTACTATCCACTGCACTGGTTAGATTAACAAGACATTGTGACATCAAAGTTTTCATTTAGCATGAGAATTGCCAAGGTAATAGCTCTTACTACTGAGTTCTGCAACCACTACTTGTTATTTTAAACTGACATAAAGGGTTTTTATATTGTAGTAGAAATGCCCATTTCATTCTGATTAGCAACAGTGTTCAGTCTTTTCTTTGTAGTTTCTAAGAAACAAGGTCTTAAGGACATTCACTGGCAACAAATAAACTCAAGTAGATCTGTACAGAGTCTGATGTTTTTCACATACTTCTCAAACAAAAAGATGCTTGTTGAAGTGGATGCAGTTTTGCCCAACAGATCTGACACAAGTTTGCAAATAAGGTCTGGAAATTATGTCCACAGTGGTTGGTCCTTATACACACTAAAGTGGATGATTTCAGATAAGATACACCTCCAACAATGTACTGGATGATGGGGGAATCTGTATATACAAGCATAATGTTATTGAGTGCCTTTTGTTAACTGTATTGAAATGTAGTTTTAATCTTATATAAATCATTTACTTGCTTAATAATATCACTTGACCCTGTACACAATGCAGAAACATGTCCTCTGATATTCAAGTCAGTATAGGATGAATCACATCTGCTTTGTCCATACTGGTATCTACCAAAAATGCTAACATATGACAAATCCTATATGTTATCTCTTCTAATCTGTGCAAGGCCATTTGATGTGTCCCAGTGGCCCACTGGTAAACATGCTGGGAGAGCTCTCTATGAAAGAAAATCTATTTGCCCTTCTAGGTATGAGTTAGGGAAGCTGCTTTATTCAGTAAATTTCCAACAATATTGGAGTTAGTTTATCTCATGCAACATATTTTATCCATCCCTTCTGTAGCACTTTGTCACTGTAAGACTTTTTCCAGAAAAAAGGACAGTACCTTCACCATGTAATTTTTCTGGCTTGGATTACAGATTAAAAGGTTTGTCCTAGGCTAATGGCAACTTAGCCTTACAACCCAAACCAATTTTGTCTCTTGGGCATCTATAAGGAGATAGTTAATAGTTATGTAGGGAAGGCATGTTAGTTATTGTGGATGTAGATATTTTACAAAAAATCACCTAAACAGGTATGTCCAAAGGTCAGCTTCTGGTGATTTTTCCTGTCCACCTGGGGAATCTGGGCATATTGGGGCAATTCAGCAACTGCCTCATGTACACAGACAACACTCTCCTCCTACCACCCAACACTACAACCTGTGAGAGATGCATAGGTTCATAGGTTCATAGACTAGTACTAGGCTAACTGCCCTTGCGAGCCATTTTAAGCCTAGCCAATTATCCCTTGTGAGACTCAAACCCTGCACCTTGTGTTTGTAAGGCAAGCACCTTAACCATTAGGCCACCCTCCCAGATGCACTTACATAGCCAAACTGGAAGCAAAGCTCTCTCCAGCCAAGATTGTGCTAGACAGTCAAGAGGAGAAGGTTAACACCTGCACTACACTTCAAGCAACACATAACCCTTCAAAACCCACACCATCAACACCCACACATAGCAACAATAAACCCACATATGCAGAGGCCTTTAACATTAACCTGCCCAAGCAACAAAGACCTCCGAAGCTGAAATGCAAACAAACACCAGTCACAACCAAAGTGACACATAGCTCACAACACCAGTGTGCTAATCAACAACAGCCCCTAAGGCAAGACAACATACCCAACACTTTAGTCATAGGTGACTCTATTGTCAGGTACACTGATTTCCCACTCACCAGGTTGAACAAGGAGAAAATTACAGTCAGCTGCCTGTTGATTGCCAGGATCCGACACATAATGCATGCACTCAAGTCACTCCACAACAAGTACAAATACAACTCTGTCATTGTCCATGTTGGAGTGAATGACTTGAGGTGTACCTCCCTGGACTATATGAAAAGAGACATGGAAGAGCTCTCGGATCATGTGGCCCAGGCAATTATGAACCTAGGCCTGAGTAGCATCCTGTCTTCAACAAGAATGATACCACAGTATAAGGACAAAATGATTGAATGACACCAGAAGCTTAGCCAATTGTTGAAGTCAAAGAGGATCCAGTATCTGTCTGCCTGGGACGACATGATTGACAAACCACAATGCTTTGCCAGAGATGGTCTGCACCTGTCACCCCTGGAATTCAAGTTACTGGTTAAAGCTCTTGCCACCCCTATTGTTCCATTTTTAGGGAAGCTTCAAAGGACAAAACCACCACCATAACAGATACAAGCATGCAAAATCTCAAGGTAATGCTACTCAATGCTAGAAGTCTAAACCTCAAAATGCACTTTCCCGAGGTACTCCTAAAAATTGAGAACATCAATATCTGTGCAGTAACTGAGACCTGGTTCAAGACTCCAGAGAACACCCCCTGAAATACCAGGCTACAACTCTTACCACACTTTCTGGCCACCAAACCAAGACCGAAACACTAAAGGTGGAGGAGTGTCCATATTCACCAAGGATATTCACACCTCCAGTCTAGTCACCCAACACAATGCCTCTGAAATTCTCCAGGTGCAACTGACACTAGGTAAGACTGCAATTCAAATTGTAGCTTGCTGCAGATCCCCCACCATACCCCAAGATTCTCTCTACACCTTTCTAAACATACTGGAAAGTATTAAGATACAACCAAACACCCTAATATTGTGTGACTTCAACTACCCTGCCATTAACTGGCAAAACTACTTGGGTACCAACACCTTTTCCCAACGGTTCTTGGATTTCATAAAGTCCAACGCCCTGGATCAACTAATCCACTGTCCCACCTAGGGCTCCAATATCCTAGACCTGGTCATTACCAATGTGGGAGATAGATGCTCCACACCAGTGGTCACCCCCTCATTGGTTAGGTCTGACCATAAGCAAATCACCCTTGACATCCACATCCCACCCCACCCCCCAGTAAGGAAACCTCCGCAAAAAAATTCTCCAAAGCCATCTTCATGCTACTTAAGTCAGAAGTGACAAACTTCATGGCACTCATGCAGACAGGAGCTGAAAGTTTGACTGCTGAATCCTACACTAAGGCACTGTACGAGCACATCCACTCATGCATGAATCATGCCATCTCAAATAGAACCAAGATGCTCTCCTCCAAAAAAAGGAAGCCGATCTGGTGGTCCCCTGCCATAAACAAACTATACAACAGAAGGAAGAAACTGTTGCAGAAAAGAGGAAAATCCCAGAATGCAAAAAAAATCCCTTACCAGCCTTAGTAAGAAGCTGAGATCCCTCATGAAATCCTCCAAAGCTAGTTACGAAAATAAAAATGCCAAAGATTCCAAAGACAACGACAAGGCATTCTATAGTTATGTCAAGACTCTTAATGGCAATGCACAGATCTGCTCTGAGCTACAACAGAATGGCATTAAACATACTGATCCCAAAGGTATTGCCAATATCCTGGCAGATTGATTTAGTGCCAGATTCACCCCCCTCTCACCCCCTAAAGGGCCCATCTCAATACCAAAAGATTGCCATATTCCGGTAATCACGGCCACACAGGTAGAAACCACACTCTCCAAAGCTAAGAATACAGTATCCATGGGACCAGATGACATCCTGGGCTGTGTACTACATGAACTACAAAATTAACTGATTCATAGATTCATACTAAGCTGTCTGCCCTTACGAGCCATTTTAAGCTTAGCCAATTATCCCTTGTGAGCCTCAAACCCTGCATCTTGTGCTTGTAAGGCAAACACCTTAACCATTAGGCCACCCTCCCAACCCCTCGTACAGTGCTCGTACAGTGCCTTAGTGTACTGGCACCTCACCTAAGTGTCATGTTTAATCATAGCCTCACCTCAGGCTTTGTGCCCACTGAGTGGCGCACAGCTACAGTTATCCCAGTCCACAAGAGGAGATCCACCTTGGATCCCGTGAACTATTGTCCCATCAGTCTGACAAGCCTGATCTGCAAGGGCATGGAATGCATTATCATGGTACTTATAAACAAAGACATTAGCAACCTTCAAACACTAGACCCCATCCAGTTTGGGTTTGTGAAGGGACGATCTTGTCTCCTGAACCTGATTGACTTCTTTGAATCACCCTCATCCACAGCTCTGGAGACTAAGACAGTCCACACAGCCTATCTGGACCTCATCAAGGCCTTCAACAGCATTCCCTACTCTGGAATCATAGATAAACTTACTAAGCTGGGCATAAATCCCTATGTCATTTGATGGGTTGCTGACTGGCTTACTGACAGAACCCAGACTGTAAAAGTAGCCGACTCCAAATCCAGCTCCAGACAAGTGACAACTGGAGTACCTCAGGGTTCAGTCTTGGGATCGTTCTTGTTTGGCATCTACTTCTCTGAAGTACAGGCCAACACTAAGGAACTCTGGCTAACAAAGTTTGCAGCTGACTGCAAACTGGGAGCCATTATTGAATCCCCAAATGATGTGGATATTCTACAAAAGGGACTTACAGAAACAGATGCTTGGTGCCAGAGCCATACGCTCAAGCTTAATGCCAAGAAATGTATAGTTATCCCCTTTGGGAAAAACCATGTACCTATGAATTACCACATAGGTGGCAGTGCACTAAACACCGAAAGTGTGATGAGAGACTTAGGGACACAGGTGGACACTGGTCTCACCTTCGATAACCACATTGCCACAACAGTCAGGAAATCCTTCTATGTGGCACACCTCAGCACTAAGGGCTTTTCATCCAGAAAAAAGGAGGTCGTTGTCCCACTGTACTCATCCCTCATTAGACCCATTATAGAGTACAACACCCCCTTTGGTATGTACCTCACAAGACATCTGCAACAGCTGGAAAGGTGCAGAAATACCTCACTAAAAGAATCACAGGCCTAAAGCAGATGCCCTATGCTGACCATCTAAAAAAACTCCAGCTGTACTCTGTGGCATATCGTCTACTGAGAGGCAATCTCTTCTTAGCATACAAGGCCATGTCAAACCCTGAGCTGTTGGGCATGTTCCACTTAAAGAAATACCAATTCCTCTGAGCCACAAGTATAGGGATCTAAACCTTGTCATCACAATGAACAAAACATGCTGGAGGGATAGGTTCCTGACCCAGGGACTCCCCAGACTCTGGAATAGACTGCCCATACAGGCCAAGCAGAGCACCTTCTTGGCCCTCTTCAAAAGGAACCTTGACGATTAGATGGGAGATAGGAAATTCACCACAGGAATCATGTCAGTCACCCTGCTAGACAGGGGCCCAGAGAAGTAAATATTGTTGGAAAAAATATCCGTGGATTTGCTTGGCTAGGCTTGTATAGGCTCTAGGGCTGATAGGTTCATAGGCTGGTACTTGGCTATGTCTGTTCATCAAGATATGGCACCAGACCATGGGTGATCTGTGTTTTTCCATACAACGATCAAATTTTCATTTGAAGAGGGTCAGGGATGAACTCTGCTTCACATGGATGGTGAGCCTGTTCCATAGAGCAGGGATCCTTTGAGACTCATTGTCAACCTCCCCCAGTATGTTCTGATTATGTTGTAGGGAAGATTCCCATCCTTGGATCAAGTGTTGCTTGTGCTTTTTGTTTTGCAGATGTACAGGAGATCAGACAGAGCTGGATCTGATGATGCCTTATATGGCAGGCATAGATCGCCTTTCACTACCCTATAGGAGAATGAGTAGCGAGATCGGATCTTAAGACAATCTGTGTAGGGCAGGGCGTTCATACCATGGAGTCTACTGGTGAGGAACCTTTGTGAGCATTCTGATCTGTGACAAGTGTCTGGTTAGGTACTTCCCAAAGAAGGCATTGCACTTAATATTGGGTCTGATAAGGACTGACTATAGTGGTGCTTTAACCTTCTTGGACCTGGATTTCATACCCTTACTTATAAGTTGTGTCACACAGAATGATTTTCTTACTGTCTTGGCAACATGTTGGTCGAAGGCCAGATTATTGTCTACATATGTTTGTAGACCACTTACTACTAGGTCAACTGTTAGGGGTGTTTTATTGATGCAGTAATTAGCTTATGTGAATGATTTCCCATAGGACACAATACTGCATTTCTTAGTGGTGAGTTTTAATATGTCACACCAGTCATTTTTCTTTATTAAGCCCTCATGCAGGATGTTAGTCTTGTAGAGGGAATGTATAATGACTCCAAATTTACAGTCATCTGCAAACGTTGTGATCCAAAAGACTTTGACATTAGCCTTGACTTCTGAGACGTAGATGCAGAACAGAAGCTGGTCCAAAATGGAGCCCTAGGTTACTCCACTCATGACCAGTCTGTTGGTGGAGGTGGACTCAACAATCCAAACTTCTTGGGTTCTATCTGTGAGCCAGCTAGCAATCCAGACTGTTAAGTAGGGATGTATACCTAGTTTGTAGAGTTTGTCAGAGTTTTGTATTGAACACATTGGCCAGGTCAAGGTAGGCAGTGTACACCATTTTCCCCTCATCCATTGCATTGATGACCCTCTTGATGAAGTCTACCAAGTTAAGTAGGCAAGACTTTGCTTTAACAGAGAAAAACTAGCATAGGTCCATTGTCTGTAGGTTGCCAATGTCCTTGATGACCACTTACATGATAATTCATTCCCTGGCATTGCATATTAGGCTTGCCAGACCAATGGGTCTGCAGTTTCCATGGTCAGCTGATGGTCCACATTTATCAAGAGGAATGATGACTGCAATCCTTCACTCAGTTGGTATGTAACTTGCTTTGAGACAATAGTTAAAGAGTGCTTCAAGTGGTCCTGATAGGTCATGTTTTACACTGTTTAGGAGGCAACCAGGGATATTGTCAGGACCCACTGAAGCAGGTTTTGGTCTTGTTGAGCGCCACCAGGACCTGCTTGCTCTCTGTTGATAGTTGGAGATGATATGCTAAAAGGGATTTCGCAGGGGGTAGTGGTAGTGGGTGTGGAGTGGGGGGGGGGTTAAGCTTAAGCTACATTTGTCAGCCAGTAGATTCACTATGTCTCCCTGGTCAGTGAAGGTGGTGCCATTTACCACCAGTTCTGCACACTGAGTGATACATTTAAGGTTCCTAGCATAGCTGTAGAAGGCCTTATGACTGTTCTTAGCCTGGGAGGGTATCCTGACCTCATAACTGGCCTTGTTGGCCTTTAATAGACATCTTAGTTTCTTGTTTAGTTACCTCAGAGAGATCTTGTTTCTATGACAGCTGCTCTTTCAGATTTTGGTCATGACCTTTTCCTTTTGTTATATACCCTGTTAAGGTAATGATTCCACCAGTTGGGTTTGTTTTTAGTATTAGATTTGGGCTTATTTCTGGTAGGTATGTCAGCCCCACTGCAGTCATTTACATGTTTGTACATGGTTTCTCTTAATAATTCTACAAAGGTAGCTGTACTCTCAGGTTTTGGGGGAGCCTTGAATTTTATGAAACTGTCACTTAATAAGATGTAGTTGGCTTTAGAATAGTTCCTAACTGTTACAGATTTAGTTGGGTTTTCTAAGCTGATTTTTTCAAAGAAGACAGCTTTGTCTTCCAAACTGACCAGTGAGGATGTGACTGGGGGGGGGGGGGGGGGGGTCAATATTCTCCCATGTTGGTGTGTACTACATTCAGTATATTAGATACTCTGGTTGGAGTGATCACTTTCTTGGTCACTGTATTCATGTTGATAAAGTCCACAAACAATTGTGCATATGAGTTAGAGGCAGTGTACATTTCCCAACCTATACAGGGTTAGTTCAAGTCACCAATGAATAAGGTATTAGGTTGAATGGTGAGTGCCTCTAGTAAGTCTAGGTATGAGTTTTGAGCTTCCTGGCTCATAGAGGGAGATCTGTAGTTGCCTAGGATATAGTAAGGGACCTTGGCTATATTGACTTGGACATGGATGAACTCCAGAACATCATTCTGTTTATGAAATCAAGAGTTGTTTTGTTGCTACTGAGATCAAGACACATCCACCTTTAGCCCCTGTCTGTGTTGTTGGTCTAAATATGTGGAAGACACTGCAGCCTTGCACTGTCAGATACTTTCAATGGCATTAAACCAAGTCTAGGTAACAGCACAGATGTCAACATTCTCCCGAATGAGGAGAGCTTGTAGGTTGTGAAGTTTCCTATATAGGCTCCTAGCATTAAGCAGTAACACATTATGGTGGCTTTGAGCTTTTCTTTTTTTTCTTTTCTGTTGTTATGTTGGTAGGCTTGTTATCATGGCATTGCCTAAAAAGGCTCTAACGGGGTGGATAAAGTGTTAGCCAATATCTCAAACCCCAGGGAGACTGGTGTGGACAATCCTTGGCAAAGCAACATGGTCTGTTAACCATGTCCGCCCATGCTGATATATATTGGATCCCCATGGAGTGGCACCATAAAGTAAGCCAATTACTAAAGTCAGTCAGTTTCTGTTCATACTGTGGCATCACCCATGGTGAAAGCAGAACGCTGCTCAATGCAAGGCACATACCTGTATGAATATCATATTCATAGAGATCTATAATGTATCTTTTCATATCATTCAGAGAGGTACACCTCAGGTCATTTACACCTGCATGGACTAAGAAAAAAATCATATTTGTATCTGTGGTGCAATGACATGAGTGTGTGCATGATATTGTTGATCCTAGCTTCTGATAGACAACTAACTGTTATCTTCCTGTTGTCCAGCCTGATGAGAGAGGCATCTCTGTGTCATACAGTGGAATCCCCTACAACCAAGAGTACTAAGCAAAGTATTTGCTTGCCTTATAGGTTCATAGGTTCATAGGTAGGTACTATGCTATTGGCCCTAGGGCCTATATAAGCCTAGCCAAAAAGGTAGCCTGGCTTTTGCCACACAAGAAAATAATTTTCCTGTGCCCCTGTTGAGCAGAGCCACAGAAGTGATCCCTGGGGTGAATTTCCTATTTCCCATCCAATCATCAAGATTTTTCTTGAAGAGTGTTAATGAGGAGCTCTGTTTGACATTGATAGGTAGTCCGTTCCAGAATATTGGAAGTCTCTGGGACAGGAATCTATCCCTCCAGTATGTTCTGTTTATTGTGGTGACAAGGTTTAGGTCCCTAGAGCTTGTAGCTTGGAGGGATTGGGATTTCTTTAAGTGGAGCATGTCCAACAGCTCTGGGTTTGACATAGCTTTGTTTGTTAGGCAGAGATCGGCTCTGAGTCGGTGATATGTGACAGAGTAAAGCTAGAGTTTTTTGAGATCGTCTGCGTAGGGTATCTGTTTGAGGCCTGTAATCCTTTTTGTGAGGTATTTCTGTGGCCTTTCCAGTTGTAGATGTCTTGTGAGGTACATACCAAAAGGGGCATTGTACTCTATAATGGGTCTAATGAGTGGTGAGTAGAGGGGAACAATGACCTCTTTTTTTCTGGATGAGAAACCTTTTGTGATGATGTGAGCCACATAGAAGGATTTCCTGACCACTGTGGCAATGTGATTATCAAAGGAGAGACTACTGTCCACCTGTGTCCCAAGGTCTCTTATCACATTTTTGGTGTTAAGTAGACTACCAGCTATGTGATAGTTCATGGGTACAGAGTTTTTACCAAAGGGGATGACAATACACTTTTTGGCATTGAGCTTCTGGCCATGGCTTTGACACCAGACATCTGTCTCAGTGAGGCCCTTTTGTAGTATGTCCACATCGTTAGGAGTTTTGATTATGGCTCCTAGTTTGCAGTCATCTGCAAACTTTGTTAGCCAAAGACCTTCTGTGTTAGCCTGTACTTCAGAGAAGTAGATACCAAACAGGAGAGGACCCAGGACTGAACCCTGTGGTACTCCACTTGTCACTGGTCTGAAGTCAGATTTGAAGTCTGCTACTTTCACAGTGTGGGTTCTGTCTGTGAGCCAGTTGGCAACCCATCTTGTGACATAGGGACTTACACCTTGTTTAGTGAGCTTATCTATAATTCCAGAGTGGGAGATGGTGTCGTAAGCCTTGGTGAGATCTAGATACGCTGTGTGAACCACCTTACCCTCATCTATGGCTTTGGTGACTGCTTCAAAGAAGTCAATCAGGTTTAGGAGACATGATCTGCCTTTTACAAATCTGAACTGGGTAGGGTCCAGAGTTTGGAGATTAACAGTGTCTTTGTTTATGAGTTCCATGATGATACATTCCATGGCCTTGCAGACCAGGCTCATCAGGCTAATGGGGCGGTAGTTCCTGGGGTCTGTCGTCGTTCCCCCTTTGTGGAGTGGAATAACCATTGTGGTGTGCCATTCAGTGGGCTCAAAGCCTGAGGTGAGGCTATGATTGAACATGGTACTTAAGTAGGGTTCCAGTTCATTCTGTAGTTCATGTAGAATGACTTATTCTTGGAGACGATTGTATACAGGCTTATTTGAGAAGTATGGTATTGCTTTTGGTATGTGCTATAGTGATTTCTGAGGATCAGTGTTGCTGTTTAATGGCTTAGGAGGTCTTTGAGGTTTGGAAAGTTTGATTTATTTATTTTTTTTAAATGCCTCAGTGTAAGAAAGTCTGTCTTTGTGTTAACTGGTATATTTGAATTACGTAGTATGTGTGGTCTTGATAACCTTGTTTGTAAGTGGCATTTCTCCTTCAAGGAAGTTATTTATGTACATCTCTCAAACACTGCATTAATTTCTCTAAGTCTTAAAAGATTGTCTGAGTACATGAGACAATTGTTACACTGTTTCAGGATGCCCATATCTAGCAAGCTGGTAAGAAAGGCATTATAGAATTACATATCTGTGTTGTATGTACCTATATTAGGATTGGGGTTTTTATGGATTAGTGACTTGGTTTTACAGGGGTCTCCTGGGTGGTTTCTAGTGTTGAGGCTAGATGTTAGATAGGGCTATGATCTGGTATTAATGCTGTTCAGCAAGCTAGCTCATAGTCCTAAACTTAACACAATGCAAAGCCTTACTGTGTTACAGGATAAAGTCATAAATACTAGGCTTATATGTACATTTTACAGTCTAAGCAGTTGCTACTCTACGGGGCACTGCTAACCACTGCTGCATGGTGATCAGCTCCTTGGAAAAGGTGAGCTGCTCCATGCAAATGCAGCTAATTTATAGCAGACAGAAAAAAGCTGAAAACAAGCCCCTGTGACCTCCAGCCAATAAATGGCTATACTTTGAGCTTCCTGGAGTGCTTGTCAAGTCATAGAGATCAGGTAAACCTCTTCTGCCACAAGATGAATGATCTTTGAATTTCTTAATCTAAAAGTATAGCAAAAGTAACTCTCAACTGTAGATTAACACCAAACAACTAAGTTCCTGGCTAATTTGCCCTTCAGCAAGGTGATTTAGAAGCAAACAGAAAATATAAGCCACACAGAGAAATGATAAATTAAAAAAAAAATATTTTCAAAATGCAATCATACAGTAGCAATCACTGAATAAAGGAAGGGAAAGCCAAAAGAAAATCACAAAACTATGCTCATTTTAGTCTGGATGTCTCCGGATGCAGTAGAAACATTTGTGAATTGTTGCTGAGCTCTGCAAAAATGACCCTCCATTTTTGTACACAGCAGGAATATCTGTTGTGTCCTTGATTGTAAATATGTAAAAATAACTAGGCCCAAACTAGGTCCTAAATTGCAGGAGATTTCAACATGCTGAGCAATAGACTGAAATTGCAAATTAGCTAATGTTCCTGATCTATATGTGCATATACTAGTTTCTCTGTGCATAAGTATTAATACATCTTGCTGACCTAGAGATGCTGATTCCCTCAAATAAATCCTAAATTCAAAGGCCATAGATTTCTAGGCTACTGCTAGAGCATTCTATTGGTGTATGACTGACATAATAGCAACACTAATCAGCAAACCAAAATTGTTTCCAGTGGGCCAGTGAGCTTAAAATTGCAAGCATATTTTACCCCAGAGATGTTAACTGATTTAACAGAAGTCTCTGGAAACAAATAATTATCCTCTAAATGCTCAACCATATTCATCAAATAATAAAGCCCAGTTACTACTTCTTGAATATGTTGTGCAGTAATCAAGGAATTCAAATAAGCTTGACACTGACTTAAAAGTATTAACTGAGACATACCTACTTCATCTGTTAAAATAACTGAGAGAGTCAAATAAATATTGAAAAAAAAAGTAAAGTAAAGCAAGACACTCTACACTGCTTCTGGCGCCTCAGGAACAGCCCCTCACTTACACCGTCCAAGGTTTTTGCTTGTGTGTGGGAAAGTCAAGTGCTCTGGACAGTCTTTCACTCTAAACAGGTTTGGTGACAATAAACATTAAATGCATTGTAGAATTGAAAAAAAGAAACACTTCATAGACACTGATGAACAGGAACACAGACATCTTTGGAAAGTGGCCTTTGGCAGAACCAGTTTTCTTAAAGACACAGCATCCCAATTAAAATGTATCTGATCTTCACCCTCTAAGACTTAAAAATGTACAGAGAGCTATTTACAAGGTATAATATCAAGAGCTTCAGTAAAAATATTTTGTATAAGCAGAAATTTCATGATCAAACATTGAACTTTAAAGTGATATATTTTTCTTTTTAAAGTTGTAGAATTCCTCATAGTGCTTCACTTAGAAGTAGATGAGTGGAATAGTCACTCTGCCATACCTGAGCAGGAGCTGGGTCAAGTGGTATTAGTGAAGTATTGGTCTCTTGGGCTGCAGTTCCTTAGGCTCATAGTCACAGCGTGAACACATGTTGTAATCCCTGAGACAGGATTGTCAATTAGATGACTGATTTACTGATGGGCTTTATCCCACCGTGGAGGAGTTCAGCAGCATAATCTTTCATCTATTTATCTCCATTCTAGCTTCTACAATAGCCTTTGGTTGTCTCAATTATCATTCATGTTCCTGGAAAATGATGGGTATGTCCTGGAGTTTAGTCTTTATTAACTTAATAAAATAGTGTCTGTTTTGTCTAGCAATTATAACTTCTGCCTGCAGTTCAAGTATAAAGGGCAATTCCATCTCAGCTGCTTTTATTGCATATCTTCTCAATGCTTGCTATTTTTGTCTTTTGGGTATTGCATTCTCACAGTATTTCCTGGGTGATGGATTGTTGGTTTGTCTCTCTGCAGTTGTGTTGTAATTATTTTTGTCTTTTGGGTATTGCATTCTCACAGTATTTCCTGGATGATGGATTGTTTGTTTGTCTCTCTGCAGTTGTGTTGTAATTATTTTTGTCTGCTTTTCCTTAAGGTGTGATATTTGCTGTCATTGGAGGAGCACTGAATGAGGTAGAGAAGTGTTTGCTTAGGTTGTAGCACATCAGAATGTGAGCTGGTGAAAACCACACTGCCTGTAGAGAAGTGCACTGTAATTCCAACAATGCAAAGTGTCAAAGATGGTGCAGTGGTGCAACGGTAGCATTGTCACCTCACAACAAGAGGTGGTCTAGTTTGATTCTTGGCTGGGGTGCCTTCTGTGCAGAGTCTGCATGTCCTTCCTGCATTTGTGTGGGTTTCCTCTGGGTGCTCTGGTTTCCTCCCACTTTGCAAAGACATACATCTGGAGCATTTCTTCCCAGGCTTCTGTTGAAAATTGGCTTAGTTCCAAGCTGGACTTTCCCAATAAATAAATATTTATTGTTTTGGATACATGTTTTTCCATAAGATATATACTTTTTTTTACTGTCTAGAATGCTAGTGATAAAGTTGAAAAAGACATCCAAAGCAAATATCTGGAATTTTGAATCTTTAATTTTTATTGTCCATTCTCAGAAGTAACAGCTATTGGTGTCACTTGCCTGACAGAAATTTCTTTTATAGCACTTATTATAATCTTGGCTATTGTGTCTCTCAGTTTTGGACACCCTAGGATTTTGTGTGTAACAGTCATTATGTATTTAATAATGTGTATCATGATGTTGGAAGAGATCTACCACAACTTTTACAAAAGCAAAAGACTTGGCAACAAAGTTGGAAAAAGACTTATGAGTAGGACAGAGTCTTCTGACTTTGGTCTTCATCTCAGAGAATGCAGCAGGTTGTCAGGTAGTGAATCTGGGCCCCAAGGACCTTAAATCAAGAAACGGATACCTTATTCCATTATCTATTAGTAACAGCAGACTCAAAACCAGTTTGGAGGCTAAAGTATGGCAACATGATTAGTTCACTCAGTAGGCAACCTTATCTGCTTATCTGGCAAGTAGTTTATCTCCCTATCCTGACATATGAGTAACCAGTTCTGATGATGGAGAGATTTCATATCCTACCCTATTGAAGCTTAATTCTTCTCAAGATTAGATATATTTAGTATCTTCCCAAGTTCAGTGCTGGTACAGAGCAAACACTTAAGGGCATCCCATAATAGTGCATGTAGACACACTTTTCAAGAATGCATATTCTTGACACTTACCTATTAATCCATCATACATTTACCAAGCGTAACCCTGACACCCTCAGCTCTCTGGCATCTGTAATCATCAATATGCCTTCTGTATTATCTGAGATTCTATGTTCTTGAATTTTACCCTTGACTATTGAACCTAGACATTTATATGAAAAAGGATAAGATCTGATCCACTACTGATGTGGACTTGGAAGCAAAATAGATAAATTCTTCGACTGCAAAATGACAGATCTATCAGAACTTGACTAATTTTAGTAACAAGGACCATTGTTTTCAGTGGATAGTTAATCTCTTATATGTCTGTGTAAAGTTTATATATCTGCTGAGTATGTCATTCCAACTTGTAATGAAGTTCATATCTTCCTTATGATGGTATATCTGACATCCATGGGGCTGATTGGAAATCATACAAAACATGTCCTTCTTACTGCATCAACATCAAAGTTCAGCCCTTAAGTATGTTTTGTCCAGAAATCTTCCTAGTGGAGATCAGTGCAGAGCAAATACCCATCTATGTATTGAACAGACTGTATGTCAAGCAGTTCACAACCCAACTCAGACTAAAGAAATATGTAACTCCTCCACCTACCAGCCCTACAGCCAGTGGCCAGAATGCAAAACCTTTGGGACTCACCTACCACATCTGCCCTTTTAAGGTTAGTTACATATATTAGGTAATTATCTCCAGGGAGCCTGTCTGTCATATACTGTTCTCCACTTCACTAAGCAATCAAATCACAAACATTCTTGAAATTAAATAAGTGTCTAGATTGTAACATTCTCACTGTATCTGGCCCTCTTGGTCCTTCATATCAATGTTAGTATTCACCTAAATGCATTAGCCCATTTATCAAATATGTGATGAAGCACCCAAGCTCTGTTTTGCAAAGTGTCATGTTAATTAGTTTTAACATGTGTTTGTAAAGGGAGATGTATATATGGGCGTGGTGTTGTTTGCTCTGTTTGTCTGAAGAAGTTTGGCTATCAGATGAACGAAAAGCTTTGTGGAAATAAATTGTTGCTTAACAAGTTTGACTTCAGTTCTGCTCTTGCCTGGAGTTTCTTTGGAGATTTCTTGGTGTGTGTTCCAGTGTGCCTTGTGGATTTAACTGGAGTTTCTTTGGTATACCTAGTTTGTGTTGTTTTTTGTATGGCTTCTGGCTGCACTGAGAATTTGTTTCCTGGTTCGTTGGTAAGTTTACCTGCTTCTACATAATTTGGAGTGGAAGATGTTGGTAATTTAACAGCTTTGTTGAACATGATGAATGAGAAACTGGAGGTTTTGTCTGCTAGAATGGATAATTTATCCCAGTCGGAGAGTGGGCATAGAGGAGTCGAGTTTAATGAACAGCTTAAGAGCAATTGGTCTGCTGGTGTTAATACTATCGGTTTAGCAAGAACAGGTTCCCAGAAGCAAGCATCGAGTATGGTGGTGCCGCCCACATTGACACTGTTTCATCTCCTACAAGGACATCGGAGTTCCCTGATGTCTCTACTTGGCTTAAGGAATGTCCATCTATTACTGAACTCCATGGTTTACCTTACAAGGATCAGCGAGTCGAAGACAGTGTTTCCTTGGTAAACCAGTTAAAAGTATTAGATCAGAAGTCAGTCAGAGCCAAAAAGTTACAACTTGAAATTAGTTACTTTGATGAATGTAGGAAAGCTGGTGTGGTCCCTAAAGGCCTGCACTCATGGCAGTATCCTACGGGCTTAACTGCAGGGTCTGACTTTCACACGGACCTGATAAATTTGTTTGACAAACATGGATTTGAGTTAATGCAGTTAATGTGTCAGCCTTACCAATGGACAGTTGACAGTTTGTCTCTTGAAATAGCAGCATTGGATAGAGACATTAAACAACATGAGGACTTTACCCGATACAGGTATGACTATTCACAATTTTTCTCTACAATTACTCAACATTTGAATAAGAATGCTGAGAATAAGCTGAAGAAGTTAAAGAGAGACATTGAGGCATACAAGAACCACATAGCTTACCCAGTACCCCCTCCCTCACAGGAGAGGAAATTTACAGGTTATCGGCAAGCACCCTTCCATGGCAGTGATGACAACAGACATGGGGAGGTCCAAACTGCAGCATTAGAAAATATGATAGGGACTGCTTCAGGACTTTCTTCTGGAGACGGTAACGGGCAGGTGTTTGTTGACGATGCAGAGTCTGAACTTCCTAGAGCTGTGAAGGATAGTGATCAAAGCCCTTTTCCAAATGGGGGGCAGAATCATCAGAGAAGGTACAACACAAGAGACCGTTTCAACATGAGGAGACAGAATTTCCACAACAGCAATACGTCTATCACCAACAAAAGGAAATGAAACACAGTAATGGTCTAAGGGTTATGTCGAACAGTGAAGGTGACTTTAAGATATTCAACTTTTCCAGTCACAACATTGACCAGGTTTTGTGTGAACTTTTTTCTAGGGGCTTGACTTTTGTGCCAGCCCAGCACTTTGATTTGCCTAGAACGTTGATTGACCTTAAGTTGTTTACCAGAAAAATTAACTTGACCTTACTTTTGGGGAACGACCATCGTCCAGGTGGAGGTATGAGGGTACCTAGTACTTTCAACCCTCCCAAACACCGGTCTCTTGTCTTGTTTGAACACATGTGTGAAATAGACATCAGGAACTTATGCCATGCTAAACATAACTGTAATATAAATATGTCTAGGGATGAACATGAGGCATTGCAAATGTTTAAATCATTACCGGTGCATGTATTGAAACCAGACAAGGGAGGGGGGTTGGTGTTAACTGACATGGAAAATTACAATGAGAGGATGAGGAATGTGATTAGTGGTAAAACTTACGAGGCATCCAGTGTCAGTGAACTGAATACTGCATATAAATGCATTAATAGCTTTTTGGGAGACCTCTTTTTGGAAGGAGTTATAGATGCAGAAATGTTGAATTACTTATCGGTGGTTTCACCAAGAATTCCCACCTTGTTTGGATTGCCAAAACTACACAAAAGTACCATAGACCCTCCAAAGAGAGTTTTAGCTAATGCTAGGTTTTCCATCACATACGCTAGTGCTAAACTTGTTGACAGTATTTTGAAAAGAATATGTCAAGATGGAGACCCAGATTTGTAAGAATTTGTGGTCCATTTTAGCAGCTATCAAACAATGTCCTTATCAGGACAACATTGGTTTGTTGACTATAGATGTTACTGATTTATACTTTTCAATACCCCACAATTTGGGTATTGATTGGCTGGTGGAGCGGATGCTAGCCCATGGAGCAGAGAGTAATGAAGTGCGTTTGGTACAGGAATTGTAAAATGTCATTTTAACCAACAATTTTGTGATGTTTGACAATGATATCTACATCCAAAAAGTAGGGGTGGCTATGGGTTCCCCGTGTGCAGCCAGTTTTGCCAACTTGGTTATGGCACAATGGGAACATGAGCATGCGTTGAACACACTTGAGATTAGGACTAGGGTTAAGTTTTACACAAGATTTCTTGACGGTGTTTTTGTTTTGTTTGATGGGGATAGAGTGGAGGTAGATAAATTTGTAGAAATGATTAACAACAGTACTACTTATTTGAAGTTTACTCACACTTTTGTGGAGGACAGCATAGCCTATCTAGATGTTTATTTGAAGAAGGATTTTGTAAATAAGTGTTTTGTGGCTAGCATCTACCGTAAAGAAACAAATTCTAACACAATGCTCCACTACTCTAGTACCCACCCCCAACATCAGAAGAAATCTATAGTCAAGGGACAATTGGTTCGTGCTGCTCGGATGGTATCAGAGGATGTTAGTTTTGTTGAAGAATGTGAGGTTTTGAAGGACATGTTTACCAAGAGAGGTTACCCTGAGTCAATGATTTTGGAAATAATAGAGGAGGTACAAAACAAAAGAAGAATGGGAGTTTACAAACCTATTTTGACAGGACAAACCACAATGTCTAGTACTGGTTACACTAACACAGGCTCCCTCTCTTTTGTTTCCATTGATGAAAATAATGTGGAGGATAATGGGCTGAGTTTTACAATGAGATTTATTACCCCTTACAGTACAGAGGCAGATTTAATAAAGTGTATCCTGGTGGCAAACTGGGGTTTGTTCAGTTTTGAGTCTGACATAATAAGTAAATTGGGTGACAGACCTTACGTCACTTACAGAAAAGGTTATAATTTAAAGAGTATCATGGAGATGAATAGTGGAATGTGTCACCGGATTGATGAGACTTTTAAGTGTGAGGCGTGCAGTTATTGCAGGCACTTGGCAGCTGAGGCCAGTTTTTCAATTGCTAATAAAACTTACAGGATAAAGGGAAGATATATATGCTCTTCGAGGTCTGTAGTTTACCTTGCTACCTGTCAGCTTTGTCCCGCATTTTATGTGGGCAAGACTGACAGGAAGTTGAAAGAAAGGATCTATGAGCATGTATACAGCATAAGGAAGGCTAGATTAGAGAATGCCCTGGCCAAACATTGTAGTGAGAATCCCACTCACTCTTTTGTGTTTAGGGTTTTAAATCAAATTACATCAGATGTAAAAGGGGGCCCTTACCAGTTACTGTTAGAGAGACAGGAATTGATTTGGCAGCTGAGGTTTAATTCTTACAGAGCTCCGGGTCTTAATGACAAGGTTTCTCTTTCATGCATACTGAAATTAAGAAGTCTACTGAGATAGAGCAATGGCCATCTGATGTTTGTGTTGATGGTAGTTGCACATATATTGGTGTGTACTTATTTCCATTTGTCTACGTGTTCGTATGAGATTTAAGTAAGCATTATATTAACAGCATGTTTTAATAAATCTGGAAATGTGAACGTTGAGGTAACATTTTATGATTGTTTGATTTTTTTACTGGAATAGGTTTATTTTATATTAGTCTAAGTAGGATTTTTACATGTCCAGCATTTCAGGATGCTGTTTTTTATTCAGTGGGTAATATTTGATTGATTATGTATAAAAGTTTTTTTATTTTCAACTTGCAGTCTTATTCATGGTATAGTCCCTTTAAAAGTTAATTAGTGTTAACATGTGTTTGTAAAGGGAGATATATATATATATATATATATATATATATATATATATGGGTTCATGTTAGAACGTCGACAACTGACTATATCGACAAGTAGCCCTGCAGCACGAAATAAACGAAACCTCAAAGCATCGAAATTTCAAATAACCGACACTTACTCCATCGAGACGACTTCACCGACAATCCACTTTACCGACAACGCGCTACACCCACATCCCATATTACAGGTAAAGGGTATTAACATATGTTGAGTGGGGGATGTAGTTATAATGTCAGACTAAGTGACATAAGTTTATAAATACATCCCCTACCTCACATATGTTAATACCCGTTACCTGTAATACGCGATGTTGGTGTAGCGCGTTGTCGATGGAGTAAGTGTCGGTTATTTGAAATTTCGATGCTTTGAGGTTTCGTTTATTTCGTGCTGCAGGGCTACTTGTCGATATAGTCAGTTGTCGACGTTCTAACATGAACCCATATATATATATATATATATATATATATATATATATATATATATATATATCTCTATGAAGAAGTTTGGCTATCAGTTGAATGAAAAGCTTTGTGGGAATAAATTGTTGCTTAACAAATTTGACTTCAGTTCTGCTCTTGCCTGGAGTTCCTTTGGAGATTTCTTGGTGTGTGTTCCAGTGTGCCTTGTGGATTTACCTTCATTATATATTCATTTGGGATACAGAAGTTATGCTATGTTACTATTAATTCATGATTTCCAAAGTAAAGCATTCATGAGTGTTAGTCATGGGGTAACACTTTAGAGTTTACTGTTTAGTCTATTATGATTACACTGTATGGAATCCCCACAACAAAAGTGCCCTTAAGAGATGCTTTAGTTAAGATAGTTTTGCTTCCTGTTGACATTTTTGATAGATGTTCATATCATGATTAATATATATGTCTTTACTTAAAATCTGCATTTCTTAGTGTAATATATCAACAATCAGTGCTTTACATTAACTAAATGCTCTAATTTAAATTCTTAACCTAATTTAGTTTATGGGATGTAAATTATTGATTTATGGGGAAAATCTTACTTTCCCAATATTTTTAGAGAAGGGCTGTTCATGTTTTGTTTTCACTGTGGATGCATCTTTAGAATGGAGCAAACTTAGTTGTTTGAAATTCCCACCAAAAATGCATTTTCTAAGCCTCTGTGACTGTTTCTTCATGTGCACAAGCATCTACAGGGCACTAGCAGCAAGCTAGAGAAACTGGAAGCAAGAATACAGTGAGCAATGACATCACATGGCCTTTGAACTCACATATGACTCAGAAACCAGGAAGTACAGTTGAAAAAGAAACTAGAAGAAAAAGTAACTGGTTTTTTTTTTTTGGTTGTTTTCTCATCTTTTATGCATCTAAAGGTATGGAATCACTTTAAATATGTATTTTTAAGAAGCTAGGACTTTAATGGAGCGATTGTTTTACTAGTTTAGTGAAGAAAATTGCATTTTAATGCTACTTTATGTCTGTTGCTTTGAAACACTGAAGTCTGAAAGGATAACATTCTTTGTTTTGATAGCATGCCCTAAATGATAACATATTAATATCTGACTACTTAAACAACCAATTTCTTTAATATTGTGAATGCAAAGATATATATAGGATTGAGTCTCCTGTTCCTTCTGCTGCTTTCATGCTTAAGCAACTTTAATCTATATTAGGTATTCTCATTGATGCAGATTTAAAGCAATATAATCAGAGTCAGTTGCAATGATAGTGATGATACTATGATTCAAATCTTTGTATGAACCCATACACTGTATGGATGGATTGTTAAAGTGTTCTATGTCACTATTTTGTTCAATTAATATTAATAGACTAACGTATGGTCCCCCTTTTTTTCTTCCTCCCTTTCTTCTTTCCTTTCATGACTACCAGTCTACTTGACCATATAAAGGTATAAAAAGGGAAGGAGGGAAGGAGAAATAAGTAAACTGGTATAACTACAGTATTGCTATAGTTATAAACACAAGAGACTGTAATGCAGGTATAAAATATATAGGTATTAGAAGCTTATGCCGATAAAGCAACTAGGTTAATTGGTGAAACTGACTCCTTATTTTCCAGTACTTAGTAGTGGTTTAAACAATAGTACATACAAATCCACTGTGATTGCCTGATGGACTTTTATGTTCATATTTGTTTGAGTTACCTTAGCTTCTGCTTTAAATGTAGTATATACAAACAGTAAAGCATTTCTATTTATGTATGTTTTTGGTCTGTGAGATGGTGTTAAAGGGTGGTTTAGTTCATTTATTAACTAAGCCTGGAACTTTATGTTCCATGTATGTATGTTTTCTTAATTATTGGTTTCACAATTTGTTTCTAAAGATTTTTGTCTCATCCATGATACATAACTTCATGAATTACTTCAAGTCATTATACATGAAAGGTATTATTGATGCTCTAAATATAACTTTAACAAATGATGACATATAAATGCTTATCATTAAATATTAATGGCTTAAATAACAATGTCAAAAGAGCTGGTTTAATTAAATTCATTAAAATGGACAGAGCTCAGATAATCTTCTTGCAGGAAACCCACTTGCTGGAGAAGGATTTGCAAAAATTATCATTTAATGGTTTTATAGTTCTCACAGATTCCTGCTTTAGAACCAAAAGGAGAGTTACTCTTATACTATGAAATAATACTTATACACTACCTAAAATTTTAAACACCTTTTCAGATAAAGACGGAATGTTAAGCTTAGTAGTGCTAGAAGTTAATAAGAAATGCTTCACACTGGTAAACTCATATTGGATTCCTGGTCTAGGAACTAAATATGTGAAGAAATACTTGGATCTCATTACTTTACATGCAAAGGAAGAAATTATTCTGGCGGGAGATTTTAATTGCTTGTTAGATGAAGACACTTCTAAAAATAGTAAGGTCAAACTAATGACACAAGCTAAAAAGGTAAACAGTTTTATGACCTCAATGAATTTTAGAGACATACATAATTTAAGAGTTCAAAATTCACTTCAATACACTCATTATTCTTTCTGATTTGGCACACAAACTAATATGGATAATATTTTTGTGTCTAACACTCTTTACTCTAAAATAAGTGATGTTGCAATACAGTCATATCCACTCTTTGATCACAATGCCTTTTTGTTCAGCTTGACTGTGAGAAAAGATGATATGATGATTTTTCAAATAATCCCAGCCTATGTTATTAAATTAAAAGGTTTTAAGGAGTGGTTATTAAATGAAATAAATGCATTTATGGAAAACAACAATAATGGTGAAGTAACAGATATAATCTGGGATCCATTAAAAGTTCACATCTTTAGTGGAGTTAAATCTTTGTATTTTCAAAGAAGAAAGGAATGGGACAAGGAACTTTCTGATTTACAGGTCAAAATAGATAAGTTGAAACTAAATTTAAAGTCAAATGATAAAGCAGTACTTACTGAAATTTCTAAGCTAAATCACAAATATTTAGAAATATTGAATCATAAGGTTGCTATAAGCTTAGAAAAGTTTAAACTACAGTCCTATTCAGTAAACCCCAGACATTTATATAAACTAGCTATCAGATCCAAACAAATTAGTAAATAAAATCACATTAATGAAGTTAAATACAAGAATAATAACACAGTAAAAATAACAACTGATTTAGGAGGTATATTAGAAGCCTTTAGAAATCATTATCAGTCAATCAATGACATGTAATCACCACTAGATTCAGACGATGTAATGTTTACATTTCAACAAGAAAATATCAAGACTAAACTATCAAAATAACAAAATAGTACCCTAAATAAACAAATAACCTTAGCAGAAGTGAAAGAACAAGTTTAAAATTGGATATATAATAAAGCCCCAGGGTTAGATGGGATAATCCCAGAAATATATAAAATTCTTTCAGAGCACACAATAAAGTTATTATTAAACACATTCTCCTTGGTTAAACAAGACTTAAGTTTCCCTCTCTCATGGAAGTACTCAATAATTTCCCCCATTCTGAAACAAGGTAAGAGCCCCCAACTATGTGCATCCTATACACCCATATCATTGTTAAATATTGATTAGAAAATTTTCATGTCTATCCTGGCCAAAAGACTGAATACTATATTACCCAATCCAATACACTTTGATCAAACTGGCTTTATCTTACATAGAAAAGTGCATGACAATATTATTAAGCTACTATCTCTAATAGACATTGCAAACAAAACCAAGAAACAATTAACTATTATTAGTCTGGATATTGATCTTTGTAAGCTTCTGAGCCCCCCAAGCCTTTCCGTGTTGGAGAAGCCTTCTAGCTTACCAGTGGGAGTGGTAAACATCAAGTAGACTATCTACCATAAGAGGAGTGGTCCCTGGCCCAGCCATTGTAGCTATTGGCTGTTTGAGCAGGTTTTTTTCCATCTCTTTCAACTTTCTGGTTTGACAGTCGCACTTGTGCCTGAATTTCCACCTTTCCTATAACTAGCCTAGTCCAGTTACAGAGTTGCTGTATCCAGGATTGTTAGTAAGCCTCTGAGCCCGCCAAGCCTTTCTGTGTTGGAGGGAAGCCTTCTAGCTTATTAGTGGGAGTGGTAAGCACTAGATAGCCTCTCCTCCTTGGGAAGAGTGAGTTTTGGCCCAGAAATTGTAGTTTATTTGGCCATTTGGGCAGTTTTCCATCTCTTTCAACTTGCTGGCTTAAAAGCCTATGTTTGTACTTGTTCCCCACCTTTTCTGTAGCTAGTTTAGTCCAGGTGCAGATATGCTGTATCCAGGACTCTTTGTAAGCTTCTGAGCCTCCCCAAGCCTTTCTGTGTTGGAGGGAAGCCTTCTAGCTTATCAGTGGGAGTGGTAAGCTTTAGGTAGCCTATCTGCCAGAACAGGAGTGGTTCCTAGCCCAGAAATTGTAGCTATTGGCCATTTGGGCAGTTTTTTTCCATCTCTTTCAATGTTCTGGTTTAAAAGCTGCACTTGCGTTTGTTTCCCACCTTTCCTGTAACTAGCCTAGTCCAGATACAGAGTTGCTGTATCCAGGACTGTTGGTAAGCTTCTGAGCCCCACAAGCATTTCTGTGTTGGAAGAAAGCCTTCTAGCTTATCAGTGGGAGTGGTAAGCAGTAGGTAGCCTGTCTACCATGAGAGGAGAGGTTCTTGGCCCAGAAATTATAGTTTATTGACCATTTGGACAGTTTGTCTGTCTCTTTCAACTTTCTGGTTTAAAAGACCACATCTGCGCTTGTTTCCCATCTTTCCTGTAACTAACCTACTAAGTAGCACTAGAAAGCCTTAAACTGATATAAGCCTTCTAGCTTAGAAGAGAGACTTTGGAGTGATTAAGTATCAGTTTTTTGCATTTTCTTGCTGTAATTAACTGTTTTCCGTCTAAACACAGATTTTCCAGTGTTTATTGTGATTTAAAAGCTTGTTTTTTTCACATATTGTACTTATTTGACCGCCTGCACTTTTACAAAGTTGTTTTTTGTTTAAATAATTTGTTTAATTGTTGTAGGCTACACACTAAAGTGCAATAGCCTTTTCTGATTGTTTGTAGTCATTTAAAGCTGCTTTAAGTGTATTTTTTTTAATGTTTTTGTCTTATCTTTTCAAAAAATCAAAATAAAAAATTCCTTGTTTCCCACCTTTCTAAGCTAGTATAGTCCAGTTTTCAGGCTACTGCTAAATTCAGGGCTGTGATACTAGTTTCTGAGTTGCCCATACCTTATTGGATAGAAGGAAGTTTCTCTGTTCACCTTTGAGTGAAGGGAGCTTTGAGCAACCTATCTGTCCCTGGAGGAGTGGTTCCAGCAAAGAAGTTAGTAGTTCATTTGACAATTTGGGCTTATTTCTATCTCTTTCATTTCCTTACTATAAAAACTGTGTTTACACAATTTTGCACACTGGGCAGTGCCGGTTAGCTACAGTTAAATTACTCCCGGCTCCACTAAATCTCCTCTTCAGTTTTTCCCTTGAAACTAGTCTAACTCTCAACCTAAGCACTCAAAAAGCATTTTACAGCCCAGCACTTGCTGAGACCTAATAGCAAGCACTAATATACCCTGACACTGATTGCCCAGCAGGGCAAGGCTCTTTATTCACCCCTCACCAACCAAGTGACTAAGCAGCTCACCCTACTATTCAGGCATGACCAAAGGGCAACTTCAGGTGCACTCTCCAGTCCAGCTGGTGAATCTGGATATCCTGATGCAATGTTACAACTGCCTCATGTACACAGACAACCCTCTCCTCCTACTACAAAACACTAACATATGTGAGAGATGCAATTATACAGCCAAACTGGAAGCTAAGCTGTCTCCTCCCAAGACTGGAACAGACAGTCAAGAGGAGAAGGTTAACACTTGGACCACACTTTCAGCCACACACAGACCTACTAAAACGGCACTGGCAAAAAATACACATAAATACACAAAATCATACTATGATGCTCTAAATAAAAACCTGCAAAAGCATCAGAGACCTCCAAAGCAGACACCCAAACAACCTGCACCTCCCGTCACAAACCAGAAAACACATAAAACACAAAATCAGTGTGCAGCACAATCACAGCCCTTAATGTGAAATAACATACCTAACACACCAGTAATAGGCGACTCTATAGTCAGGCACAATGATGTCCCACTCACTAGGCAGGACAAGCAGAAGGTTACTGTTAGCTGCCTGTTGGGAGCCAGAATCCGCCACATAACACAAGCACTCAGGTCACTCCAGAACAAGTACAAATATGACTCTGTCATTGTTCATGTTGGTATGAATGACCTGAGACGTACTTCCCTGGACTACATGAAAAGAGACATGGAAGAGCTCTGTGATCATGTAGCCCAGGCTGGTATGACCCTGACCCTGAGTAGCATCCTGGCCTCACCAAGAATGATACCTCAGTATAAAGAAAAAAATGATCAATTTCAACAATTGGCTAAGCTTCTGGTGTCATTCAAAGGGGATCCAGTGTCTATCAGCCTGGGACGACATGCTCGACAAGCTGCATTGATTCATAAGAGATGGCTTGCACCTGTCACCCCTAGGTTTTCAAATACTGGCCAAGGCTCTTGCTGCCCCATAGTGCCTTTTTTAGGCAGGGCTCAAAAGTCAAACCCACCTCTGTAAACAGCACAATTAACAAAAAACTGAGGGTTATGCTACTCAATGCCAGAAGTTTAAATCTCAAAATGCAGGCGTTCAAAGCACTCCTCAGTATGGAGAAGGTCGACATCTGTGCAGTAACTGAAACCTGGTTCAAGGTTCCAGAGAGCACCCTGGCACTACCAGGCTACAACTCATACCACATGTTTCGGCCACAGAACATGGACCGAAACACAAAAGGAGGGGGTGTATCCATATTCATCAAGGATACCTACACTTCCAGGTTAGTGGTGCAGCATGATACCTCTGAGATCATCCATGTGCAACTAACATCAGGCAAATCTGCTATGCAAATTGTGGCCTGCTACAGATCATCCTCCATGACCCAGGACCACCACACCACCTTTCTGGAGACACTGGAAAACATGAAGGTCCTACCAAACACCCTGATATTGGGTGATTTCAATTACCCTACCATTCACTTGGAAAACTACTCGAGTACAAATTCCCAGGCCCAGTGCTTCCTGGAATTCATCAACTCAAACACCCTGGATCAGCTGATAAACTCACCTACCAGTGGTTAAAACATATTGGACCTGGTCATCACCAACATGAGTGACAGGTGTTCCACACCGGAGGTCAACCTGTCACTGGTTAGATCAGACCATAAACTAATCACTCTGGATGTCCACAACCCACCACCACCCGCAACTAAGGAAACCACAGTAAAAAACTTTTCTAAAGCAAACTTCACCTTATTTAAGACAGAGGTGGTAAGTTTCACAGCCCCCACGCTAAAGGATAATGCTGCCCAAGATGCAGAAATCTTTACAAATGCACTTTATGAGCACCTACAAGGATGCATGGATTGTTCCATCTCTAGCAAAACCAAGACTCACTCCTCTAAGAGAAGGAAACCAGTTTGGTGGACCCCTGCAATAAATAGGCTATACAATCGAAGGAGGAAACTAGTTCAGAAAAAAAGCAAATCCCAAGAAGGAAAGACATCCCTGATCAGTATCAGTAAGAAACTAAGTTCCCTCATGAAATCATCCAAGGCTAACTTTAAAAGAAAAACAGCCAAGGATTCAAAAGATAACCTCAAAGCCTTCTTTAGCTATGTTAAGAATCTAAGTGGCAACTCACAGATATGCACTAAACTAGTGCAAAATAGCAGAAAATATACTGAACCTACTGATACTGCCAACATCCTGGCAGATAGATTCAGTGCAAACTCCCCCCCCCCCCCTCACCTCCAAAAGGGCCCACAACAATACTGGAAAAGTGTAGTGTCCCAAAAATACCAGATGCACAGCTGAAAACAGCCCTTTCAAAAGCTAAAAACACAGCGTCAATGGGACCAGATGGTATCCCAGGCTATGTCTTGCACGAACTACAGAACGAACTAACCCCCCACCTAAACATGCTTTTCAACCTCAGCCTCTCCACAGGCTACATGCCCATAGAATGGCGCACAGCAATGGTTATTCCTCTCCACAAAGGAGGGGCCACAACTGACCCTGGTAACTATTGCCCCATAAGCCTGACTAGCCTGGTCTGCAAGGCTATGGAGCACATCATCATGGAACTCATTAACAAAGACATTGGGAACCTCCAAACACTTGACCCAACCCAGCTCAGCTTTGTTAAGGGGAGATCATGCCTACTAAACCTGGTTGACTTCTTCAAGACAGTCACCAAGGCCATAGATGAGGGAAAGGTGATTCACACAGCCTACCTTGACCCTGCCAAGGCTTTTGACACCATTCCCCACTCAGGTATTACAGAAAAACTCACCAGCCTGAACATAAACCCCTATGTCACGAGATGGGTTGCCAACTGGCTTACAGACAGAACTCACTCGGTAAGAATAATGGGGCTCCAGGTCCGACTCTGAACCAGTCACAAGTGGTGTCTCACAAGGCTCGGTCCTGGGACTCCTACTGTTCGGCATATACTTCTCAGAAGTACAGGTAAACACAGGAGGACTATGACTAACCAAGTTCGCCAATGACTGCAAACTGGGAGCCCTAATTGACTCTCTGGCTGACACGGACATCCTCCAAAAGGGCCTTACTGAGACGGAGACCTGGTGTCAGAATCATGGCCTCAAGCTAAAATCCAAAAAATGCATAGTCATCCCGTTTGGGAAAAACAAAACACCCACCACAAATTACCACATAGTTGGCAGCCCCCTTAATACAGAAGAGGTAATAAGAGATCTGGGGACCCAGGTAGATAGTAATCTCTCCTTTGATAATCATATTGCCAAAGTAGTTAGGAAATCATTCTATGTGGCCCATCTAATTATTAAAGGGTTTGAATCTATAAATAAAGAGGCTATAGTGCCCCTCTACTCATCACTCATTAGACCCATCATAGAGTACAATGCCCCATTTGGGATGTACCTCACAAGACACTTCCAACAGCTGGAAAGACCACAAACGTGCCTCACCAAGAAGACTACTGACCTTAAACATATATCCTATGCAGCCCGACTGAAAAAACTCTGGCTGTACTCAGTGGCATATCGCTTACTCAGAGGTGATCTCTGCCTGACTTAAAAAGCCATGTCCAACTCAGAATTGATAGACATTCTCCACCTAAAGAAATCCAAGTCACTGCGAGCCAAGTGCTCTAGTGAGCTAAACCTCGCCACAACAATAAATAGAACATGCTGGAGTGATAGATTCCTGTCACCGAGACTCCCCATGCTTTGGAACAAGATTCCAAATTACATCAGGCAGAACCCCTCACTAACACTCTTCAAGATAAACCTTGACAAGTGGATGGGTAACAGAAATTACACCCCTGGGATCACTTCATTGGCTCTGCTTGACAGAGGATCAGTTAATTAATCAATGGGGTGGCGAAAGCTGACACACTCTGGCTAGGCTTATAAATGCCCTCGGGCAGATAGCCTAGTACCTACTTATGAACCTATGGACATATGAAAAGGCGATGCTGACTCTTCGCCAGAGTCATGGAGGTAATGGGGAAGGGAGTAACTGTACGCCAGAAGTACAAAAGATCAGTAAATTTCTTCCACAGTTTACAGAGGGAGATAATTTTGATAGTTTCATTCATATGTTTGAGAGGGTATGTAAATAGTATGATGTTGACCAAAGGAACTGGGTATGGTTCCTGACCCCCTTACTCCATGGCAAAGCTGTAACTGTGTTGTCTAAACTTGCTGATCATAAATGTTTTGATTATACTGCTGTTAAGGACTGTTTGTTAGATTTTTTAAAGCTAACACCTGAGACGCAAGGCAGATGAAAGTGTGTATGAATATGTTGCTGAACTGAGCACTTATTTTCATAGGTGTGTGAGCACGTCAGGTCACCACTTTTGAATGACTGGCAGACCTTTTGGTGAGGGAACAAGCCCTTAGCACTTTGCCTGAGGACATGAGGATCTGGTTAGCTTCAGAGTAGCTGGGGGAAAAGGGAGACCTATACCTAGCAAGCAGGGCATCCCTGCACAGGAAAGGGACCTCCAATACTGCTCATGGGTCTACAGCAACCCATGGTAGGCAGCTCAGACTGCCCCAACAGAATCTGCCAGTAGTAGGGGAAGCCACTAGTCTAAGTACATGTCCAAGACCTAGGGTTAAATGTTTTGAATGCAACCAGTGAGGCCATGTGGCATACAGATGTCCACAGAGGCAATGTGGGGAACAAAAGGTGAGAGAGCCAGTAAGCGGGGAAGACAAAATGCTAAGAGTATGCTGTCTTGAGACAACAGGGGTACTGAACTACCATCTTGCAGATGTCCTGATAAGGAAGAATTTTGATGGGGCAGTATTATGTGTTAATGCAGTTACACACAGTCAGGCTTCGAGACAAGCGTGTGGGTCTGGTATCCTAGGTGGAAACCCAGACAGACCACATACTTGCAGCCAGAACTGGTGATGTGGTTACTTCAGGGAGGAAGCTATGCTGTAACAGTGAGACTGAAGGTGTGCCACAGCTGCTTGTGGTTACTGATGTCCCCTTGGACAGAGTGGCTGCAAAGGTAGAGGTGAGTAGTAGTACTCAGGCTGGCAGTGAAGCACCACTGTCAGAGGATGCCAGACTTCCTGTGGAAGGGGATCTGGGAGGGGTTACCAAAAGAGAGTTGAGACAGGCTCAGCTATCAGACCCTACATTGCAAGGCCTGAGGCAGGTAGCTAGTGAGTGACATGATTCTCAAGGGAAGGGGGAATCTGTATACTGAGACAAAGGGTTACTGTATAGAGAGTGGACCTCTGAGGGAAGGCTAGAAGGTGAGAAGGTACAGCAGTTGGTAGTGCCTACAACCTACTGGCTGGTGCTTCTAGACATAGCCCATGATATTTCCTTTGCAGGTCATATGGGCATAAAACATACAAAGAGATGAATTATGCAGAACTTCTTTTGGCTTGGAATTTCCAGAGATGTAACAGGGTACTGCAGGACCTTTGAGCAGTGCCAAAAGTTAGGCAAGGCAGAAGACAAGGTGAGAGCTCCTTTGATGCCTTTGCCTGTCATTGAGGAGCCATTTCAAAGGGTAGCTATGGATATTGTGGGGCCCCTGAGTACTCCAAGTTCCACAGGGAAAAAGCATATCCAATTGGTAGTAGATTACACTACAAGATACCCTGATGCAGTGGCTTTCTCCTCCATTGAAGCAGAAAAGATGGCAAATGCTTTGTTAGAGATTTTCAACAGGGTAGGTTTCCCAAAAGAAATACTGAATGGCAGGGGTGCCAACTTCATGTCAGATGTACTGTCTTGTCTGTGTAAGTTCTGTGGGGTGAACCACCTGAAGACCACCCCCTACCATCCCCAGACTAATGGTCTTGTTGAGAGGTTAAACTCTACAATCAAGTCCATGATATGGGCATTTGCAGACCACTTTAAGAGGGAGTGGGACAAATATTTGCCCCAACTGTTATTTGCTTACAAAGAGATTCCCAGGAATCCACAGGTTTTTCACCCTTTGAGAAGTTGTATGGGCATAGGGTGAGGGGACTTCTTGTGAGATTCGCAGTCACCTTCCCACTCATCACGAATAAAATCTAGGAGTCTGTTGTGGTATATTTCCTAAACCTCAAGACAAGGCTCAGAGAACTCATGGGCTTGGCCCAGGAGCACCTGGCAAAAGCCCAACAACAGAAAAAGGTATGATACGACAAGAATGCTCGAGCTAGAGAGTATGCTGTAGGGCAGCAGGTAATGGTTCTCATTCCTGTCAGACACAACAAGCTGCAAACAACTTGGGGGGGACCCTACAAGATGGTAAAAAAGGTAAGCAATGTTAACTACAGGGTGGAACTGCTAGGCAGGAGCCAGGAGTACAAATTATACCATGTTAACGTGATGAAACTTACCATGATGGGGAAGCCCTTGTGCTGAGTATTTGTAGTAGCTTGCAGGAGGAGCCTGAGGGAGATCTGGTGACTGATCTCCTCAGTGAGGATTGGACTGACACCTCAGTGGAAGGGATAGCAATGTCTCAGCAGCTATATCCTACCTAGGTTTGAGAAATCTGAGCAGTGTTACAGAAGTTTAGATTAGCAGAAAAAAGGCAGAAAATCCACCCAAGGATGGCCAAACAACGAAATCCACAAGTGTTCCAATTAAAATGCAGACCTTTAATACGAATAAAACTTCAACTTGAAAATAAAATGAAAAAAAAAAAGCTCAAAACTATCCCTTGAAGATATCTGATAAGCGCTTTCGACTGTTGTCTTCCTCAGATCGTATAAGACACTAGGGACTTCCATTTCCTTTTATATATGAAATTCTATACTATTTGACCAATCACCATTGGTGAATACTTGGCAACATCCAATCCTATCTTGTTATCTCAAGATTAATTTGGATATAATCAGCTCTATGCTTCTGTTTCCTGCCTTTACTGAGTATGTAAATTAGATGTTCCAGTCCTTCATTTTGATTGGATGTATATTATGTTATTGATGATAGTGTGAGCAAAGTGAGTATTACCCTTCCATTTTCCTTTAATTCTCAAGACCAATAACAGGTGGCGCTGCTCTCAATGATGTAGTATCCAAAGTAAATAGAAGCATTCATAAACACTCCAAATATTAAATCTTTGAAGAAATTTGTGAATATAACTTTCTATTCATTACAATGCTATGCAGGTATGATGGATCTTTACCTGCATAATCAAAATAATGCCGCTTAGTTATGGAATTACAATAAGTATCCTTCAACAAAATTATATCACATTTCGAAAAATACAACCAATGCCTGCTTCAGATGTTATCTCTAAAATACCAAAGTCTTGCCAAAAACAGGAAAGCGTGTGGATAGAACAGCAACACTAACTGTTCACTTTCCAATCTCTTTCAAGCAAAGGCAACATCCAATCCTATCTTGTTATCTCAAGATTAATTTGCATGTAATCAACTCTATGCTTCTCTTTCCCACCTTTATTGTGTATGTAAATTAGATGTTCCAGTCCTTCATTTTGATTGAATGTATATTGTGTTATTGATGGTAATGTGAGCAAAGTAAGTATTACTCTTCCATTTTCCTTTAATTCTTAAGACCAATAACAGGTGACGCTGTTCTAAATGATGTAGTATCCATAAGTAAATAGAAGCATTCATAAACACTCCAAATATTAAATCTTCGAAGAAATTTGTGAATATAACTTTCTATTCATTACAATGGTATGCAGGTATGAGGGATCTATACCTGCATAGTCAAAATAATGCCACTTAAATTATGGAATTACAATAAGTATCCTTCAACTGAATTGTATCACATTTCAAAAAATACAACCAACGACTGCTTTTCTAAAATACCAGGGTCTTGCCAAAAACAGGAAAATGTGGATAGAACAGCAACGCTAACTGTTCACTTTTAATCTCTTTCAAGCAAATAAGGGAAATTACTTCCCTTTTTTAATATTTTAGTTCTTTCAACAACAGCAAAGACTTTGATTTTGTCACAAAAAGTGGCTTCAACATGTGTTAAACCATTGGTAGGGTGATCTTATTTTTCATTTAATCATTAATGTAAGAGTTCATTCCTTTTACCAATAAAAATATATAAAATGTGGGGAAAATTATGTTGTTCGATAAGCAAGCAGTATAATATCCTTTAACAATGGCTAGAATAAATTTGGCCTTAATCAGGTAAAATTCACTTGTGGTTACTATCATCAGACAAAATTCAAATTACAGGTTTGTCATATAGATGGCGCAATAGTTTTGTTGTTATATACTTCTTCTGTTCTTAAATATGAAAATAACTATCATCATTATATTATCTTCATTCCTTAATATAAGGATGTATTCCTTTTATTAATAAAGATATGAAGAAGATGGTGTTGGCCAATAAGCAGGTAATGAAATGTCCTTTGACAAAAGCAGGAAAATGACTTTGGTCTCAGTCAGATGATGCTCACATAGTATTGTCTTTGTCAGTTACCTTTAAAGTTGTAAATTTATAGATGGCACAATAGATTAACTACACTTTAAATCTTCTGTTCTTTAAAACAGGTTTAAGCAGGACTATGCTATTTAAACCAGGGGATTGATCTGCCCTCAGGGTAATAATCCATTTTGTTTCTTTCAGCTCTGTCAAGGTCTCAATGTTCCTTTTGTGTGGACCAGAGAAATCTCTATCAATGACTTTAAATAGAAACTTGTGATTTTTATTAATAACAACATGTTGTGCCAATGCATTATGTATGTCCTTGTTCTTAATATCCAAGTGATGTCTCTGTACCCTTCTTTTGAAGCATTGGTTAGTTTTTCCTATATAGAATGATGTACAACCTCACAGGTAGCTAAATATACAACATCTGAGGTTTTACATGTTGCTTTGATGTTAAAAATATAGTCTTTCCCTGTAACCGGATGTGTAAGGTGGTTGCTGTCATCTATCACACAACAGATATTACAATTCCCACATTTTATTATTAATTTACATCCTATAATTGTATTCGGTGTCTGGATGTTAGTACATAATAATCTATTTTTCTTGTTTTTGAAACAGAATCTAGGTCTCTCTCCAACTATAGCTTTTAGATGTGCATCTTGTGTAAGCACTGGCCAAAATTGATTAATTATCTTAGTAATCTGAGCATTATCTGAACTGTATGTTAGAGATAATCTCACAAAGGTATCATTTGAGTCAACATAATTTTGTCTTATGTTCCCATTGGATTGTAGGTCTTTCTCCTTATAGCCACGGGCCTTCAAGTTGTTACGCAAGAAGTTTATTTCTTTAATTCTATTTTCTTCTCGATTGCAACATTTGTGAATCCTATTTGTTTCATTTTTCATGATGTTCTTGGTTACATGTCTCGGATGCATGCTACTTCTATGTAAGTAATGATTTCTCCAAGTATTCTTTCTGTATAAATCAAAATTCAGGAAACCTTGATCACTCAAACTGATACTAACATCTAAAAAATTGATGTTATATCTAGAGTATTCAAAAGTGAATGTAAGATATGAAGTAGTTTGATCCAAGTATGTATGGAATCTTGTAAATTGTTCTCCATCTCTTTTCCATAGTATAAACAAATCATCTACAAATCGACCATAGAATAAGATGTGTTTTTTCCATGGATTATTCCTACTAAGGACAAAGTGTTGTTCCCAACCTACTAGAACTAAATTGGAATAACTATTTGCCCAGGGGGTGCCCATCGCAACCCCCCATTTTTGTAAATAACAGCTATTACCACAAGTAAAGTAGTTGTTTTCCAGTATTAGTTCCAGCATATCACAAATAGTTCTGGTTTCACTGGCTGAGATCTTACTGATAAGTATTTGTCTCACTATCTCAATACCAATGTCATTTGGAATACTAGTAAAACGACTGTTTATATCTAGAGCTGTCAGTAATAAATCTTCTTTATCAACTACGTCATTCATAGCACCATTCAATTTTTCCAGAAAATCATCAGTATCCCTTAGCACAGAAGTGAAGGAGCTTAAGATCTGTTTCAATTCCTTCTCTACATATAGAGATAAGTTTTCAGTAGCCCATCCCCATCCTGAAATAATTGGACGTAGGGGAGGGTCTGTTAAATTCTTATGTATTTTTGGCAGACCATTGATGATTGGAATAGCTGGTTTATGAATAACTAAAAACTCATATAAATCCATTTCTATTTGTCTATGTAATACCATATCTTGTAAATATGAATTGATCCTGTTAATTGCTTTAGCTATTTCAAAATGAGAAACTTCAGTATAGGTTTTGGAATCCTGTAACATCGTCAGCATTTTGTTCACATACCATGACATATCCAGCATCACTATTGCACCTCCTTTATCAGCTGGTCTAAGTGAGATCAAATGGTTATGTTGTAAACTTGAGATAGCTGTTTTTTCCTCAGAAGTGACATTGCAATAATGTCTAGTATCTGGAACTAATCTCAATTTCTCAACTTCATTAGTGCAAAGTCTTAAAAATAGATCTACTGCTGTATGTCCAACTGGAACAAAAGTGCTCGGTTTCCTCAGTATAGTCCTATCTGTTGTTTGATTTCCAAAAATGCGCTTTAAGGTGACATTTCGTCCAAAATATTTCATATCCAGGACAAATTCATCTAAAGATGATCTAAATGTAGGGATGAGTGTTAAACCTTTTTGTAAAACTGAAAGTTTTGATGGTGTAATATCATGTTTGGAAAGGTTAACTAACAATGATTCCTCTCCGTGAATGGCTTCTTCCTTTTTTGGTCTTGACTTGGTAGTCGTTGTCCTCTGAACTGATGTTGTTTTAAAAAAATTGGTAAGGTGGTATTAGGTGGTAAATGTGAACCATTTTTCTTAGGTATGGTTCCTGAAGCTGATACCCCTGAAATATCACTATTATTATCATTATTTATTGCAGCTTCTTGATTATTCTGTGGTAATAATATGTTTTGTTGTTCTTCATCTGGCATGGTATTAGAGCTAGAACTACTATCCGTAGGCAAATTTTTTCTCTTGCTGGTTATCAACTGTGGTCTCTGTTCATTCGATCTACCTTCTTTGGGCCATTCAAAGATTCTTCCTTGTTTAAAATCATTAACATCACTGTTTAGTTTTTCTATTTTTCTGCTCTTTAATCTTAGATTCATATATATTAAGATTAAATTCTAATGTCTCTAACTTCTTAATTTGTTGATTGGATAATGTCATTAACTCTAATTCATTTTGTTTATCCTTTATTATCTGAGCAATCCTCTCTTCCTCTGGTTTAAAATAATCCAATGGTAATCTTATATATTTAAAGCTGGTTTCTATATTTATTGTTTGCCAGCTTGCCAAAAGTCCTGGATGTTAATTGCCATAGCTGGGCATGCATTTGACTCGCATTCCCCTTGGGATGACTTGATAGTGTATACATGCTTCCAAGTGGTATCTCTGCCACATTAATCTTTTTAGTTTAAATGCCACAGATTCAACTTCTTGAAAGATGGTATCAAAATCAGCATTATTGAATTCTTCACCAGCTTCATCCAATATAATGGATATATTTATTATCAAAATGAAGATTTAATAGTGGATTCACAAAATTACCAGTCTCTTCAGGGTTAGATCCATATAAAAAATCCAAGCTGGCATAGTTAGACCTTGTTCTATTCATGTTATCATTAGCCATAAGCGTTGGGAGAAAAAAACAACTTGCAAATGAATAAATAACTCCCAAACGCTAAAGGTGGTCTGTCACAAAAACAGTCAATATTAGCAGAAAAAAGACAGAAAATCCACCCAAGGATGGCCAATCAATGAAATCCACAAGTGTTCCAATTAAAATGTAGTCCTTTAATATGAATAAAACTTCGACTTGAAAATAAAATGAAAAATAAAAAAGCTCAAAACTGTCCCTTGAAGATATCCGATAAGCGCTTTCGACTGTCTTCCTCAGATCGTATAAGACACTAGGGACTTCCATTTCCTTTTATATATGAAATTCTATATTATTTGACCAATCACCATTGGTGAATACTTGGCAACATCCAATCCTATCTTGTTATCTCAAGATTAATTTGGATATAATCAGCTCTATGCTTCTGTTTCCCGCCTTTATTGAGTATGTAAATTAGATGTTTCAGTCCTTCATTTTGATTGGATGTATACTATGTTATTGATGATAGCATAGAATTGTAATGAATAGAAAGTTATATTCACAAATTTCTACGAAGATTTAATATTTGGAGTGTTTATGAATGCTTCTATTTACTTATGGATACTACATCATTAAGAACAGCGCCACCTGTTATTGGTCTTGAGAATTAAAGGAAAATGGAAGAGTAATATTTACTTTGCTCACAGGGGTTGGGAGGGTTGCCTAATGGTTAAGGTGTTTGCCTTACAAACACAAGGTGCAGGGTTTGAATCTCACAGGGGGATAATTGGCTAGGCTTAAAATGGCTCGCAAGAGCAGTTAGCCTAGTACTAATCTATGAACCTATGAACCTATTACCATCAATAACACAATATACATTCAATCAAAATGAAGGACTGGAGCATCTAATTTACATACTCAATAACGGTGGGAAACAGAAGCATAGAGTTGATTACATGCAAATTAATCTTGAGATAACAAGATAGGATTGGATGTTGCCTTTACTTGAAAGAGATTGGAAAGTGAACAGTTAGCGTTGCTGTTCTATCCACATGCTTTCCTGTTTTTGGCAAGACTTTGGTATTTTAGAGATAACATCTGAAGCAGGCATTGGTTGTATTTTTCAAAATGTTATATAATTTAGTTGAAGGATACTTATTGTAATTCCATAATTTTAAGCGGCATTATTTTGATTATGCAGGTAAAGATCCATCATACCTGCATAGCATTGTAATGAATAGAAAGTTATATTCACAAATTTCTTTGAAGGTTTAATATTTGGAGTGTTTATAAATGCTTCTATTTACTTTGGATACTACATCATTGAGAGCAGCGCCACCTGTTATTGGTCTTGAGAATTAAAGGAAAATGGAAGAGTAATACTCACTTTACTCACACTATCATCAATAACATAATATGCATCCAATCAAAATGAAGGACTGGAACATCTAATTTACATAATCAATAAAGGCGGGAAACAGAAGCATAGAGCTGATTATATCCAAATTAATCTTGAGATAACAAGATAGGATTGGATGTTGCCAAGTATTCACCAATGGTGATTGGTCAAATTGTATAAGACACTAGGGACTTCCATTTCATTTTATATACAAAATTCTATACTATCTGAGGAAGACAACAGTTGAAAGTGCTTATCGGATATCTTCAAGGGACAGTATTGAGCTTTTTTATTTTTCATTTTATTTTCAAGTTGAAGTTTTATTCGTATTAAAGGACTACATTTCAATTGGAACACTTGTGGATTTCGTTGATTGGCCATCCTTGGGTGGATTTTCTGTCTTTTTTCTGCTAACATTGACTGTTTTTGTGACAGACCACCTTTAGCGTTTGGGAGTTATTTATTCATTTGCAAGTGTTACAGATGTTTGGGGACATTTTCACTGGGAAACCAGGGTGCACCCACCTGGTGCAGCACCAACTGGATACAGGACCCCAAAGTCCTATTAGGCAGGCCTCTTATAGGGTGCCTGAGGGAGTCAAACAAACTCTGATGAAGGAGATATGGGAGATGTTGGCACTAAAGGTAATTCAAGAGTCCAACAGTCCCTGGGCCTCCCCAGTGGTGCTGGTGCCAAAGAAGGATGGCAGCACCAGGTTCTGTGTGGACTACAGGAAATTAAATAGTCACACAGAGTTAGATGCTTACCCCATGCCTAGGAAAAAAGAGGCCCAAGAGCAGCTGGGTGGGACTAAGTATCTTACAAACATTGATCTTACCAAGGGCTACTGGCAGGTGCTCTTAACTCCCAATGCTAAAGAGAGGTCAGCCTTTGTGTCTCCTTTTGGCTTGTATGAGTTCACAAAGATGCCCTTGTGGATGAAAAAGGCCCCAGAAACTTTCCAGAGGCTGGTAGATAATATACTACCAGGAGCAGGAGGGGTAGATGATATTGCCATCTACAGACATTCCTGGCCAGAGCACCTTCAACATGTCAGGGAGATGCTGGACAGAATACAGAGGTCAGGGTTGACCATTAAGCCCAGTGAATGTTAGGTGGGTATGGCAGAGGTCTCCTACCTGGGACATAGAGTGGGGAGTGGTAAGATCAGTCCAGAACCTGCCAAAGTAGAAGCCATTCAGACATGGCTTGCACCTGTTACCAAAAAGCAGGTGAGTGCATTCTTAGGGACAGCAGGGTACTGCAGAAAGTTCATCCCCAGTTACAGTACCATAGCTGCTTCCCTCACAGACCTGACAAGGAAGAGCAGGCCAGATAAGGTAGTGTGGACCCCAGCATGTGAGCAGGCATTCCAGGAGTTTAAAAAAGCTTTGGGAGGACCCTCTGTATTAGCCAGTCCAGATTACAGTAAATAATTTGTTGTGCAGGTTGATGCTTCGAACCATGAGGTGGGGGCTGTACTTAGCCAGATTTTTTCATAGGGAGAAGAGCACCCAGTGGTTTATCTCAGTCATAGGCTCCAACCCAGGGAGGAATGCTATGCAGCTGTAGAAAAGAAATGTCTAGCCATAGTGTGGGCATTGCAGAAACTTTAGCCTTATCTGTATGGAAGAAAATTTACTGTAGTGACAGAGCCCAATCCCTTAACATGGTTACACAGAGTAAGCCAGCAAAATGCCAAGTTACTAAGATGGAGCATGGGGTTGCAATCACATGATATGTCAGTGCAGCACCACTGTGGGATTAGCAATGCCAACGCAGATGGGCTTTCAAGGCAGGGAATCGGTTAAGGTATACTCAGATAGACCAAACACTCTCAAGCAATGTTTCTCAAGAGTCACTTGAAAAACTAACTTGAGTTCCCCAGGGGGGAAGATATGTGAAGGTAGGTGAGGGCTGCCAGCCTAACAACATAGAAGTTTGTAGATAATTCTGTCTTTAGTAAATATTAATATAAGCCACAGGCTTGTTCTCTTAAATGGGAAAAAATAGTGTTAAATGTGGAACTGAAAATATGTGACAACAGTGCACTCTGCTGTAGGAAAGCGGATAGCTCAAGCATTGTGTAATTGTTTGATGTCAAAACTCAGAGTGAGGATGTCTAAAAGAAGGAATTCTTCCTATTGTTTTGAGGCCAGAGTTAATGGCTAGAATTTACATGTATAATTTATTTTATTGCTCTGGCTTCTTGACCAGCTGCAAGATCAAAAGGGCTATTAGCCTCTGAGTTTCTGTTAGCCTGGGAAAACTGAAAACACAGTACCACTGACTCATTTCAGATTGCATCATTCTTAACAATTTTCTGTTTAAGTACAGAGAGACTCTGAGCATTTTTGCATTTGTCTTGAGAGCAGCCAACTCACCAGCACTGCCTATGCTCTATATGTAAGTTTATTTTAGAACTGTGTTTTCTCCTAGATATAGCTAGGAAATAGGAAGATTAGACTAGTCATTTTTCTGTATTGATGTCAGAACTTTTCTACTGTATTATTTTAAGTATTTCTCTGTGTTTTTATTATTTATTATTAAATATTTTTAAACCTTTCAACTGTGGCTGCTTTGTGTAGAGATTATTTAAGCTCTAGAGTACATTGCATGTATATAGTGATACTGTCCAGGTCGCTCCAAATAAGCCATGACAGTTCAGTTGCACTTACCATTCGAATAATAATATTGCACAGCAGAATTGGACACCTTTGATAAGGGCCTTTTTAGTAGCAGATAAATATTAGTCGGTGGTGGCAGTGATGTCTACCTTATAGTCTGGTTAAAAGGTGAACAGCTGGAGAACTTGTGCCAGCCTTCTGCAGGAGTGTCTGTGTGGTTGTATATAACTCTTATCTCAAATTGTGTGTGTGTCTGCTACTTGGACAGGGGCACAAAGCACTGGTTGGACAGAGAGGGTGCTGGAAGTTTTAGCTTGCCCAGTAGGCTGAGATATGGATCATATAGCTGTGCCAGTGGAGAGTCTTATTGGGGATCTGGAGAGAAAGCGAGAAACCAGTTCCAGACTGACTGTGATCTCTGTGTGCTCTTAAGAGAAATTGTACATTACTGTGCGTGTATTTGTTATCCTCCCCTATGTGGATGCCCCTCACTGGTGTTAGTGGTGAGGATTGAGGCTACTTGATTGCAGGGCCAATGCAAAGGCGTCACACTTCAGACTGCACAAAAAAGCAAAATATTAATTTTATGAAATAAGCCATTTAGATCTCACCATTTTCAAGAAAGCTATGCCCTTAACTGAAACTGATCTGGTTTATTTTGGTCTCTGTAAATTAAATGTTATAGCTAAAAAAAATTCTGAAATATTTCCATACAATGTAAGTATTTGTATACATGCTTTGATGTAAAATGCTCTTATGCTGAGATCCTAGTTTCAAAGGAAGAAACTGCAGTTTGAATTTTTGGAGAAAAATGCCAGTTTCATGCCATTATTGAAATGAGTAAAATACATAGTTTTTATAGGTCTAGTTTTGTTAACTCTACTGACTGTTTTTATTAATGTTTGCTACTTTTTAACTTGGTATGCTGAAAATATTTTTCTTCAATTTCAGGATACATGGGTTTAATTGCACTTGGTTGAGCTGCAAAAAAGGATTAGTCATCTGGGTTTATAGACTCCTGTTTAGATTAAAAAATAGGCAGTGTAAGTAATTAAACTGTGGAACTGTGGGGATATGGAAATCTTAACTTACCAACAAGATGGTACAATATTAGAATTACTATAGTAAGACATATATAAGTGTGTGAGCGGTGCAGATGCCTCTGCTCCTTGTAAAAGTGCTTTTCCCATCATTTTGTTATAGCTACATTATGCATTGTCATCTTGTCTTTATTTTGTGGTTTCCTTTTTTATCTTTGCCATGATAGGAACAGTCCAATTTGTAATGGCCTCCCTAACCTTAATTTGAGACAGCTGAAAATGTCATTATTTCTGTACTACTTTCAGATCTCTTTACATTTTTATGACAAGATACTAGGATGCTTAGCTATGTACAATGCACTGCATAAGCTAATGGCTCAAAAGACAGAAGGAAGACAGTCACACTGCCTTTCTAGAAATGGTGTTTTTCTTACATTGATGATGATTGACAATATGAATTTTTATTAGATAAAAGTACTACTTTTTAGTTCTGATAATATAGCAACAGAATAAAGATACGTTTGGCAGCAGTTATGTATAAGATATTTTTACTTATAATACTGCATTTCAGCTTGACTCACACACTCATGCACACACTTTAAAACCCAAGCACATGGTTAATTGAGGTCAGCTGCTTTCACTCACAGTCTAACCCAACTACCACCCCATTCACACTCTTTAAGTAAGTACTCCTCTATTGCTTGAGTGTGATCAAGTGAAAGAAATTTTGGCCACAATTATTAAGCTTATTTTATACAGACACATCCCTATCAATGATCATTTAACAGTTACATGAGTGACAGTATGGGATGCTGCATACTTCCCAACAAATTTGACTCTGGGTAGGTAAATGTGATAACTAAAAAGAACTGACCAACTATTGCCCTGTTGCTATACTGTCACCCCTTTCCAAAGTCCTACAGAGGTGTGTACACACACAATTCATGGACTACTTAAACACTCAAACTCACATATATACAACATGGCTTCTGGCCTTTTTATACTACAACTATGGCCCTTATGTCATTCAACCATACAGTAAATAAACATAGAAACAATGGTATACATGTATCTGTTATCTTATTTGATCTTTCTAAGGCCTTTGACATGGTCAGTCACAGTAAGCTTATTAAAGTTCTTTCAGAACTAAGTCTTAAAAAAACATCAATTGCCTGGTTTCAGTGTTATTTAACAGGTTGACAGCAAGCAGTTTAATGGGGACAAGAACTCAGTCCTCTACTGCCCGTCACACTAGGAGTGCCCCAAGGCTCCATCCTTGCCCCCCTACTGTTCTTCATCTTTACTAGCAACCTCCATACTTCTACTCTACATGCTTCTGTCATCCAGTATGCAGATGACACCACACTGATCTGTGCCTCTTCTTCCCTGTAAGAACTGCAGTTACAAACCCAAGCCTCCTTTCTCTCTGTTGAAGCATGGCTTATTAACTCCCAACTAATACTGAATCCCAATAAGACAAAACTCCTGATCTTCCAACCCACACAACACACATCTCCCACTCTCACATTTAATATCATATCCAATAACAAAACAGCTATTTCTTCTGTCACTCACACTAAACTACTGGGGGTTGAGATTGACTGCAACATGAAATTTGATATTCATATCTCTCTTACCATAAAGAAGGTCCATAAAACATTAGGTGCACTATACAGAAATGAACTATTTCTCACGAAAAACATGAAGGCCACAATAGCATGAACACATATCATCTTTACACTTCTCTATGCTTCCGCTGTCCTCATCAGTCTTGGTAAATCAGATGGAACTAACCTAGAAACCCCCTATAACAAAACTGGTAAGTTTGCCACCAAACTCCATATAGATCATACCACTGATTACCCCTTAAACAGCTTAACTGGCTTGAACTACCTCATCTCCTCCTTTACAACCAACTCATACTAGCCCACAAGATTCTATACCACCCTGAAAAACCTGCACTACAATGTTTATTACATCCCTACTCCAGTAATAAGGCCCTTTGCTCCAGTAATAAATTCCTCCATGATGTGACTAAACCTAGCAATACAACTGGGGAATCCCTCTATTCAAATGTCATAGCTAAAAAATGGAATACCTTGCCCACAGACATCTCAGCCTCATCCTGCTTATCACAACACACCCAGAGGATTCATGGCTCTGCAACTGTGTCAGTACAGGCTAGTCTAATGATCCCCCCCCCTTTCCACACCCAGTTGTAAATATTCTATCCTGACATCAGACAGTTTTATTATCCAACTAAAATGAAATGTCTCTAACTGGTTCTCTTACTCTTCCTGTATAGGAGCTGCTTTGCATCTTTTGAATCTCTTCTAAATTCTTCTGTTCCTTACCTCTTCACAGGACAAGTATGTACTAAACCAAATGTACTAGTATATGTAGATAAATTGATGTACTTCACCACTATGTTAGCTTGTATTTTATGGAGCAGTGAAAGGTTCATTTTATTATATTATGTAATGTGTTGTATGTGGAACTTTTCTCCCCGGACCTCCGCTGAAAAAAGACCTATGTCCAGTCAGACTTTACTGGTAACCAAATGTAAAATAAAGCAAATAATAAATAAATAAATGAAATAAGTGCAGACTTTAATTTATATTTACTTATACAGGGGCTATTCCACTCATTCTGTGTCACTGTGATAGCATCATGACTCTCTGAAATGCATTTCAGTATGATGGACCAGCTATGGTTAATACACTCACATTTTCTAAATGAGAAACACTGCTGCCTTCAGCTTTACTGTTCTAGTGCATGAATGATTACAGCACAAAAAACTAATATAGATTTCTCATTAGCAAAACATTAAAAATGATTTTTGAAAGAGAAGAGGTATAAGATTGTACTCCTCACACAGCCACTATCACTGCACAAGCAAATCTAAAGCTGTGCTGACATGTTTAAAGGGAATATGAGTAAAACAAGTATTTCTCCTTCACACAGGTACTGCAACCTAAGAATTATAGTTATTAGGGGTGCAGACGGTGCAGGTTAACACAACCAGCAATTACAAAGATATGTTATTTATACTAGTCAACATATGCATTCATTCATTTTCTGATACCCATTTTACACTCCCACAGGTTGTATGGGTGTAGGAGCTAACCTAGCATTAAGTGGAATTAAGGTAAAGAATTACTAAAAGTTATTGTAGCATTTTAACTTAGAAAGCACAGCTTGTACGGCTATATGAGTTACTGTCATAAGCAACTCATCTGTCTCCAAAATATACTATTCTCTTTTTATTAATGCACACAGCTGTAACTCTTATTTATGACACATCTCTTTAGCCAGATGGTAATTGTTAACAGTATTCCATTTTATGGCCTGCAACATGAAAATATCACACAATACAAATGAATTACTAACAAATAAAAAACAAAAAACAGGATCTTGAATCCAGGAAAGACCGCTATAAGCACATTAACATAAAATAACCGCTTTTGTTCCTTTATTTCAAATACTGGAACTTCAAAAGATATGTTTTTGTGCCCATGGTGGTCCTTCTTGGATTTAAGATCCTATTTTTTGTTTTCTAACTGAAAATATGGTTATCAGTTTATTCTATATTTTACAGTTTGAGGGTTTTAGTTCAGAAATATTAAAATACATGATATCATTGTATGCATCCTAAATTACGTTTTTTTTTTTCTTTTTTTCATATTTATTTCTTTACTGGGTAAGTGTGCAGATTGATCATTAATGTCTGTGATCAACACATCAGGGATGACAACAGACTAGTAAAGGTCAGTCTGCATGCTCCCCCCATAGCTCATGTTCCACTACCCTTTGGACCTCTGAATGTTCTGATGCATATATCTATATAGCCAGTAGCCCCAGGGCAGTGATAAAGAACCAGTTTCAAAGCAGAGATTCTGAGAAAGACCACCTCCATGCTGAAACACTGTTCTTGGATTTTTTTTTTTTTTTTTATAAATGGCATTACTACATAAATAATAAAATAAGGTGTTGTGGATCAACCCTGTGAAATCAGTGTTAGAATGATGAGGCATGAAAATTTTGAATGTCCTTATGTTTGCAAATTACTACCCTAAAGTCTCTTTTTCATGTGCTTAAAAAACAGACCTTATTCATCCAAACATAACCCTTCAAAATAAAAATATATATACAAAGACAAAAATGGCACATGCAACAACTGGAACGACCACAGAGATACAATGTGAAACAACATGTCCTGCATGGACCGTTTAAAATCCCTGCCACTGGACCTGGTATCCTACAAACAGCTAAGAGATGGGTCTATATTTGACTATCGAAAACAAAAAAACACAAATGGCTAAATACCGATTGTGAAACATTGAAAGGTACAAAAAATAAATTTTTAGAATGGCCATAATCAGACAATATCACAAATACGACCAACCAAGGTGGGGGGCTTCAGTCACTACATCCCCAATGTGGGGGGCTGCACCCTCCCAAACTATGTATACCAAATCCAAGATCATACTACAGTGGGGAATAGGGCAATTTTAAAAGGTTTCTCTTCACTTACCTTATGTGTTGCGTTACTTCCTGCTTGTTGGACAACTATGGCCATTTGATAGATTTATTTCATAAAAGTAGTTGTTTGCTAATTTCACCTTTCGATGTTTAACATTCAATATTTTGCCATTCACAGTTTTTTTATTTTTGCTAGCCGAACATGGACCTACTAAGAGGTGACCTGTGTCTGTTATACAAGGCATCCTACAACTCATTACTGATGAATTTAATGCATATCAGGAAGTCAAATGGCATCAAAAATACTCAGTCTAGGGATACAAACCTCTTTGTAACATCAACAAAGCAGTTTGGAAGGACAGATAAATCTTGTAGAAGATACTGCTGCTGTGGAATACACTCCCCATCCACATAAAACAAAGTTTTATATGGATAGTTTTAAGTTCATATTCTAGCACAACTTAGATCTATGGACAGGAAATGTACACCAGGATTGCCCCTTGTACTACTAATGGACAGAGGCAGCTCTTAAATGCTTGACCCCATACATGGTTCCTCTCAAATTACCTATGGTGTAATCCCAATTATTGTCATTAGGTGTAATAATTATCGACCACAGGATGGATAAGACAAATGTCTAACAACATGGGATAGGTTAATTTAAGAACAAAAAGGGAAATTGGCTTGGCATAAAATGTCCTGTAAAAGCAGCTATCCTAGTACTTACCTGAGAACCTATGAACCTAAATAAAAACTTACGTCACTAAAAACTGAAACAATGAGCTGTTACTGCTGCACTTCTCTTCACTGTATAGGGTTTGATCCTGTCTTTCTCCATGTACACATTTGGTGAATCTCAGAATCTCTTCACTGTATAAGGCTTGATCCTGTCATTCTCCATGTGCACATTCGGTAAATCTGAGAATTTCTTCTTTGTTCACGGTGTGAGCCTGTCATTCTCCATGTGCAATTTCTGGGAATCTAAGCATGTCTTCACTGTTTAGGGTGTGATGCTGTTATCCTTCAAGTACTTCTTCTGTGAATCTGAGTATCTGTTCATTGCTCAGGGTGTGATCCTGTCATGTTCCATCAATGTATTCTGTAAATCTAAACATCTCTTCACCATGTGTGATCCTGACATCATCCTGTAATCTTTCATGTGCATGTTTTGTGAAGCTGGACCACAGATTTAACCATACTATTGCTGCTGTGGTCAGTTTATAAAAGGAAACATTTGTGCCTGATGGTTATAATTTTGTTTATAAAAAGATCACTTGAGAAAATCAAGATGTTTTTTCTTCCATACCATACTACTATGAAATATACTTTACCAAGGACAATCTGTGATAAGCTCAAAGTTAATATTTGTGTGAGGAGAAAATGTAATGTGCACATAGGTCAATAATACTATGAAATACACTTTTCCAAGGACATACATTTATTTATTTATATGGCATTTGTTTACCAGATGTGTCTGACTGGACAGCTGGTGTCTATTTTCAGTGGAGACTTGGGGAGAAAAGTTCCACAAGTGCAGTAGTTACAACATTTAGAGATAACAGTTACATGTCACAGAGATTACAAATGTCGAATCAGTTAACATCATACTATAAAGGTATAACAACGTTGAAAGGAGATATTAGAACTCAGGAGACACATGACAAGTAGATTACATTGAGCTTAGTGTAAGGCAACAATAGAAGAACATAAGTATAATATTTATATATTTACATATATAAATGAGCATTTAGTAGCATTCACAAGAAGTTAAAGGCAGTCAGCAATGTTGAGCGTGTAACTAAGAATAGGAGGCATAAGGAAGTGGTACTGCTGCTGTTTTTGTGAGGGTTTAAGGTGGGCCATTGCAGCTGTATAGTTGGTTGTTGAGAAGACGTGATTTCAGTAGTGTTTTGAAGGTGGGTGTTTTATTTTGTAGTCTAATGTCAGGAGGAAGACTATTCCAGGTGTTAGCAACTTTATTAGGGAAGATGGACTCCCCGGAGCTATTTTTACATGGAATTTTGTCTATCACAGCACTATTGATGGAGCACAAATGTCTGTTTGAAGTATAGAAGTTTAGTAGTCGAGATAGAGCAGGGGTTTTTTTTGGACAGTATAGTAACTGGTGTGCTACTTTGATTTGGTGGAAAGCTCGAGCCAATGTAAAGTAAGTAGGGATTGACAGTGGTGGGAACGAGATGTGGCTTTGGTAGCAAATCTGGCAATTTTGTGGTAACATATAGATAGTTTGTTGAGGTCTGTGTTATTTAGATTTGTTAATACTGGACATGCATAAAGTAAGGTAGCTAAGATATGAGTTCTAGCTATAGCAGTTCTAGATTTGGAAGTAAGGTACTTTTTGAATCGATATAGGGTCCCTAGCTTTTTATATACTTTGGCGATAGTTCGGGATATATATTTGTTGAATCTTAGTTGTTGTTCAGCTGTAATCCCTAGATGTTTGACATCTGGGATTGGAGAGATGGGGGTCCTATTGGCTGAGTATATAGTGAAGGTGGTTTGGTCAGTAGTCTTTGTTGGGTGGAATAGTATGAGTTGGGTTTTGTTTGGGTTCAGTATCAGTTGTGATTTATTTAACCAGTTTGCTATCTCTGTGAAGGTTTCCTGGGTGTTTTGTTGGAGCTGGTGGAGATTAGATGCAAAGCAGATTAGGGTTGTGTCATCAGCGTATTGTACTATTTCAGCTTTAGTGGTAGCTAAGTGAAGTTGGTTTGTAAAAATATTGAAGAGAAGGGGGGAGAGAATGGAACCCTGGGGGACACCTAGTGATACTGGGAGAGGTGGTGATAGGGAATCTTGCCATTTAACTGACTGAAGGCAGTTATTTAGATAACTTTTGAACCAGAGCAGGGTGGGGTTGTCCATGTTGAGCTCAGAGAGTCAGGTTAAGAGTTGATTGTGGGAAACTGTATTGAATGCTTTGGATAGGTCTAGAAAGATGGCAGAGACTAGTCTGCCTTGATTTCTATATGTATTTATGGTGTTGGTGAAATTGATTAGGGTAGTGGTGGTGCTTTGTGATGGTCGAAATCCATGTTGAGTTTTGGATAGTAGGTTATTGATTGAAAGGTGGGTGAGGAGTTGGTAGTGGACACATCTTTCAAGAATCTTTGATAGGGGTGACAGGATTGTGAAAGGTCAGTAGTTAGAGAGGTCGGTAGAGGTGGCACCTTTGTGGAGAGGAATGATGTAGGATGTTTTCCGCAGAGATGGAGAAGTTTTTTCCGTGATGGATATATTTATCAATAAATAAACAGGATAGGCTATGTATTGAGATGCAATTTCAAGTTAGTCAGTTGGGAGGTTGTTGCCAGTGAGGGTGGTAGGCTTGAATTTGGATAAGAGCTTCTGGATGGTTGATGTTGGGACTGGTTTGAGTGAGAAGGGTGCATTTATTGTTTGGTCCTTAAAGGATTGTGGGAGGTCAGTGGTATTTGTATTGTTAATAAGTGTTAAGTATAGAGGAGATTAAATAGTTATTGAAATTGGAAGCTATATCAGAGTTTGGTCCTTCTATATTGGGTGGGGGGGTAGAAGTTTGGCAGGGTTGGAGAATATTGTTCACTGCTACTCAAAGTTTTTAAGGGTTAGAACTGTGTTTCCTTTGTAGAGAAAAGTAGTGGTTTTATTTGTCATTTCTAATTTGTTTCTTTGCCTTGTTGCAAAGTTCAAGGAAGGTTTGCCTAGTTGTGGGGGTTTTGAGATGTTACCAGGTATTCCAGGATTTATCCCTTTGTTTTAGTAGGGATCTTGTGGATTTTTGTAGCCAGGAGGCTGGGTTACTATGAATCCTAATTGTACAAAGTGGTACTAGGTGGTTTAGGATGTTTAGAAATGTGGAGTTGAAGTATTCAACTGCCTGATTTAGTGGAAGGATTTAGATGGGGGTCCAGTTACTGTATATAAGGCATCCATGAAATTGGTTAGCGGGCAAGTTGTTTTGGGTGTGGGTGTGAAGTAGAGACAGAGAGTTATTAGTTTTCAGTTTGTGTCAAAGAAAGAAAGTACATGATAACTTCAAAGTTAATATTTGGATGCCTTGGAACAAGTCACATTTGTAATATATGCAATATGTACATAGGTCTATGTTTTATAAAAAAAAAATGGGTAGGCCACCAATGAGATAGCCAGCAGCTCAAAACTGTAAAACTTCTAAAGCAATCATATAAAACTAATGTTTTTGGAAAGGTTGGTACTCAACCACAGTGAATCTTAGCAACAAGATCGACATTTATTTTCCAGATAGGCAGCACTTCAAGAAACCAAACAAGTCACAAGTGCATTATGCATTTACTTGTAGAATAAATGAATTACTGTCTGGTGTCAGTAATAGAAAGATTGGTAATGTTACCTTAATTGACAACCTTTACCTGACATTAGGATTAATCTTCAGGAAACAACTTTTTTTCTCTCCATAGGATTTATCAACATGCTGTGACAAACTTCTCATTTCTATTTCTCACAGACTCCTCAATCTGTATGCAGCAATAGTTGCCCTCCAGGTTATTGGAAAGCTTCACTTCAGGGGATGCCCATCTGTTGTTATGACTGTGTTCAGTGCTCTGAAGGGGAAATTACAAATCAAACAGGTTAGTAGCTGTGCTTCAGTGGTGGTGCAGTGGTGGTGTCTCCCCCCTTCTCTTCAATATTTTTACAAACCAACTTCACTTAGCTACCACTAAAGCTGAAATAGTACAATACGCTGATGACATAACCCTAATCTGCTTTGCATCTAATCTCCACCAGCTCCAACAAAACACCCAGGAAACCTTCACAGAGATAAAGGTGTATCAGCATGCATTTGGAAAGGATGAATTTGAGTGGCTACTTCTCAAATCATATCTCCAGATTTTTTAGTTGCATTACCAGGCAACTACTCCTTTCAAAACTGTACCCAAAATTTGCTGTTGCCAGCAAAGAGACCGATCAAGCTTTCCATGCCTTTTGTGAGGTCAGATATTTAATTGTGTTATACCCAGAGCTGCTTACAATTGTACACTACTTGTCACCTCTGGCTTCTCCTCACAATGGCCCTGTGCTTTCTACACTATAACTATTTCTGCAGCCATCTGCATAGTTTGCTACCTGCATCTGTTATCCTCAGTTTTGAAAGAAACATGTTACAGGGAAATGAGTCAAAGGGTTTAGTGAAGTCAAGATGGCAGCATCTGACCATTTCCCTACTAAAAGAATCACCACACTTGTCTGCCATGCATGTGGTTAAGTTATGTGTGGTCTAAACAATTACATCATATAGTGGCAAGCTCATGTTTACAGCAACAGCAAACTACAATCAATATATGAATACTTAAGGCATTTAAGCAGCCACTGCTGAAAAAGAAATGGATTTTGAGGATGCAAAGCAAGCCACATGCACCCAGAGTGAATAAGCCCTGTTACCCAAGGATTGTGAGATGCTGTTGGAGAAACAGTCATTCAAGGAATTAACTAGAACAGTGTACTATACTATGGTGTTCATAACAGAGAAGCCAGTGCTAGTTTTTGATGCCTTCCACTGTAACCTTATACACAAGAGTTACGACAAGCATTTCTGCTGTTGTGCTTGCAAGCACATGAAATATGCTATACAAAGAAGAAATGTTTGATAATGGCTGAGGGAAGAGTTTCTGAAGATATCTGCCAAGTGAAAGTTGCAATAACAGTTAATTAAATAAAGAATAAATCCAGCACCAGTTGTTATGAACCCTCTGCCATTAAACAAGTAGTTATTATCAAGCCTGAGCCATAAAACAGGAAGTAATCAGCAAGATAGCTCTAAAACTTTTCCAGTATTTCCTCTCTATGGTATTTCTGAAGTAGAAGATCTGGCAGAAAAGGAAAGTAACTGGTTAAGGTAAAAAGAGTCCCCACTCAATGAGCCGTACAGAAGAGCAGATAGAGGATTAGCTCCCGAGACACTGATGCTTTCTTAACTACAAGTGTTTATGGACAACAGATTGAGCTACATTTTATTAATGAGCATGGACAAAACATGAAGGGTCTGTGTTCTACCTTAGGATCAGGACTCTCAACGAAGCTTGTGAATGCAAGCAAACATTTATGAGAAGGTTAGCAGCTCAAGTAATAGTCTTGTCCATTGTTTATGCCTTAATGTCACAGACGTATGAAGCGGCCTAGGAAGCCATGCTAAATAATCATGTGATATGAACAAAATGATGGGGCTGGTCCTGAAACCAGAATACCATATGAATTTTGAGAAACCATCAGATAAGGCTGTGAGACAGCAGTTTCCTAGTACTGAATTGAACGGCTGCCTTCTTAATGGTGCAAAAATTGTATAATCTGATCACTGAGATGTACCAAATTTCCAGCTCTGGAAAAACTGTTAAGAAATGCTAGATCAGAAAGTAATCAGTGAAAAAATTCCAGGAGAAACCCTTAGTGGAACAACTTTTAGATTCCTCAGTTCATTCCCTAACCTTTTCAGTAGTGAGGGTAAAAAACTTCCAAAATGATACTTAGAAAAGACACTGAAATAGTTATTCATGTCTGGATGACTGAAAACTCTATTTTGAGTGCAGAGAATGTTTGCCCTGTAAGTGTGTTATTTCATATCTGAAGTTGTACCACTGTACCACAGGTTTCCGTGGAAATTTTTTTTATATAACAATTGTAGAGACGGATTCAATCTAAAGATAAGCTAAAGGAGTATGACTTTTAATCTATCCTTTCATCTACCAAATTACCATGGAGTATCCAGCCATTGATGAAATATGAGAGCCTTCTTAAATTTTAAGAGCAAATTTCGAGATAGGACTCACTACTTGCTTAAATGGATAATGGAAAATTACATTGATGAACCCTGAAAAAAATAACTGAGGACCCACAAATTGTTGTAATTATTTCCACTAAGATTTTTGTGCATGTACTTGAGTTTGTTACACAATGTCCCACTTAATTTGAGTGCCACTGAAGGTTGGAATCAGCAGAGACACGTATTCATTCCAGAATTGTTTAGGGAGACACAAGCAGAAAAGAGATAACAATCGCAACATACACAACACTATCAAGAGGCATTTGGTCAAGTGGCCTACAAGGAGTGACATTGAACTGGTTCAAGACTGTCATCAGAAACAGCACTACAGCATATAAGATTATCACCATGTCGTAACTCATGACAGTTTGTTTTAAATAAAATCTTTTCTTGAGTATGTCTTCAGCATTCTCCAAATATCCACACATGTACACAAAGACATGCATATATAAATACACAGTAAAATGGAGCTACTTTGCTATACTGATGCCAGAGTTAGTGACTAATACCAGTCTTACCTACAACACAGTCCTGCTTTCCCACGTGGTTATTGCAGTTATGAGTGGGCCTGATACAACAGTAAAACATTTCACTCACGGCTGTTTCCCATTTCAATCAGCAATGTGGAAAGCAAGCTCACACCTCCAATGTCATGACAATTTGCAGATTTTCTCCAAGTTGTTCTAAAAACACTATTACTATATTTAGAGATTAGGGCATGCGGCAGAGCCCCTAGTGTTGGAGGATGCAGGTGGTTTCACTTCCCCAGACAAAAACATTTGGTATCGTTTTATACCTATTCAGCAAAGTTGCAGTGGCCTCCCAGATTCACATAAGTTGTCCCACCTTAGGCTGGACAAAATACACTATGATATATGAAAACTGACCCAGAGAAACACATTCACAAATGCACCTAAACGACAGCATCTGTGAAAATAAATCCTATTGTTAACCTGCTCAGTAAATAAAGTGTTAACTTAAGTAAAAAACATACATAATAACTGTTCCTTTAGCTTCCATCACATTAATTATACTGACACTGTACATGTCACACAACCTCATCTCTAGTGAAAATATATAAATATGTACCCTGGTGCCCGGATACCTCATGACATATACACACTGTCACTAACTGCCCAATGAGTACCTTGAGGTACAAGAATCAAAAACACCTGCAGTGCGACTTGACTGATTACATCCTGAGAACAATGAAATTCTCATACCTTCCAAATGCCCAGTACACTAATACTGACAGGAAACATCTGTTCACTTAGGTTTTATTCAAGTGTTCTGGTTTCCTCACACCTTCCAAAGACATGCAGAAGGCAGATTGATGAATGCAAATGTTTCCTAGATGTGCATGGTGTATATGGTATATGTGTGCGTGTTTCTGTGTCTGTGTGTGGTTTATAACTTATAATGTGCTATTTTATGTCATTTTGGCAGTATTTTTGAAGGATTTATTTTAATTTAAATTTATTTTATTGGTATAACTTTTTTGGGGGGTTTATGAGTTCTGATCCTATCTGTCAACTTTTAAAAATTACAGTAGAAGGCAGGAAACATCTTCTGATTTCACAAAATGACAGGTTTAAATACCTTTTTTGATATGTGTGATGGGACAGAGCTCATCAGGCATAGGACCTTTTGACTATAATCTTGCTAGGTGAGTAAACATTGACTGTCATCTATATGCAGGGGTGCAGAGAGAGGTCAGGATGTGACTAGTTATTTGAAACAATTACATAAAGGTGAATGAGTATCACTTGGTTGGGGAGTGGTACAAGTAGCAGATTTCCCGCTTACACTACCTAATGTTGAATAACCTCTGCATGCTGTAAAAACATCACTCTTATTCCTAGTTACCTTATACTACTGACTGTCCCAAGCCAGTTTACTTGTTTCCCTACAGGTCTTGTTTCTTTGCACACACATCTAAAAGGTCACTAACTGCAAGTTGTTTGTTCCCCACCTTTGGCCTTCAGCAAAAACTTTACTATCTTGTCTTTGGACTTTCATAGACTTCTCACTTGCCCTTCTACTTGTCTCTTCATTTCATGTTTGTTCTATTTATTTATTTATTTATTGACATTTGGTGATCGGGAAGGTCTGAGGCCCGGTGAGAAAAGCTCCAATACTACAACTGAAATAAGATTTACAACATATGTTCAAACAGGTGGATCATTATATGATTTGCAATTAATAACATACATACAATGAACTTTTATACAAGTTAGGTAGTAAAGATTAATAACATTTTTCAACAATAAGTAGTAGGTTAATTAAAAATATATATATTTTTGGCAGTAATATCATTAATAGACATATTGTGTCTTCTTCTTCTGGCTTTTCCCAGTTAGGGGTCGCCACAGTGGATTATCTGTCCACTTATGATTGGCAGTGGAGTTTTACAGTGTTGAGTTGCCAGCCCGGCGCCCAACCTTCCACAGAAGGCCACACATGCACACACTCACACCTAGGGCCAATTTTAGAGTGTCCAATCCACCTACTGCATGTCTTTTCTGATGTGGGAGGAAACCGGAGCACCTGGAGGAAACCCACATGACCACAGGGAGGACATGCAGACTCCACACAGAAGGTACCCTAGCTGAGAATCAAACCGGAGAACCTCTTGCTGTGAGGTGGCAACGCTAACCGCTGCACCACCGTGGCCGCCCAATAGACATATTCTGTAATGGTTAGATATTGATATGATAATGGTAGGACAGAGGTGCAGGAATTCAGAGAAAAAAGAGAATATTATTTTGGTTAGTAGTTGCTGGTAGTGGAAGAGGTGGGTATGAAGGTTTTTTTTTTTTTTTTAAATAAGGCATGTGAGCAGTGTATTAGGAGAGATATATTGAAGAGGAGTAAGATACAGTCAGTGTTTGAATTCTAGCAGAAAGAGGCTCTGGGGGAATGGTAGGGATAGGGATAAAGCGAGGAAAGGAGGGAGGAGAGCAGCAGTTGAGAGATAGGCTAGAGATGGAAGCTAAAAAGAGAAGAAAAGAAAAAGAAGAAAGAATGGAGTAACAGAAAAAAAGAGAAGATGGAGAAGGAAGTTATAGAAGGTAATTGAAAACATGGGATCTTAAGTGGTGTTATCATTGTTTAAGGAGCAGGGGCAGATATGGTTGTTTAGGAAATTATTTTTTTAGTGTAAGCTTGAAAGTCTTAATGGAATTCAAGACACTTATATTAAAAGGTAGGTTATTCCAGAGTTACCAATGCTGTAAGAGTAAAGGCTGTGTCCAGCCCTTTTGTTGGGTTTGTATATAGTAAGAAACCTTTTATTAATGGAATGGAAGGATCTTGATGAAGTATATATGACTGTAGGACAGTATTAAGGGTAGGACACCAGTCATATGACTGTAGGATAGTATTAAGGGTACGACACCAGTCATATGACTGTAGGATATTATTAAGGGTAGGACACCAGTCATATGACTGTAGGATAGTATTAAGGGTAGGACACCAGTCATATGACTGTAGGATAGTATTAAGGGTAGGACACCAGTCATATGACTGTAGGATAGTATTAAGGGTAGGACACCAGTCATATGACTGTAGGATAGTATTAAAGGTAGCACACCAGTCATATGACTGTAGGATAGTATTAAGGGTAGGACACCAGTCATATGACTGTAAGATAGTATTAAGGGTAGGACACCAGTCATATGACTGTAGGATAGTATTAAGGGTAGGAAACCAGTCATATGACTGTAGGATAGTATTAAGGGTAGGACACCAGTCATATGACTGTAGGATAGTATTAAGGGTAAGACACCAGTCATATGACTGTAGGATAGTATTAAGGGTAGGACACCAGTCATATGACTGTAGGATAGTATTAAGGGTAGGACACCAGTCATATGACTGTATGATAGTATTAAGGGTAGGACACCAGTCATACGACTGCAGGATAGTATTAAGGGTAGGACACCAGTCATATGACTGTAGGATAGTATTAAGGGTAGGACACCAGTCATATGACTGTAGGATAGTATTAAGGGTAGGGCACCAGTCATATGACTGTAGGATAGTATTAAGGGTAGGACACCAGTCATATGACTGTAGGATAATATTAAGGGTAGGACACCAGTCATATGACTGCAGGATAGTATTAAGGGTAGGACACCAGTCTGGTTGGTAAATTAATTTGTGTGCAAGAGTCAGTTGTAAGTACTGAAGGTGATGGAGGAATTCAAGCCAGTTAAGTTCATTGTAGGACCATTAAGAGCATAACAATGGTGTGAGTGGTAAGGAGTTCCAGTGGAAAATGTAGCCATTTTATGATAGCATGACTGAAGTTTGTTTGTTGGAGATGTGTGGAGGTTGGTGAAAATAGGTGCCCTGTATAGTAAGGAGGATAGTAGGGAGTGTTAGCAAGTGTTTTTCTGGTAGACTTGTTCATGAAGTGTTTATGCTTATATTGTTTTTCCTAGTTTGTTAATATCACACCCCCCAGAGAACTACACTGGTCTCCTCCTTCTCTTTGTCTTTGCAAGCCTTCTCAGTCCAGTTCTGTGCTCTTAGTGTCTGTCTTTACAATACTGCAAATCCCCCCCCCCACCCCGTTATGTGCTTTCCTCCCATCTGCAAGTCCCTTATCTATTAATTCTTCTAGCGTCCTATAACTAGGCCTCATATAATCCCAGACTTTGATATCAAGATGCACAGATGTATGATCACTGTACGTTAATGTTTGGATATATCACCCTATCACTTCTTCTTCTTCTTCTTTCGGCTTTTTCCCGGTTAGGGGTCGCCACAGCGGATCGCCTTGTCCGCACATTGAATGGCAGTGGAGTTTTACGGTGTCGAGTTGCCAGCCCGGCGCCCAACCTTCCACAGAAGGCACACTCACACGCACACCTAGGGCCAATTTAGAGTGTCCAATCCACCTGCAGCATGTCTTTGGGTTGTGGGAGGAAACCGGAGCACCCGGAGGAAACCCACGCGACCACAGGGAGGACATGCAGACTCCGCACAGAAGGCACCCCAGCCGAGGATCAAACCGGGGAACCTCTTGCTGTGAGGCGGCAATGCTAACCACTGCACCACCGTGGCCGCCCATATCACTCTATCACTTAATGGAGATTAATAATGAAAATTCTTCATGACTTCAGCCATCACTTTCTATCTAAACACTTCTGTTTCAAAAACTTTAAATCAGTCTGTCTTTTCTCTATGTCCAATATTATGGAATGTTCCTGTTTGCCTTAAATAGATGGATACCTCCAGTCATAACCACTCTATTCTTGCCTGCTCATACCTTTATCCCTGTTGCCTGTGGTTTATCCCTGTCACAGTAGCTACACAGGTCCTACTGTAGAATGTTTCAATACACCAACTTTTCTGTTTTCTTCCTGGGAACTTTAGTGTCAGGAAATTGACACTAGGCACCCTCTCATTTCTCATTCAGTTTTCAGCTATGTCACCCTACTTACAAAACTGTATCTCCCTCACAGCTTTACTGTCTGAGGCATGTCAAGTCTTTCTAATTCATAAGACTGCCTTTGTACTTTCTATTCAACATGCTTTGGTCTCTCTCATTTTTACTGTCATGTTACCTTCATGGCTGTATAACAATTTCCTTGATTTATTCACCTTATTCACTGTAAGTAGTTCTTCCACATTCTCCACTGTCCTTCTTTTTCTGTCCCTCTGGAATGCTTCCTTACTCATCACCAGTTTCTTCAATCCCCTGTCATAGTGTAGAATGGTACTATATTTCCTTCCCACTTTCATTTTGGTTTATCATCTTAATATTATTTTCTACCCTTTTTTTTTTTTTCATTCAGCAAATGCAACTCAGTGCAAATGAATTTCAGTCAAAATAACTAAGGTTGTATCTCAGTTACTGTCACACCACTCTCCGAGCATGAGACACAATGTAAACAAGAAAAAATGCAAATGATAAAAAGTTAGCTTTAAAAATGCTAATTACTTGAAGGGATAATTAGCAGGGCGTATAAAATATTGTATTACGACTACAGAAACCGAGGCAGTTAGAAAATATTGAGAAAAGATACTGGATAAGCAATCCATAGAGAAACAATGCAAGGACATATATATACAGCTCCCAAATAGGCAACAAAATTTAGGAGATTTAGGATTTTTGCTTGGAAGTGTTTCCATAGATATTTTTATACCCCAAACAAATTCAAAAGAATTTTTCCTCAGGTAGCCAGCAAATGTTGGAGGTGTGATGGGGAAGAAAGAGGTAACTTGGAACATATGCATTGGGAGTGTAATGAGTTGGCAGACTTTAAAAATTCCCTACAGAGTAATCTCTCAGATATACAGTGTGAGCAAATGGGTGTAGTAAAAGGAAATTATTTTTTGAGCTGTGATGATTAGAATCTGAATTGCCTAGACATAGTTAGGCCTTAAGTTTAATTCTGGTGGCTGCAAAAACGCAATTATAGATTCATAGATTAGTACTAGGCTAACTGCCCTTGCAAGCCATTTTAAGCCTAGCCAATTATCCCCTGTGAGATTCAAACCCTGTACCTTGTGGTTGTAAGGCAAACACCTTAACCATTAGGCCACCCTCCCAGCCCATTAAAGGGATGTTTCTTTTATACACACTTACACACACACTTACCCCCCTTCACACACACTTGCCACCTGCTGGATTCAAACCCCTACCTAACTATGTTATGACACTACAGACAGACACATTAGCATGGCGCGCTATTCGGATTATTTAAAATCCCAAGGTTCATAGGTTGGTACTAAGCAAACTGCCTTTGTGAGCCATTTTAGGCCTAGCCAATTATCCCTTGTGAGACTCAAACCCTGCACCTTGTCTTTGTAAGGCAAACACTTTAACCATTAGGCCACCCTCCCAACTAACAAATGGGAATAAAAGTCTAAACTTACTGTATTTGAAGTTGTGACTATTGTTAACAAAGATAAAAGAACTGGAAGTGGGATCTTTAGAAAAGGGTAGTGCATATTACATAGAAAAAATGAAACTTTGGGAAGACATGCACTGAAATGCTTTGGAGGAGGAATGAGGTATAAGGGAAGGCAGGAATTGACCAACTTACGTAATATTGAACTGACTATATCATACAGAAGAATATATGTGATGTATGTTTGTAACTGGGAATATGTTAATACGGTGTAGTTTTTTTATATAAATGTTATGTTTGCCTATGTCCAAACACAAATGCCAAGAGGTCCAGCAAGACAAACAACGTTCTCAGTAGAAAACTGAACAAAAGAAAACTGGATATCCCTGTAGGCTCAGGCAAGATGAGCCGCAAGTTTACAGAGGTACGTTAAACTTGTCAGATTTCGTTTTACACGAGACACACTATTCTTTTCTCTCTAAGGGCTTGAACTTCATTTTTACATGTGCAGATGATTTAGTTTTGACACTGACAGATCTGAAAAGGTTCACGAGACTGTTAAATCTAAAACTGTTATTTGGCAATACACAGATGTTGAATCAAGGCTGCAAACGCCTTAGTACATACATCCCTGTCAATGTACCTGTTGTTAAAGCGTTCCATGATGTATGTGAAGCAGAAATGAGACAAATGTTTGATATAAATAATAAGAAATATAATGATAGAAAATGTTTTAACCTTAGCTATAAAGAGTTTCAAGCATACAGAGACTTGCAATCAAATATAAATATTGTCATTAAGCAAGCTGATAAGGGAGGTGCAGTTGTGCTTATGAATAGAGACAAATATTTTTTGGCCATGTCTAGTTTACTTAGTGATGACACTGCATTTAAGGAAATCACCCCTTTGGATGTTAAGAAATGTATCTCATACGTGAATATGGTGATTTATGACCTACAGATCCAAGGTGACATAGACTTAGATCTATTCAATTATTTGACCGTACCGTGCCCAATCACCCCACAGTTATATGGTATTCCTAAGATCCACAAATCCCTCACTGATCCACCAATGAGGCCAATTGTTTCAGGTGCTGGTTGGGTAACAGAGCTGCTTTCAGTTTATTTGCATGATCAACTTCAACCATATCTTAGTCAATGTGACTCTATCTTACGTGACACCATTGATTTTGTTCAGAAGCTTAAGCAATGGTATACCATAGAGAAGGCGTCTCTACATCTAAGAAGGTACCTTTTGGTAACCCTAGACATAGTATCTTTGTTTACTGTCATTCCAACTGATATTGGCCTGGATTTGTTGAGGGAATTCTTAGTCTCATGTCCTGATCCCAACTTCCACAAAAATAGAAAAAATATGTACTCTCATGGATGTGGTGTTGAGAAATAATGTTTTCCTTTTTAATGAATCCTTGTATCTTCAGCTCACAGGTGTGGCTATGGGTACTTCGGTAGCCAATACTTATGCCAACCTAGTTTTATACCAGTGGGAAAGGAAACATTTATTTAGTGGTTTGAATCCATTTAAAGATAATGTAAAGTTCTTTCAACGATTTGTGGATGACTGTTTTTTGATTTGGGGGGGCACGTTACAGGATTTGAATGATTTTATGCTGTACATCAATTCAATTTCATCTTTTTTGAAGTTCAAAATGTGTTCATCTGAAATCACTATTAATTTTATGGATATCAACTTGAGTCTCGATGGTGATACACTTAGAACAAGCCTCCATAGAAAGGAAGTCTGTGCAGGAAGGTACACTCATGCAAGTAGTATGCATGCGCCACATGTTTTTAGAGGTACTGTCAGGTCTCAATTTTATAGAGCCAGTAGGTTTAACACGGAAGATCCTAGCTTCTCTGAACAGTTGAATGAGATGATAGCTGATTTCACTAACAGTGGTATGATGCTACCATCTTAAATAATGAGAAACTAAATGTGCTAGAGGAAAGAAAGTCGAGGGTGGCCCCTGTTATGTCAAATGACGCCATAGAAATACAAGCTGTTGGCTTGCCCAATGTGTCCATCCAGAATGAGATGAAAGTAAGATACGTTACTTCGTTTAGTACAAAGACACCATGTATTAAACGTATTATCCATAAGAATTGGTTAATCTTGATGGCATCTGAAGAGCTAAAAGCAATGCTGGGCAATGTCCCATTTTTTGCATATCGTAACATGAGAACCCTCAAGTGTGTCCTCTGTTACAAAGATTTTCCTATAAATATCACAACACATCCATCCAGCACTATGGGTACACGAAAATGTTATAATTGCTCGTGCTGTGATGACATTGATGATGAACATTTAGGTATCTTTGAACACCCAGTCAGTAAGAGGCTATTTAGGTTCAATGTAACTGCTACTTGTGTTACCACCCACGTGGTTTACCTTGCTACCTGTGTATTATGCAACTCTTTCTATGTGGGTAAAACCACGCGTAAACTTAAAGATAGGATCACAGAACATAAGTCTGAAATCCGAAGATGTGTTGACACTAATGCTTTATATAAACACAGGCTACGTTTTGGTGAACAGCATGTATTTAAATTTAAAGCTATAGACCATGTTTCACCCTCACCCAGAGGTGGTGATATCAATAACAAATTAGAAATTAAAGAATACAACTGGATAATTAGATTGATGGGTGACTCACCCCCTGGTTTGAGTAGTATTGTCAGCCTTAAACCTATTTTGGTCAGAATGAGTAGATCTAGATTATGAGATTTTCTCTTTATGTATATGATTGTACATTTGATTTTTAGGTATAAAAGTATGCTTTTTTTAAAAAAATATACACTCTTGCTTTTTTAAATGTTTTCTGTTTTCATATATGCATTATGCTGTTGCATTTTTGTGCATTTTTTAGCTTTGCATATTTATTTATTTTTACATGTTTTGTTTTAATGGTTGAGTCATGTGACTTCTTGGCTGCCGGTCATATGACTTTTTTAGACCTATATATACTCTGCATTTGCATTTGTATTTTCAGTATTGATAAAGGATTTTATCCGAAAGCTTTGCTCTTCACATTAAAGTGTTTTTTCTACTGAGAACGTTGTTTGTCATGTTTGCCTATGTCACAAGTGAAAATTCAGTAAAGGTGTTTAAAAAGTACTATTTACTTGATATTTATCCTATGGTAGTATTACTTTTGAAATAAAAAATAGTAGCACAAGAGCAAAACAATGAGGGGGTATATCACAAAAGCGCAGAATCCCATAAACCAAATAGCTCCAAATCACTGCAAGTTCGAAATGGACAAGATCAAATCAGATAAAAATGAGTTTATTTTTATCATATTTTATCTTGTCCGTTTCGAACTTGCAGTGATTTGGAGCTATTTGGTTTATGGGATTCTGCGCTTTTGTGATATACCCCCTCATTGTTTTGCTCTTGTGCTACTATTTTTTATTTCATTATTTGTTTGATTTGGCTTTTTGCACAAGAGCATTCACTCCAAGCGACTCCACCATTTGTTTTAGTAGTATTACTTTTGTCTTGTACAGAGAAAGAAAAAAATTGAACCCAGACTCAACAGTCAATAATCTTCACTCTAGACAAAATCAAACAGTACTTGAAGAAGAATGATAAAACCATACCTTCTTCAACATGATGGGTAAATGGGAAAGTCATCCTTATATATACCTATAGGATGCTATCAGGGGATCCATGACAATGCAATATGTGCCCAAAGTGTCTCTCCAAAACTATATCTCCATGCAGCTTTAAATACACTTTAACTGGTGGGATGGAAAGATGCAAAACCTAGGTCCATCCCTCTCTCAGCTATGTTTTGTCTGCTTTACAGATGTGTGTGTGTGTGTGTGTGTGTGTGTGTGTGTGTGTGTGTGTGTGTGTGTGTTCCCCATTTCCAGTGCATTTAAAATGAAATGGTCTGTATTAGAAACTAAATGTTCGAATACATATAGATATTTGGTGTATAAAGAAACACAAATAATTTGCTGCAGGAAAATTAACTTTACTTACAGTTGTAACTCATATTTTGCTTTACTCACAAACTCCATTGAACACAGCATAAATTCTTGTTTTTTTTACAGAAACTAGCAAGTTAGAATGCATGTAGATATTGGGTGCATAAAGAAACACAAATAATTTGCTGCAGGAAAATAAACTTTACTTTACTTGTAATTGTAACTCATCTTTTGTTTTACTCACAAACTCCCTTGAACAAGAATGCATGTAAATATTGGATGTAGAAAGAAACACAAATAATTTGCCTGTAGATATTACAGTTACACATTAAGCATTTTTGTCTTGTGTCTTTTCGGCTTTTCACAGTTAGGAGTCGCCACAGCGGAACTCCGGTCCGATAATGATTGGTAGTTGAGTTTTAAGTGCCGAGTTACCAGCCCTGATGGACAACCTTCAACGAAGGTACGCCCATTCATGCATGTCTCCATGCAGAAGACGCTCTAGCTGAGAATCAAACCGGACAGCATCTTACTGCAAGGCGACAACGCTATCGCAGCACCACCACCGCAGTACATTAGGCATTTTTGTATTACCCAAAAATTGGAAGTTCATTCTACACCTTCACCAGGTAATTTGTTTTCATATGCAGATGTATATGAAAGTATCCGTTTTCTGCTGTGACAAATGTGGTCACTATCTGATCCATCACAGTCAGCATTAGGCACATGACTGTTTCCTTTCTAACAATCTCCCTATTCCTCCATAACACTTCCCCAACAACTTAATATACTTTGTGATGGACAACAAAACCAGCAAAACCACTACTGATTTTGTTCTACTCAGGGCACATCTGTCTTCTATCTCATCCTCTTCTGTCTCCTTGCTTCCTGTCTTCCAGTTTCGTTTCATCTAATCACTGAGGTTCATCGTAGACAAATGCAAAATTGCTGCATCTGGATGATAGCACCATTGCTCTCAACCTTCCATCTCCAAAATGAGGAACGCTCACCTTCATAATGTGGAACACATACTAATGGCTGGGTCTATATCAGAACATCGAAGTATTAAAACTTTGAATGTTCTGATATCGAACACTATTCAGCGATCGCTAAGAATAGCGAAGCTGCAGAACATCAAATTCTTTCCTAGGGAAAGAATTCGGTTGGCCATTTCTGTGGCTTTGCTATTCTTAGCGCTGTGGTGGAAAGTTAAGGGTTGGATTCAAGTAAGTGTGCGATTGTTTGTACATTAGGGTTAGAGGCGGGTTAAGTGAGTTAGGGTTAGGGTGCGGGTTAGGCATGTGTGTGATAGTGACAGACTTTAGGGCTAGGGGCGGTTTAAGTGAGTTAGGGTTAGGGAGTGGGTTAGGTGAGTGTGCAATAGTGACGGACCTTAGGGTTTGGGTTTGGGTTAACATAAGTGGGTAGATAGTAGTGTATGTTTAGTTTAGTGTAGCATTAGATGTAGGAATTTAAGTGTATGTGTGTGGTTACTGTTTGTTTGATGTGCTTGTGTTGTGTGTATGTGTTTCGGAGCAGCGATTTATTTCCATGGGAAAAAATTTGCTGTTCTGAATGTTCGATATTTTCATGTTTAGATGTTCTGGGGCTGATTAAATAGAGTTCGCTGTTTTCATCTTTCGATAACGTGATATAAACTCTAATGGCTTACTAACAACTTCAACTAGGAAGGTCATAGGATGGTTAAAATATCCTGGTTTTACTTATAAAGAAGATCCTTTAATGAATTAATTTGATTAATTTTTATTTGTCATGGATTTCACTTAAAAAAACTCCTAACACTGAATGTGTTACAGACTATTTCAATATGGAACTTTGAGGAACTTCGAGGAACATGAACTTTTCCACAAATGAGGTACGTTCCACATAATGAGGTACAGTTGAGAGGTATAGATAGCACCTTGATGTGAAGTATCAGCTAGCAGTGTGAGGCACATGAAACTAAAGTTAAAAGAAGAGAAAGAAGGTCCTGGAGTGTTGAACATAACTGAAATGGCATTAATAGTGTGAGAAGACAGTGATAGCTGTCAACAGAATATTGGGGTGTATCCTCCAAGGTACAGAATCTGGAAGAATTAATGTTTTCCATTGCACCAGTCCTCATTAGACCACATCCTCAGTATTATTTGTAGTTTCAGTGTTCACACAAGGAAATTAATATTAGTCTGAAAGGAGTAATCTAGAAGAAGTTGTCCAGAAAGATATCAATGTGGTGGAGGGGGAAAATTGAGACAAGAGAACAGAAAAGTTAAAGTTCTTCTCATCTGAGACCAAAACAGATGGAAGATCTTGACTGAGTCACACTAGAGTGTATCAGGGAGGTATGAAAGAGCTATTCTGGATAGAAAAAACAGGAAGAAAGTTCATAGGTTCATGGGTAATTAATAGGCTGTTGATCAATCAGGATATTTAGAAGCCTAGCCCTGCAATCCCATGAAGTTTATTAGCCTTTTTAATTTAAGTACAAATAACTCAGAGCAAGGCAGAACATTTACGTTACCCCTATTCATAATGGACAAGGGTGTGGTTTCCCATCTATTTTCCAAATTACATTTGAATAGATTAAGGGAAGCACTTTGCTTTATGTGGAGAGAAAGGCTGTTCCAAAGTAGTCATATTTTCTGTGATACATTGCTATCCCTCCAACATGTACTATAAATGTTGCAGAAGAGATTAAGATCTCTTGATCAGGTCTTTATTCCACTAGTGGATTTGTGGATGATCAGTGAATCAGATAGGATGGGGTCTATGCAGACTTCCCCGCAGTACCCTGTATGATACTGAGAAGAGAGAGAAGGCTTTGAGATGGTCAGTATAGTTTTTATGATTTAGACTTTTGATTTTCTTAGCAAGAAAGCATTGTGGGCATTCAAACAAAAGGTGGTATTATTAAGCCAGTCAATAACTGTAATTGCTAAATACACTGGAATGATCACACACCTGGACATAGACACCATACCCTTACTAATAAGCTGTGGAATGTTAAAAGGTTGTTCTTACAGTAGTGGATGCATGGTGTTCAATGAAAAGTTTGTTGTCCACATAGGTTCTCAAGTCATTATCTACATAATCAATTTTGTTGATGTGATAGGCACAGAAGTCATCATGGATTCCAAAGGAGACTATAATACATTCTTTGTTATTCAGTTGCATGATCATAAGATAAGTTATTTGTTTAGGAAAGTCCCTCTTGATGGATCCTGGTGTCCTCTGGAAAGGTTTTGATGGCTCCAAGTTTACAGTAATATGCAAACATGGTCATTTACAAACCTTTTACATTAGCTTTGGCCTCTGAGTTGGAAATGTCAAAGAAGAGTGGCCCAAGGACTGAACCCGGGGGTACACCCCTTGTGAAAGTTATTTTCGAGAGGGTAGAGCCTCCTAACCTAATTTCCTGGGTTCTGTTTGTGACACAGTTTTTATCCAATGAGTTACAAAATGATTTACATTTAGCTTTGAAAGCTTATCAACAATACCAGAGTGTGGGATGGTGCTGAATGACATTGCAAGGTCTAGAGATGTGGTATGTATGAAGTTGCCAGATTTGCTTGCAAAAAACCTTACCAGACTCACCACTGTTTATCACTAAAAACACTTAACTAGCACAAACCTCCTCACCTCCTATCTTATACCCAGCTCATCATAACCCACAAAAATCATCTATACCTCATTTGCCTGCCCAGCAATTAGCCCCATACTCCAAATCTGTCGACCAACCTGTTCCCTTTGGTCAAATGATAAACAACTGCTTACCATCCACAAACCATAAAGAGCTGGTAGGGTCAGTCTTTTTTTTTCCAATAATATAGCTAGAACTTGAAATAAAATATTAATCTGGTCTATTTCACTCCTTCATCTTTGCAAACCATTACTTCCACTCTGCCTCCTGACTTTGTCCCTGCTCCTCATATGGAGTATAGCTTCTCCTAACACCCTTTATCGCCTTCTTATACCTCTCTTTAAATCACTAAAATCACTTAATCTGCTTATCCCCTTCAAATATTTCACTTTATTGTAGAATTTAAACTACTATACCTACTTCTAATTAGCATAGCCAAATTACCATTCCATCTCTACTTCTCTATTAACTATTAAACTTACTTATCCCTCTAATACCTTTCTCTACAGATAGAAAAGTGGTGAATAAGAGAGGAAGGAGTAATTTAAGAAATACATTAGTCTCAGTACAATGTTTGCATACTAATGTGTGTGAATATCAATGCAAATTTTATTTTATTGATTACTATGCTATGTATTCATTGAAACTGCATTATAAAATTTGTCATTGTTAATACTGATTGCATTGAATTTGTTACCTTGGAGAGCTTTTCTCCCATGGTCTCTGCTGAAAAATGATACCTGTGCTCAGTCTGACATTCCTGTTAAGCAAATATCAATAAATAAATGCATTGACTTTTCTTCATCCATAGCTTCAGTAATCTTCTCAATGACATCAACCAGGCTAATCTGGCAGAATTTGCCCTTAAAAAATGAATTGTTTTAGGCCAAGAGATTGTAGGTTACCTATGTCATTTTAAGTAATTCCAAATGATCCACTCCATAGCCTTACAAAAGAGGCTGGTCAGACTTATGTGTCTATAGTTACCTGGGTCTGCTGATGTCCCACCTTTGTACTGTTGTTGTCTTCCATTCATCCGGCACATTTGGAGACAGATATTGAATAGCATCAGTAGGTGGGGCTTACAAGTCCTGTTGCAGGCTGGCAGTTGGCAGCCTGGTATGTTATCCAGCCTCAATAGAAGCAGTTTTCTTGGCCCTGGAAAGTGCCTTGAGAACTTGTTCATGGAAGGATTGAGGAGGAGGATCTAGATTCTAGCATGCGATCTGGGAATGTAGGGTTAGAGAGGGTGTTGAAGTCACAGTTAAATGCATCTGCTTGTAACCTGGCTATGCCCTCAGTATCTAAGTATGTGATATCATTTACTATTAGCTCTGTGCAGTGTTGGACAGTGTTTCTGATAAATCTAACATAGTTAAAGAAGGCTTTATGTTTGTCTTGTGTTTGGGTGGCTATTTTTACCTCATATCTAGCTTTGGTTGATTTGATCAAGGACAAGACTTCCTTGTTAAGTTGAGAAGAATGTTTTGATGTCATGACCGTCATATTTACTATTAGTTATAATAAGATTTTTCATTTATCATGCAGCCTAGACTGCGGTGGTGGTGCTGCAGTAGTGTTGTCGCCTCACGGTAAGACGCTGACTGGTTCGATTCTCAGCAAGAGCGTCTTATGCATGGAGACATGCGTGAATGGGCATACCTTCGTTGAAGGTCGTGCGTCAGGGCTGGTAACTTGGCATGTAAAAATCAACTACCAATCATTAGCGGACCGGAGTTCCGCTGTGGCGACCCTAACCAGGAAAAGCCGAAAGACACAACAACATTTATCATGCAGCCTGTTAATATTTGAATTCCACCAAAGGGCTTTATTTTTAATTTTGTCATTGTATTTCCTTTGGAATGGGACAGATGCATCTAAGCAGCTATTCCCATGTGTTTAGAATCCGGCAGTAAATGATGCTGCATATGCAGTGGGGTTATCAGGTTGGAGGGGGATGTTATATTTAACCAAGTCATCACTCAGTTTTCATAAATTATGTTAAGTAATTTTGCAGGGATGTTGGGAGAACATCCTCTCCAGCCAAGGTACAGAGGGCTTTGTCTTCAGGAGAAAGTTATAGCTTGGAAGTATAGTTTGTAAGTTTGTAAGCAGAGAACAATATTTTATTGAGCTGTAACTTGGATCTAGGACTTTCTCTGGATGTAGTTATGGAAACTACCCTAGCTCTTTGACTAGGAAAGAAAGACTACCACGTCAAAAAATATGAAGGAGCACTTAAGGCGAGTTGATTTGAGAAAGGATTATTAGTAACTTGAGCATATGTTTATCTCCACACTAATGGAAAACATGCACTTGCTAATATTTGCTTGACAAATACACCACTTGTATAAAAACCAGTGTACTGGAGGACAGCGATCTTCTGTATATGTATTGCAAAACTTTGTTTCACCTTTGAAATAAAACTTTGTACATAACTTCCAAAGCAGGAAGTCACCATTTAATTAATTTTTAAATAATGCCTTTTGTGGCTGTTAGAAATTCGATGAATGTGTATTCCTATACCTTATATGTCCAGTATTGTTATGACTGAATGTGTAGGAGCAGTAGATAATTTATTTATTTATTTTTATTTTTATTTTACATTTGTTGACCGGGCTAGTCTAACTGGATATATGTCCATTTTCAGTAGAGACCCGGGGAGAACAGCTCCAAACATGAATAGTGACAATGTTAAACATATATAGAAAGGCATGTAAAATCACAAAAAGTGAAAGCATTGGTAAAAAAAATATAATACTCAGGTTATAAACTCTAAAAATATTACTCTAAAAATGATGTTAAAAATAAATTATTAGAGTAAAAAAGATTATACTAAATACAATAGTGGGTAAGAGTAAAACCCAATTAAGAGAGAAAGGCCTTTGTGTTTTATAGAATTACTAAGAAGAAATGAGTAGTACCTAGATTAGGTGGCAAAGGATAGAGGAGTAGGGAAAGGAGTAAGAGAAGGACGGGGGGAAGGATAGAGGAGTAGGGAAAGGAGTAAGAGAAGGACGGGGGGAAGGATAGAGGAGTAGGGAAAGGAGTAAGAGAAGGATGGGGGATGGATAGAGGAGTAGGGAAAGGAGTAAGAGAAGGATGGGGGATGGATAGAGGAGTAGGGAAAGGAGTAAGAGAAGGACGGGGGGAAGGATAGAGGAGTACCTCTCTCTAACTCTTAGTGCAGTAAATTTGGAAAAAGCCAAAAATGATGGGTTGGCAAAGATCCAAAAATAGGTACATGTTTTAAATATTGCTCCTATAAACTTAGAATATTGCTAGAATAACAGGCTTTGCATTAGCATGTATTTTCTGGGGGATATTTAGTCTAAAACTCAAATATGTGTCATTATTTAGTGACTCCAGTCCTCAATGATTTGCCAGAAACAATCAAACTGTATGATGAACATGGCAACAATCTAGACATTCTGTGAAATCTGGACAACTGAGTGGAATGAACAGCCTATATACTGGTTACTTTTGATATTTTGTATGCGGTTGAGTGTATCATTTTTTCTTTTTCTTTACTCTGATGCTGTACTTTTTACCTGATTTCTATACAGAATAAACTTCACTAACATTGTACACAATGCTTTAGATTAAAGTGCCTTGCTAACAACATAGTAAGACAGTACACAATTCAAAGATAAATGTCATAGGTGGGTAAAATACATTTTGCAGTGCCCTGTATGTTACTATGTACATGAGCATTGTATACAAACATGGGCAGTATGCACTCAGGATGCACGGATAAATGATGGGTTGCAATTCAAAGGCAGTGTACCATGTGAAGCAAGCTTTGATGCAACCCATCAAGAAAGCACATTGTTTCAAATCTGCCCTCATTAGTAGTGCAGCATAATGAACTGCAAGTGTAAAAATGACTATTAACACATTCAATTTAGCAGCCAAAAAATACACATTCTGGCAGCACAACAAATGTAATAGAAACAGATAACCTACTCATGGCTGTTGCATAGTGCCATAAGCAGGCCAGACAAATGTATTGTTATAGCATGGACACAGCCCCCAGGCTAGTTACAGAACATGTGCAGGGCTAAGGTGGGTTTCTATCAGAAACTCACTACCTAACACAGTGAAACATATTTGCTTGTGTTTTTTTTTTCATTTGGTTAAGTCTGCACAAAAATGTATTAATACTAATTTGATTTCCTTGACATACTGTTATGCCCAAGATTGCTCCATCACATCAAAACAAAACTGGCACAAATATGGATTTTAAGGTGAATTTTGCACCTTCTTTGAGATAAACAACTTAAGAGTCAGTGCAGGGAGCTTGAGTTTGTATTTTTTTTTTAATTTCACTGATATATGTTGTTTGCAGGTAATGACAATTTAGCTTTCTCTATAATACTGTTAAGGGGTTTACTTTAGTGCAATCTGTTTTAGAAAGACATACCCCGGATTTAATAAACTCTGTGTAACATGCCCCCTGCACTCTCAAAGTGCCATATAGCACTTTACAATAAAGGAAGTGTCCTTGGACTCTTAAATTATGAATTGGAAGTGAATGTTATGTAGGGGGTGTGTTACAGATACTGTAACACACCCCCTGCATTGTGAAAATGCTGTAAGGCACTTTACAGTAAAGAACGTGTCCGCAGACACTTCATACCTCTCAACCTCTTACGGCAAGAAACCTGGACAAAGCCAATAGTAAAAGTGGGAAAAAAGCCCAAAAATAGGGACAGTTTTTAAATATTGCTCTTACAAACTTCGAAAGTTGTAAGAATGGCAGGTTTTGCATTAGCATGGATTTTTTGAAGAGCATGATGTCTAAAACTCAAATGCCTGTCATTATTTTCTAACTCAGTCTTTAATGATTTGACACTGATTTGCCAGAAAAACACAATTTCATGACAGATGGACCAAAAATATGAGGCACAAATCTGGACATCTTGTGAAAATCTGTACAGTTGAGAGGATTACATGAGTAATGTGAAGTAATATCATGTAGGGGGTGTGTTACAGTATCTGTAACACACTCCCTGGATTGTGAAGGTGCCGTATGGCAGTAAAACAATAAAGAAAGTGTCCTTGAACACTCATATAATAATGTGAAGTGTAATGTTTAACATGTCATTAATGGATAATTTTTTTTTATTACTTTTTCTTTCAAGTTTAAGCATAGCTGAGCGGGTTTGCACGGTGTGGCACTTTGCAGTGCTTAAATGTATCAAGAAGCTATATAAAAATGTATAACTGAAATTTTCACAGCTGAGTTAGCTGAGTGATTAAAGTCATAGCTTCATGTGCATTAGGTGCATGATTTGAGTACCAGGACAGGTCATTCAGCTTTTACATGGGAAAGCATTCTTGTATTAATTTTGATTTTCTTTATTGATGTAGTTAGTGATATTTGTTAACCAGGGTAGTGGAGTTGGTCCAGAATCCCAGTGTCAGGGGAGATATGAGGTGAAAACCACCATGTAAACACAAGTGTCTAATACAGTACAGTCACACCCCAAGGTAACGTAATGAAAGCACATAGGGGGAGATCATATAAAGTAAAATATATACATTAAATAATAATGTATCAATAATGAGTAATTAATAGTCAATTCCTCAGTTTTATAAAATGAAAAATGCCCTTAGCTCAGTTTTGCTAAGTACTGCAAACCCAAACTAAGCAATGCTTAAACAAGACCTGTCTGAACAATACTTAGTAGGGCTTAGCTCTGCTTATCTGGTTTGAGCATTGCTAAAAAGTCCCATTCTAAGCACTATTCATCTCAGCTAAATGAATTTTTGCACTGCTAAACACTGCTCAGCATTTGCCACTTTAAGAACTGCTCAAATCAGCTTAGTGGGTTTGTGCACTGCTGAGATGTGCTTAGCATTTTTGAAAATGGTCCAATAACGGAAGAAGGCAGGAATATGGGCTTATTTAAACCACACAGGGGGGAATACAGACAAAACCTGTTAGAGTTTGAGCTCTGTAGGAACTATGGTAGGTACAGGAGATGGAGCATGATTTCGGGCACAGCACTGGGGCATATTGGAGTCCACGGTCATGGCTGAGTTCATTGTTAAGAACCATGATGACAGACTGCTGTAGGGCCAGTACCAGAGCTCACAGTATAAGTCTGAGGCCTGGGACTGTCTGGCACATGAGCTCATCAATGCCACTGGCATCCCTCGCACTGGTGAGCAGGTCTGTCACCATTATGATGACCTAAAACAGAGAAAGGGGGGTGCTCTTGGCCTAATAGATCCAAGATGCTTGGGATCATAGTGCCCCAGAAGTTTTTAAGTATATCAAGTGTTGCTTTACCAAATTGTAGTATGAATATCTGATAGACAGGTATGCATAATGGTGTGTTTTTCCCCCACAACTGCAAGAAAGAGCTCATAACATTGAGGCTCACACTGGATGACTGGCAAGGCTGTGCTGACAGTGTGGTGAGCACAGATATAACTTGCAATATATATAGTCCATTAAATAAGAAAGCAAAATTGTTTACTGCCTTTAGGTATAGTCTGTTCTGAGTGTGCTCAATAATGTGTTGTTAGACCAACATTGATATAAGTCACTAATGCCAGTTGCTGTGTAATACAGATGAATGCAGAAAACAAGCTACTATTAATGAAAGGAAGCCAGTTCTGTAGTAACACTGTGTAGGAATTAATCTGTCAATCAAGTATGCTGTGCTTGCTATTCTAAAAGTAATAACTGACATACATTCATCATCTACAGGATATGCAGTACAACTGAATTTAGAATTTGAATGTAATAAACCATTGTGTCATGTCACCCTAAATAAAGCATATTCCCACAAACTGTTGTGTTTAATTGGGTCTTGTTTAAGAAATACAAGCGTACAGTTGCTACACAGCAAGTATGGCTATGAGAGCATGAAGTCATTGAGGTTTGTCTGCTAAGCAGCTGTTATGCCAAACTGTACATGTGGAGCTGTAAAACAAGATACAAGGAACATTGATATATGTCCTGCACTGAGATCTGAACCTTGATTAGTAACGTGTAATGTATTATAGTGTGTTTCCTGCAACATTGTCTTGTGTTATCCTTTGAATTTCAGCTACATGTATTCCTGAATGTAGGTATGCTGATGCAGGCAAGTATGAGACTATAATAGGTGGAAACTGCAAATATATGATGTGCAAATGTATATGGGTCTGGTATGCAACCCAGCACCCTGCTATGGTCTATACAAATCATGCATATTCACATCCACTAGGGGTTAAATGTGTACACCTGCACTCAAAGTATCAATACACAGTTCACTAACAAACATACATGCCTGAGATTCATGCATGATGGGTAAACTGTCACTACAGTCTTCTGTGACACTCCGTTTATATTACAAGGTTAGACTGTGTAACCAAGTGAGTTTAGGCACAAATCAATCAAGCAGCAGACAGCAATGTCACAGTAGCTCAGTGTGATGAGAAACAGATAGATGTTCTTAATTTTTGAACACACAGATCACAGTTTGAATCCAGGGACTGGCACAAAGATGTGTTTATAGTGACACACAAGTAATACTGGGTATTTGTAGAAACTGTCAGGTAGTGTTAACAGATATTTTCTCCACAGGGCTCAAAGGTAAAGAAATGCTTGTATTAGCTGTACGAAGGGTATACTAATAAACTGTGTACAAATGCTCCAGTGTCCAGCCCCATGCCTACAAATGGCAGCCGGATAGCTATATACACCATGCACTCTTCCTGATACATGTCTCTCAAGTGTCACGCTGTCACGGGAATGATCACTGTTGCCACTAACCTCGCACACAGATATAAATGCAGTACAAGTATGCCAGTAGCACACTCACACAACATCAGTGCACGGTACACTTTGTTAGTCATATATGTAACCCTGACATGTATGAATCCCCTTTGCTCATGTACCTAGATTTGTCAAAGCTTACCCCATAGCATTCCAGGTCAACAGATTAACAAGTATGAACATGCTACAATAGCTATAGGCCTCAGGTAGATGTAAAGTGAGGACAGACCTGTAGAGTATTGAGCAGTACTGTTGTGAAAGATATAGGCTATACAGTTGGTAATGGACTGTTTTTCTCTACCCCATTGCTTATCTGCATCAATAATAATTATTCATATACTACGGGTGTGGTGTTCCCAAAACCTAATTTTGGGACTTATGTTCTATTATTGTTCATATATGTAAATGGTTGCATACTAACACACCTTGTTAAAATTCCATTGTTGGTGGCTGTTGCCGTAACTATTTCTGGCATGCTGTTACAATAATGACTGTTATTCCATTTATGCATGTGTTCTCTTTGCCATGCAATTTTTCCAATTGTATTGCTCTGGGTTAATTGGTACACCCATACATGCTGTTATAACTAATGTTGAAATGTTTTGTTCATAACTAATCATACACTTTGAAAAACCTCAACACCATAGCACGTTTGGATAAGCAGATCCCAATGTATACGCCTGTCCCACCTCATCTGTCCATGGCACCGGGTCCCAGAACATCTGGGACCCAACCTTGAACTGCCTCTTCGGCTGGTCCTGCACCACTCTTGGATGGAACCTCATCAGGAGATGGTGCCCATCCCCCCGGGCACGGGCGCGGACAGGACCCTGTCACCTGACAACAGTTTAGAGGTATGGTGTGCAGGGTCATCCAGCATGACTTGGATGACTGCCTGTTGCCATATCAAGGGCAGACTGTTGCACCCCAAGGAGCAAGTTGGCCCCATTGTCCAGCTCCCAGCACAGCCACCTTTGGGGCCATGAAGGGGCAGTGGTAACTGACCATGGATGGGGACCTTAGTCTCACTGTTCCCATCTGGGGGCACTTGGCCCTCTGATTCCCATCCACCCCCCCATCCAAGGTGTTTACCCCCTCATGTGTCATACACCACCCCTGTCTGCTGTCTTGTCTGTTTTCAAAAGCAATCTCACCTACCCAACTTACCTTCCCAATCTTACCTACTAACCTTACCCAACATCCCACTCTCACCCTAAAAAAGGCCATCTGTCCCCCAAAAAATCATGTCCCATACATAGCTTTCCAATTTCCCCCATGTACACTGACATTAATCAATTTACCCATGAATTATTCAACAAATGTATGTCGCCCACACCCCTCCCTGTGGGGTGTGAGGGTCTAAATTCCAAATTGTCCACATCATGCACAACTGTTGCTGCACAAGAAATGGCAAGCTATGGTCCTTTCTTACACCTGTCCTGCACATCCCTAGCTGCCTTTCATAATGTTTTTCCCCTTCCTTGCACCCATTTCACCACTTTCCTATACCCCTTTTGTCTTTTCTTTTTTTGCAATTAGCATGGGTTTAAGCAGGACTAAGCACCTCTAAGAAAAGCTAAGGGAACCTAAGCATCTCTTGGCATTGGTTGCCATAGTGAAAAACCATGCAGACCCACTTAAAACTGACTCAATTAGCCACTGTTCTGCTCAGCAACAAAATAACCAGCCCTGCCACATCTCAAACCCAGGACTCTATGCCCTACAGTCAGAGCAATGCACCACTAAGCCAAATCAGTTGTGAGAGCTGCTAATGCTTTTTTAAATATATCATGCATTACAGTCATTTAACATTAGGGAAAAAAAGATACCATTGTTAGGTTGTGAACCCAGGATCTAATGCACAAGAGTCAAAGCACCACACTACTAATAAGACAAATCAGCTGTAAGTATTGCTAATGCTTCTGTGAATATATCATACATTACAGTCATGTAACATTAGGGAAAAAAGGCAAAGCTTCCAAGTCTTGAACACAGGACTTTTTGAACCAGCGTCACAGCAACATACCAGTACATCACATCAGCACTGAGGAACTCTTGATGCATTTGTAAATATAATAAAAAATACATCAGTGACAAAATTTTAACCCAGAATCCTTTAAACTACAGTCAGAGCAACATACCAGTAAGCCAACTGACCTCTGGAGTACAACCACTGTTTTTACAAACATATCCTGATTGCCAGTCACACAATACTCCTATATATACTGGCCCAAATCACAGTGTAATTGGGCCTCTGACACAGACACAGAACCAGTACACAGACAAATAAATGCTGCGTAATGTACGGGAGGCCTACAATATCAGGTAGATCTGACAACTGCACAGGCTGTTGCTGAATATCCACAGTCGTGCCCCCTATTTGTTGCAGGGTCATCATAAAACCTACTTTGTGTGCTCACATACTGGCAAGGCATTGCAAATTGGGGTAAAAAAAAGCATGGCAGACAGCTCAGTGTCACACATCATACCCATCAGAACACACATGTCCATGTTCATCCTGTGTTACACATTGTATGCATGCACATATGTCTTACATATACATCTGCGATAATAATGACTTGGTAGCCCCATCTGTTATAGTTCTAGCATCTGTCACATCTAGACACCCACAGTCCTAGCCCACAGCCCAGTGTGTCGCATGACAACTACATGCATGTCAATACAGCATAGGAATAATGGAGCCCTGAAATGTCCAGCAAAACTGGTTGCTCCTACCACAGTCACTGCCACCCACAGTAGCACGTTAAAGGTCTGCAGGGTGGGACACATTTCAATGTTATGAATATGTGTACTAAATGTTGCCTACCACTCTCTGGATGGCACTATTATGTAACATATGCACCACAGGCACATGCCTCACCTGGACTGTTATGGGTACCCTCAACCGGGCCATGTTGTGACACAACAGCTGACACCGCACCCTCACTGACAGTAACAGTTTGATCTCCCACAATGTTTTCACAATCCATAGCCTGAATTCTGGCCAGAATGCAGCAGCTGTGGCCTGCTAAACATGCAGTAGTATGTCCAGCTACCTGCTACAGACCTAGCATTGTTCCCAAATACCTAGAGCAGGGCATCCATACAACATCCAAACATAAAGGGTTGGGGGGAAATTGAGGTTGTAAGGGACATGTTTCAGTCTGGCCCTACAAACATACACAGCTGATAGATCAGCATCAACTCTAGCAGCATGCACAGTCAGATAGAAAAGGATCTGTGACACTCACATCTGCCTTTCTCTTTATTCACCACAACACACCTTTACACAGTACACTGCTGCAGAATCTGAAAGTCTGTTAACAATGGTCAGACATTATAGCATGTAAAACTGTTGACATAACACATCAATCCAAACAGTGGACAATATTTCCACATGCCCTCTATGATGCTGTACCTCCTACACCTCTATAATATCCTTTTCACAGGCCAGGAAAAGGGGCAAGGCCCACACTAATGCCTTAATTATAGCACTGTGTTGCCATGCCATTGGCTAATGGAAAGGCAACACAGCTGTTCTTGATGCAATTAGCAAGTGGGAGACACTGATTGGTGCACAGGCCATCACCTGTTCTAGAGCATTACCTACATAAGGCAAGCTGCTGCCTATGATAAACAGGTCTGACACTTTCTTCAGGAAGACAGACTGCTATTCATTGCAACACTATTTGTGGATTTCTTCTGATAAAGTAGTGCAGCACTATACCATGTATGTCATACAATTCAGCATGTAATGGAATGCAGACGGGGGAATGCAGTCATGGGAAATAGGAATTTAAACAGAAGGTCTCAACAACACTTCTTGGACTGACATGTTTCTGTTAGTCTGCTGTCTAGCACCTACAGCCATCCCTGATGGCTCTGTCTACAGTCTCATAGATCACCGTTCTGGCCCCTGAGTGACACTGCCAGCCCAGTTAACTGGGATGTTATTAATAATCATAAGTCAGTTGTGAATATTAATATGATACATATGTTTGTCTTACAAATGTAAAAGACCTATATATATGTTATGTGGATATTAAACACCTGGTGCAGAAGTGTTTGTTGAACTGTATGTTATGTACTGAGCTCATACCTCTCAACTCTCCAGAGTTTTGCAGACTGACCACGTTTGCCTCATATTTTTAGTCATTTTCTCATACATTTGTGTTTTGCTTGGCAAATCATAGGCAAATCATTAAAGACTGAAGTCATAAAATAATAGCACATATTTAAATGTCAGATGTCATATCCTTCAGAAAATCCATGTGAATGCAAAACCTGGTATTCTATCAACTAAATGTGTAAGAGCAATATTTACTTCTTCTTCTTTCAGCTTTTCCCAGTTAGGGGTCACCACAGCAGATCACCTGTCCACTCATGATTGGCAGTGGAGTTTTACAGTGTTGAGTTGCCAGCCTGGTGCCCAACCTTCCACAGAAGGCACACACATGCACGCACTCACACCTAGGGCCAATTTAGAGTGTCCAATCCACCTACAGCAGGTCTTTGGGATGTGGGAGGAAACCCACGCGACCACAGGGAGGACATGCAGACTGCACAAAAGGCACCCCAGCCGGGGATTGAACCAAAGAACCTCTTGCTGAAAATGGCAACGCTACCCGCTGCACCACCGTGGCCACCCAAGAGCAATATTTACTAAGTGTCACTATTTTGGGGCCTTTATATGTGCCTTTGTCCAGATGTCTTGCTCTAAGAGGTTGAGAGGTATAACTGAGCTTCAAGAGTGTAACCACAGTGTATCGTACTGCCATAGAACAGAAATGTATATAAAGTATTACCTGTGCAAATGTATGTATTAATAGTAGAAGCTGGAAGCCTCGAGCATACAGACAGACTTTGCAAAACTTCAAGTAAATAAGCTGAACTTGTTTTATCTTAGTTTCAGTGCAGCAAGCAGACATAAAAGTCTACAGCTAGAAGTTTTTATGTTGTCTTAAAACATAAATAATTACTAGGTTGAAAATGCAAAAGTGTTTAACTGTGCTACGATTTCCAGTTCTACACAAACATCAGACAGATATGTACTTCTGACGCAGAGAAGTTAAAATGTATGTTAGTTGCTGTTAGCCTGGGAACTGAAGGCAGGTGACAAACACTGATGTAATCTGAGCTAACCAGGCATTAATGTTGATTATTACTTTCAGATCTGTCTCAGAAAAAGACCTTTGCTTGTAGTGTCTTTGTATCTGACAACATCTACTCATCTTCATTTGCCTTGCTAATAGTAAGGAACTAGGGAAATGTAAAATCATCTACATATAGATGGGAATAAAATATATGTCTGATGTTTGTGTGGTCTGCATTGCTCGGCGTATCACTCATATCTGCATTTAAATTTGATTTGAAGCTCTTTATTTTAGGTTTGATCACTTCTATTTTGTATCTTATTCTAGTCTTACATGTGTTTTATTATAAGTTATCTGTTCTCTTGGAGTTTTAAGAGCTCTTGGCTAGGGTCAGTTAAAAAATGTTACCAAAGAATTCCTTTGCAAACTGTGAATAGTATCAGTTAATTAGTGAGAGGAGCAGAGAGACAGCATTGTTCTTTTATTTAGAAATATCTGTAGTTAGCTGAAGTGTGTGTGTGTGTGTGTGTGTGTGTGTGTGTGTGTGTGTGTGTGGTCTCCATTGCTCTGAGTATTAGTCATCTCTGTATATAATGTTGATTTGAAGCTCTTTATTTAAGGTTTGATCACTTCTATTTAGTATCTTGTTCTAGTATTACATTTGTTTTGTTTTAAGTTTTCTGTTCTGCTGGAGTTTTAAGAGTTCCCCCTTCCACCTGCTCAGTCTTTGCTGTGTTCTTAAATTTGGTGACTTTTGAGTTGCCCACTCCTACTATAAATCTCATTGTGGGCCTTCCCAAATGATCTCTCTCTCTCTCTACTCAGTAGAATAAGCTGATGAGATGGGACATGGAGAAGTGTCCAAAATTCCCTTTGTTTCTCAACCTGATATTATCGTGTTTCATCCCTTCCCACTTAATTTAAACAACAACAATTTTACTGTATCTGTGTGCTTTCCTACTTTATTTTGGTTATTCTCCTGCATTTATTACTGCTTGTTAGTAGCCTGATTAAATTGTAACTATTATTTTAAGCCTTTTGGTTTAAGCACTTGGGCTTTGGGCCAGTCGTTTTACATTAAGAAGGTTTGTGGTCTGCACTCTTGTGGCAGGAAAGGCAGCTTACATCCTTTTAATTTGGGAGTTGCTGGTTGAAGACTTAGTGTCTTTTATTTTAAAATTGTCGGTTCTGGTTTAAACCCTTGGGCTTCAGGGCAGTTATTTTACATTAAAAAGGTTTGTGGTCTGCACTCTTGTGAGAAGAGAGGGTAGATTATGCTCTTCTGAGCTGGGAATGCCTGGTTAAAGGCTTATTGTGCCTGGTTATTTGAAATGTTTCTTTCTGAAATTAGTGTGTCCTGTTTGCTGTAGCATAGACTAGATTTAGACCTGCTAAATCTAGCTTTGTTTGTATAACTTGAGCACTAATCCAGGCCATCTTTTATGGAGAAGGTTCTCCCTGCACTCTAGTGGCAGGAGTGTGCAGTGAAAACTTGTGTGATTGAAGACTGCTGGAACAGGGCTCAGTTTTGAGCTTTTTTATTGGCTAATTGGTTAATTTGCTTAAATCAGATTGATCTTGTTTGCTACTGTTATATTTAAGTGTGTATCTGTTCTCCTGTGTTAAATTGACCTAAGCAGAGTTTAAATAACTTTAGAATAGTCTGGTTACACGTTTTGCTGTATTCATATCTATTTGTGTGATTCCTGTGTTTCCTGCTATGCCATCTTGTGTTGGACAGGGCCTGCCTGCACTTACTGGGAGTAAGTGAACAGGTTGTAACTGGTCTGGCACAGGGTATTGAGCTAAGAACTCAGGGACAAGGGTTGATTGGTCATTTGCAGTGTTTCTATTTTACATTCGGTTTTGCAGTATTTAAACTCAGCTGTTGTATGGGTTTGTGCTTGTTTGCCACTCTGCTGTTTCAACACTTTCCACAGTATCTCAGTTGCATTTTTTTCCCTTACCAGCACTTCTCTGAGAGTGAGGCCCTCAACTGCAGCTACTGTATTGATTTTATTCAGCCATACTCACACCTATAGGTACTCTACGCAGATAGTACGCACTCTACTATCCCTGACCTCTCTTCCACAGATTCTGATAACCATGGACAAACAATTTACTGTGATTTCTCCTGTTAGTCTTGTTGATATGGGCATCCTCAGACAGTATAGCAACTGCCTTATGTACACAGAGGCAACCCTCTACTACTACCACCTAGGAACACAGTATGTGAGAGATGCAATCACATTAAGAACCTATAATTCTTGCTGTCCCAGTCACAAGCCAGTACATGACTGACAGACCATGATGCTTTTCCAGAGAGATGGCCTTCATCTGAATCCCCTGGGATTTAGGCTTCTGACAAAGGCTCTTGCCTCCCCCATAGTACATTTTTTAGGCAAAGTCATGAAATTACCAACATGAAAAATTTGTATAAAAGAAATTTAAAGGCCATGCTGCTAAATGCTAGGAGTCTTAGCATGAAACTGCAGTCATTGCAGGTAGTCCTTGCCTTGAAGTATATTGACATTTGTGCAGTCACTGAAACCTGATTCAAAGCTGTGGAGAGCACCCCAACCATACCAGGTTACTAATACTACCATACTTTCAGACCCCAAATGGAGGGCTACAAAGCCAAAGGAGGTGGAGTTTCAATATTTGTCATAGACATATACACCTCCAGGCTGGCCAAAGGATATGACACACAGGAGACATTCCAAGTGCAGTTAACTGTTGAGAAAACACCTATTCAAATAATAGCCAGCTACAGACCCCCAACCATGACTCAGGACACCCACTCCACAAATCTGGACTTACTTGAATCCATCAAGATTCAACTCTCTACCCTGATCCTGGGTGACTTTAACTACCCAACCATAGAGTGCAAGACCTATTCTAGCCCAAACATTAACACCCAGAGATTCATTGACTTTGTCAATGCAAAATCTATTGGATCAGCTGGTGAAAACCCCTATGAGGGGTGAAAATATTCTGTACCTGGTCATATTCAACATGAGTAGCCACTGTAACCTCCTACAGTGTCAACCTCCTTGGTAAGATCTGACCAAAAAGCAATCACTTTTGAAGTCACCATCTCCTCTGAACCCCGCCCCCCCCCCCCCACCATCAGGGTCAAACAAAAAACTTTTCCAAAGCTGACTACAATCTCGTCAGAGCAGGTATAGGAAGCTTCACAGCCAACATCCCTTCAGTTGGAACTAGAACTACTGTCCAAGCCTACACCAAAAAAGTATATGAACATTTACATAGCTGAATGGACACAGCAATACCTGACAGGATCAAATCATCTTCCTCAAGGAAGAGTAAACCTGTCTGGTGGACAGCAGCAATAAACAAACTCTATAACAGAAGGAAAAAATTGCTGTTCAGAGCCAAGAAGGAGCAGATGCCAAGTTGGAAGTAATCTCTCCTTTGTCTGAACAAGCATATAAGGTCACTGGTGAAATCCTGTAAGGCTAATGTCGAGTCCAAATTGGCCACATCCACCAAGGACAATCATAAGACCTTCTTGACATATGTCCACAATCTCAAAGGCAATAACCACATCTGCTCTGAAGTTGTAGTCAATAACACCACATACACAAACACCATAAATATAGCCAATCTGCTGGCAGACAGGTTCAGTGAAAGCATCACCTTCCTGTCCACCCATCAGTAAACCAGGACATCCCCAGTATATGCACCCCTCCCCTCATCACCATGGAGCAGGTCCTTAATGCCCTCTCGAAGGGAAAAAATAAAGTCTCCATGGGACCCAATAACATCCCTCGATGTATCCTACATGAACTCAGACATGAGCTCTCAGCTCCATTAGACACCCTATTTAACTAAAGCCTGAGCAGCAGCTTCATCCTAGCTGAATGGAGGACTGCCACTGTCATCCCTCTACACAAAGGTGGAGTATCCACTGACCCAGGCAATTATAGGACAATCAGCCTAACTATCCTGATCTGCAAGGCCATGGAATGCATTATCATGGACCTTATAAAGAAGGATATTTGCAACCTCCAAATGCTTGATCCCACACAGTTTGGTTTTGTCACAGGGAGATCATGCCTGTTAAACTTGCTCGACTTCTTGGAAACAGTCATCAAAGCCATGGACAAGGGGAAGATGCTGCACACTGTCTACCTTGATCTAGCCAAAGCCTTTGACATTATTCCCCACTCGAGCATAATACATAAACCCTCCCAGCTAGACATCCACCAGCATGTTACTAGATGGGTAGTTAACTGGCTCACTGATAGAACCTACTTAGTCTAAGTAGGGGAAAACACCTCTAGTAGTAGACCCGTAATGAGCGGTGCATCCCAAGGATTGGTCTTGGGGCCTCTACTGTTTTATATATATTTTCCTGAGGTGGAAGCCAAAACCAGTGGTCTGTGGCTAACAAATTTTGCAGATGACTGCAAGCTGGGTGCTGTCTTAAATTCCCCTAGTGATGTGAACATCCTTCATGAAGGCCTTACCCAAACTAATGATTGGTGCCAGAAGCATGGCCTTAAAATGAATGCCAAGAAATGCATCACTATCCCCTTTGGGGAAAATGTCATCCCCACTAATTATGCCATTAATAACAATGGACTAAGCATGCAATCAGTCATTCATGAAGGACTTAAACGTCAGGTTGCTATCAACCTGGGTGGTTGACTACTGTGTTGCCTCCATTGTATGGAAGGCTTTCGACAAGGGCCACCTCATACATAAGGGTATTTCATCCAGGAACAAGGAGGTTATAACATCCTTGTACTCCTCCCTTATCAGACCTATTATTGAGTACAATGCCCCCTTTGGCATTTACCTTGCCAAGCACATGCAGCAGTTGGAGAGACCACAGAGGTTCCTGACCAGGAAAATCCAGGTACTCAAATACCTATCCTATACAGATAGGCTAAATGCCCTGTCCCTCTACTCAGTCTCATACAGACTGCTCAGAGGTGATCTGTATCTGGCATACAAGGGCATTTGATACACAGTTCTGATGGAGGTGCAGCATATCCATAAGACAAACTCCACTCTCGCAACCTGCATAACAGGCCTTAACCTGGTCTGTGACATGAATAGAACTTGTTGGTGAGATAGATTTGTGTCCCAATGACTCCCCCATCTGTGGAATAGACTCCCTCTCGATTTCAAGAGGGGTACCTCTGTAGCCCTCTTTAAGAGGTGCCTGGACGACTGGATGGGAAACAGGGAATACACCCCAGGGATCCAAGCTGTGTCTCTGCTGGATAGGGGAAACAGGTGTTGACTTTGAAGGGACATAGACAAAATTCTTGGCTAGGCATATAAGGGTCTCTGGGCTAATAACCTGGTATCATCCTATGAGCCTATGAACCTATTACTTTAGATGTTTGCTGTATTTATTTCAGACTTCCCTGCAATGTTGCCTTAAATTATACCCTGTGAGTCTGAACTCTGTAGTTACTGTATTGATTGAGTATTCAAGGAGAGGCAAACTAGCAAGTATGGTAGGTGCATGGGCCAGACAAACTGTAACAAACATGAAAAAAGAAAGCCAGCACCTTGGAAGCATGAAGATTTATTATAAGAACCAGACTGGTTTCAGCATATAGCTTACATCAGAGGCATTGTCTTGTTCATTTATTAGTTATTATTAAATATAGTTAAATCTTGTAATTGTGTCTGGTCTGTATAGAACTAAGTAACCTCTTAAGAGTACTTGCATATATATTTGGTGACACTGCATAGCCCACTACAATAGTCTCGGTCTTGGTCACACTTACCATTTGGCTAATAGGCACATCACACAGTAGCATTCATCACCCTTTGGTAAGGGCCTTACAGTAGCTGATAAAGAGCTGGATTATGTCAGTCAGAACTATCGTTAAAGCTGTGCAGAAGGTAACATAGCTAGTAAACCTGTGCCAGCCTTTCCCAGGAGAGAGTGAATGTGTGTGTGTGTGTGTGTGTGTGTGTGTGTGTGTGTGTGTGTGTGTGCGCGTGTGTGTGTGTGTGTGATTCATAAATCAGTTCTCAAAGTGTGTGTGTCAGCTACTTGGACAGGGACATGAAGCACTGGTCAGACAGAGAGGGTGATGGATGTTTTGGCTTGACTGCTCTGCTGAGATGTTAACCGTATAGCTGTCCCACTGGGGAGTCTTATTGGGGATCTGGAGAGAGAGGGAAAATCCAGCCCCAGACTGACTGTGATCTCTGTGTGCTCTGAAGGGTAATTGTATTTTACTGTTTGTGTACTTGTCATCCTCCATTGCGTATGCCCCTCATTGGTGGTAGTGGTGAGAATTGAGGCTCCTTAATTACTTGGTCAGTGCAGGGGCATCACACTGTCAGTACATACTGGTGGATATAGCTGGCATATCACATAAAGTACTGTCATTGAGCCCCTCTCAGCCTGTCAATGTCATGCATGATTATTTCAGAGATTGTCCAGGTCTCCCTGACCATTCCTGACATACTCTGGCTATGTCAGTGTGTACTCCACACCTGTATCTGATTGCCTGACAACTATGGCTAGCATACTTCGCGAGCTCCTGCAGCAGGACAGCAGGTTATAGGTACTAGTAGTGGGTGAATGCTGGCACTGGCTCAGCAGTAGTGTGTACAGGATGAGTATACAATGTAGGGGAATGGATACAGTACCAGATATTCAGGAACCATTAGTGTGTCCCCAGGGGTCTGGCATGTCACAGACAAATTCCCCAAACTATGTGGACAACCATCAAGTATTGTCCAACTGGTGTCCAGAAATACACATTTGTCTGGCAGGGGGTCTACATCTATCAGGCACATGTTCACATTCCACAAACATCTGGATACTGCACATGACAGACACCTATGAGGAGGTCACCCTAGAACACATATACACTGCTCTCTGTTATTATGTAGCTCAGATGTTCCAGGAATGCCCACATGCACCTGTAGTAGCACTCATCTATTTTTGGGATGTAGGCTGGATGATATGGTACTATAACACTGCCCATAAGGGACACCCAGCAGTCAACGGCAGTGATGTGTTTGTTGTGAAAGACTGTGTTGTTATGTGTCCAGTCAGGCCATTTCTGATATTCCTGATACCATATGAGGTTACTAGGCTATGGTCCCTGAGCAGCCATATGCATAGGTCACATGTTAGCCCATGTGTATGCAAGACAGCAGCTGATGACCCTGTCCAACAGGGACACAAGTGTTATCCCAAGGGTGCATGCTCCATTAACCATCCAGTTGACAAGGTTACACCTGCAAAGGTGTAGGTAGCTACCCTGCCTGATGTGGACAGGGTGCCCATTTCACTGCAGGGTGATTGTGTGGGTCACACATCCGAGATGCCAACAAGTCTAGTTCAGGTCACTCACCAGGTGGAAGTTTGTGTGTGTATGTGTGTGTGTGTGTGTGTGTGTATGTGTGTGTGTGTGTGTGTGTGTGTGTGTGTGTGTGTGTGTGTGTGTGTGTGTGTGTGTGTGTGTGTGTGTGTTAATAGAGTGGAGCATGACTTGCAGTCATACAGCAGTCAAAGCAATGTGGAGTCCATGATTGCCTGGCATGCCAGAGTGAGGTCTCTCCTGAGGAGTATGTATGAAACCAGGTGGAGGGTTGGCCTTACAGCCTATAGCTGTACAGTAGATATTTGACGGCCTGCCACTCCCTGGTAGGGAACCTGTATGATGTCAGCAGCTGCTCCATGTGCTGTATGATGTGAATGACGAACAGAGAATTATGCATATTAATGGTCCTCATTTGGAGGGGGTACATGAAACATCAGGATAAGGGGGGCAATGCATGCTGTAATGCCAGTATGTTGCCAATACCCACACACATATACAGTGCTGATAGATGGCAGGGGTATGATGTGGATGATATTGGTGGATAGTGCTGGCAAAATTGGATGTTTAGGGTCTGAACATAATGATGGCCAATGTATGCAGTCCTGTGATGTGTTCCCATGTTCATGTCTTTCAGGTGCAATGTACAAAAGACAGTACCCGGCGTTCTCAGAAGCAGAGACTGCTGCAATCATCAATGCCCTCAGACTCCATCACTGAGTACTTTTGGGAATGAGCCAACAAAACTTGCAACAACGGACTGCCCTGTGGGCAGAACTGGTAGCAACAGTCAACAATGTTGGCCACTGGGACATGAGCTATGAACAGATCCAAAACTGTGCCACAGACCTCATACAAAATGCACAGCAAAGGGCTGCAGCTGTGGCCAGGAATCGTCCTGGCACAGGTGGAGGGCCTTATACTCAAGCACCACTCTCAGCCACTGAGGACTTCCTTGCAACCTTGGTTCAAGCACTGCCTCCCAGGAAACCATCACTACATATGTTGTGGAGGTGGGTGGCACAGATTCCACAGCCGAGGAGCATCCAGGCTAGGCCCCCAGTGGGCATCATGTTAATACTGTAGCATTCATAGTAGCAGCCTTTGCATACCTGTATGCATATGTCAAGTCAATCTGGATTTGTGGGTGGGGATTTTTAAGGCAAACATGTGCACACATATTGTGAATGTCAGCAATTTTAGTAGTATCACAGCTTATAGTGTACATGTTCATAAATACACATATTATACTGTACCAATGCCACATGTGTGTGTGCTGACAATAACTCTCCTCCACAACCCAGAGCTCCTTCTGTTGTGGCTGGGGAACATGTACCTGTAGCCGGTGAGTGTGGAACTGTCATGTTGTGGCTCACCTTTACCCTAGGAACATTAAGGGCAGCTAGTTTCCCATGCACATAACTGTTAAGCTTAGCCATATTGCAGTATATGCATGTTCACTTGTGGTGGGGTTCACTGCAGTGCATCACATTGTTCATCACAGGAGCCTATATGTGGGTGCTGTAACATATTGGCATGTACTTTTGTGTAGGTGTAGCCACTGTGCTAAATGGATACATTAGTAGTGTGTACATGAGTGCACTGTGTGTTAGGTGAAGGTCCATCACATACCCCCACTTCTCACGTATCTCATAGGTGTATAGCAGTAGCAACATTAATTGGACATATCTGCACTGCATGTTGTTGAGGGCCTGCCCAGAGTGTGTTTGCTGTGGTCTGATTGCGTGTTGTGCATGGCATCAGTCAGAAGGTGTGGTCTGTATAATGCCTTTCGTGGCACCCCACGTGTGTGTGTGTGTGTGTGTGTGTGTGTGTGTGTGTGTGTGTGTGTGTGTGTGTGTGTGTGTGTGTGTGTATATCAGCAAACAATATAGTGCAGGAAGTAATTTACCAATGTTGTCTTCTCCTCACAGGTGAACATGCTGGTTGGGGTCTCTCCACCTCACAACCTGATGTCAGTGTCTCATCGGACTCTGATGATGATTGTGGCCATAGTGAGGCACAGGTGAGGTTGTTGGGGCTGAATCTGTACCATTGGTTGCCATCCCACTTCCATTCCCAATGTCCCCGTACATGGTCATTATGCCTACACATACCCAGTCCCCAGCAGCCACAGGTATTGGACAGTTGAAAGATTGTGGCATCAAACAGGGTAGTGTGGCAACTATGGCATCTATGACTGTAGACATTAGCCATAGACAGAGAATTGGTGAGGTCCCACACAGGCAGATTGATAGGGGTGCTCGAAGGAGGACTGCTGTCCATCCAGCCCCTGTCAAAGGTCTCATAGCATGTGAAACCAGATGCATGTTTCAGTCCATCATGGAGGCACAGGCACATTGTGAATGGTACACCAGACGGACACTCAGGGTTATGGATGCAATACTTCCTGTCATGCGTGACACCCTCCACAGCATTGATGATTTCGTGCATCATGTCTATGACACTGTGGATAGATGGTGGGTTGAGACATTGTCAGTCCATAACTGTAAAATGTCTGTGCTTGAATATGTGGTGGGAGTAGGGCATTGGCCATGTGGATATAGGCCAGCAACAACATCAACTGAGGGCCCATGTGGCTATCCACATTCACACACCCCCTAGTGGCAGTACCACCAGCACTACAGAAGGAAGGGTGCTGTCCACACCACAGCGTAGCAGGCCATGGGCACACAGTCCTAGCCAGTCCCATGAGGGACACTGACCCAGCAGACAGCGGTTACCATTAGGAAGTAGTACTGCATCTGGCCTTGGGGAGGGTTGTGCCAGTGACACTCCTGGTAGGACCAGTTTCCATGTCCATGGCTGGAGACGGTGAACTATACATCCTGCTGTGTACGGTCTGCAGCTGTCCAATTTACCCTCATGTAGAACTACCACATGGCTTAACTATGTGCATACACATACTCACACATATCACAAGCAGGTCACCACCTGGCACACACAGCTCCTCTCCATGGCCCAGCTGAACACCACCCCTCCAGATCCACACACATGGTGTCAACTGTATGGCCCAGCTTAAGCCTTGGGCAAACCCACACCACACCTTGTGCATGCGATGATACCTGTGCCACATCCCTGTTATCCATACCATCGATGCATCAATGCAGGGACATGCTAATATCTGTCTTATGCACAAGGTGAATATAGTACAGGTAATGACAGTGTGTAGTGTACTACTGTTACTGTGTAAGGTGCTGTCTTCTGGCACTTGTCATGGGTATACATCGAAGTGTATGTACCTTTGTGCATTGATCCTTTATTGCTGTTAGTACTGCTGGCTGACTGTTGTCTCACAGACATTATTCTGCTTCTGTTCCAGGTGTCTGTGTGTGTGTACTTCCTGGGGAGCCTCTGCCATTACCAAAGCAGGGTATGGCAGAGTGGAAACACAGAGACATTTTCATTGCAAAGATACGGCTGTATATGTTGATATTTACCTAGGTGCATATGTGTGCAACAGTGTGTGAGGGACAATAGGGGCAGACAGCATAACCTTGCATGCATACCCTTGACACAGCCAGCTAGCCTTCATACATGTCACCTGGGTGTTCCGTAGGATCACATGTTCATAGATACAGAGGAGGTTACTAGACTACTGGCCCTTGGTCCCTTACGAACTTAGTCATTACTTCATCCTCAACAGAATTATTGATCAGCACCTGTTGTCCCTGGCATTGCTGGACATAGGTTGAACCCCATGAATAGATGCTGCTTTTCCCATTCACTCAACCTTGATGCAGTTGATGAGGGTATGCATGGTAATGTATTTGCCATATTCAGGGAGTGTAGCCCTGACACAGGGCAGCCTCTGGGAGCAAACCCTGACTCTCCAGCATGTGTTTATGCTATCTCATATGTAATGCAGGCTTCTTGTGCTGGTAACGCACACAGAGTTATACTCTCATATATGGGGCAGCTCTTGAAGGGCTGAGCACAACATTGCCATCTAGGCATGCCAAAGACACCTGTGGACAACCTGACTGATAACCAGTGGGGCAGTACTGATTATAGGCTGTCTGCGTGGAACAGGTATTCAGGGCCATGGCTGACCTTTGTGGGTGTTAACATAGCATTTACAGCTTCTGCAGATGTCTGCATAAGTGCATAGCAGACCGGCCATGCTGCTAATGAATTATTGTACTAACTGAGGACTATTCAGAAGTACTGGCCACCATTTTTTCTGGATGCAGTCCCTTTACCTATGTGGTGAAGCACATACAACCATTTTCTGACCACTGCAACTACTTGCTGCCTGAAAGCAACATTACTGGTATCCTCATTACCCAGGTCTGTTATTGCAGACTGTATGTTTGTGGGAAATAGTGAGACCTTGTCCTTGTTGCATGGTATGCTGACACTTTTGTCTGCATTCATCACGAGACCAGGTCTTTGGCACAATTCCATACCCACTGTATGGCCCACTGCAGTGTGTTAACAGGAGTTTGTGGCTCAATGACAGACTGTACAATTTTTTACAGTTGACAAAGCCTTTGGCAGTACCTAAATATGTGGGTGGTGCCAGTTAACATTCATGCATATATACATGTGGGTCACTGGGGGCAGCATGCAATCACTAAGCCTTCACATGTCTACATATCGCACACACATAGACAATGCAGATTGTGGTTGCCACCTTATCAAATGTAGACTGTGGGACACATCTTGTAGTAAAGTGACAGTTGGCAGGACATACCATACGCACGGCAAGTGCAACATACAGGACTTCCTTTGGTGTGCTGCTATGACACCTTCTTTGTGTAACATTACCTTAGCTTACACTATTTGTCATAAAATTAAGGCGCTTCTGATGTGCAATAACTGCTCTATGCAATTAGTAGATAACTTTATAAAATGTGTGTTGTCCTACACTATTGGGCCCTCTTTATTGTTTCACTTGTGGTCACAGATCAGACCTTTCCAAACATAGACTGCAACCTGCAAGGCGGTACAGATTGTGACCATACCTCTGACCTCTGTATATGTCTGCAGAATGTCCTGTTTGCCGCATATTTTATTTCCGTTTGTCATCACATTGTGGTTTTCTGTCAAATTGTTGGAAAAGCATGAGAGACTAACATTACAAATTAATGAAGGTTATTATCATGTCACAACACATATCCTTTAGAATGTGCATTCAAATGCACAACCTGTTGTGGTATCTACTTTCCTTGCATGTCACAGCAATATGTGAAGCTTGTGCTCAATGTTTGGCCTTTGCCCCACTGTTCCATATGGCTTTAACCAGATGTCTATCTGTGAGGGTTTGAAAGGTATGCCGGTGGCCATACCACAGTTAGACTGCTGCAAGGGGATACACACACACACACACACACACACACACACACACACACACACACACACACACACACACACACACACACACACAAACACACACACACACTCACACACACACACACACAGAGCTGATGGGGATATACATTGAAACACCCATGCACACAGAGTTGACACTCCAATTAGAACACCTACCTATCTTGTTATGTACAATACAGACTGACATGCCTATTGCATGCAACACATGCCAAAGTGCCTATATGCTAGGGACATAACTCAGAACCTCTTACACCAATTAACCTTGGGAATGCCTTCATGAATGGTGGGATAAATCACACAAAATAGGGACTCTTCTCACATATTGTTCTTACAGACCTAGACAAGTGATAGGGTAACATATTTTGCATCAGTATGACTTTTCAGATGGGTATGATATCTGAAGCTGACATGTCTGACAGTATGGCAACTGTTACATATTTGCCAATAATTTGTCAAATTATCCCATTATGAGACACAGACCACATATGTGTTGCAGTCATCTGGACATTCAGCATACATCTTTACAGATGACTGGTATGGCCTGTAGATTTTGAGATGTTGCATCTAAGGTGGATGACAACAACAGGCTCTTTAAAGTAATGTCATGGGGAGGGGGTTAATAGGTCTTATCAATGCACACAACAGTCACAGGGCTAAGCTTCACCCACAAACACATATTTGGTAGTATAGTTGGCTGTATTGAGATTCAAACCTCTACCTACCTAGTTGTATTTACTATAGTGATGCCAACATGCACCACAGAGCTTATATGTCTAGTCAGTGTCCAACAGTGGATCTAGGGTGGATGACATGAATAGGCCCTATAAAGTAATACAATGGGGGGGGTCACCGGGGTGGAACTCTCAAACTGTATACATAACACAAGCACCACATCGCTACTAAAGTGTTGGATGGTGCAGTGGTGCAGTGGTAGCATTGTCGCCTGACAGCAAGAGGTTCTCCAGTTTGATTCTCGGCTGAGTGCCTTCTCTGTGGAGTCTGCATGTCCTCCCTGCATTCATGTGGGTTTCTTCCGGGTGCTCTGGTTTCCTCCCACATTACAAAGACATGCATCTGGAGCCTTTCTCCCCGGGCATCCGCTGAATATTGGCTTAGTTCCAAGTCGGACTTTCCCGGTTAACAAATGATAAAATAAAAAAATAAATAAAAATAACAAGCTTCAAAATGGTATAACACACACACTGTCGAGATTAGAACCCCTATCTATTGAGTTATATGTACTATAGTGCTACTTATTTATCACATGCACCACAGAGCTAAAGAGTGACCAAAGGTACTTCTAAAGTGAATGACATCAGTAAGCCTTGTAAAGTAGGGCAATGGACACACAGTTGCTAGTGCTGAGATTAGAACTCCTATCAATCTAGTAATATGCACTATATTGCTACATATTTATTGCATGCACCATGAAGCTTATAAGGCTGACAAATGTCCACAGGTACTTCTAAGGTGAATGACATCAACAAGCCTTGTAAAGTAGGGCATTGGGAAGTTTTCTGGGTGGAAAAGGCCTCAAAATACTTTTAAATACAAGCACACACAAGGTTGCCAGTGCTGAGATTAAAACCTATGCCTATCTAGTTATATGTACTACAGTGCTATGTACTTTTCATGTGCGCCACAGAGCTTTTAAAGCTGATGAGTATCCAAAGGTACTTCTAAGGGGAATGACATCAGCAGGCCTTGTAAAGTAGGGCAATGGGAGGTTTTCTGTGTGGAAATGGCCTCACAATGCTTTAACCTGGAAACACGCACACACGCACACACACAATGGAGGGCACCTTCGTACTGACATGTACTGGTGGTTACAACTGGTGTACAAATGTGTGCATGAGGACATCACTCTATGCCTTTCAGGGTCCCTCTCTCTCTCTCTCTCTCTCTCTCTCTCTATGCCTCTCTCTCTCTGTCTGTCTCTCTCTTTCTCTCTCTCTCTATCCATCTCTGTCTGTTGCTCCTTTCCCCTGTCTCTGCCTTTCTATAATTGAGGTATTCATATATGTTACCTATATATATGTATGCCTATCACACTCAATAGATGCAGATAAATCACATATGTGCCACCTTCACTTAACTGTGGGTAATGTTGTCTGATGAGGGTGGGGAGACCCAGTTAATGTGTACATAGCTGTCTGTATGCAAAGACATATCTGGACAACAGAGTTGTATAGTCAGGTGTGGGTCTATACATGGGCTGTAATTCCCTAAGTGTAAGAACATGCCCAGTAAGACCTTCAAAAGTAAGAGTTTGACTCCACTTCACAAGTAGCTGTAGTCCAGTCCATGATTTTGTGTGCTAAAGCTGATTGGCTGATGAATCTGTGTAAAAAGTCTAGCACCTCAGTGATATACCGTGTGAGGAATCTCCTGGCTCTGTGCTATCCTTATTAACTGAGTCATATCCTGGTGTGGGTACAGAGTGCATTGGATTCGGCAGAGTTTTCCATAATATGTGTTGTATATGTATGTGTGTGTGTATATATATATATATATATATATATATATATATATATATATGTGTGTGTGTGTGTGTGTGTGTGTGTGTGTATATATATATATATATATATATATATATATATATATATATATATATATATATATATATATATATATAGATGTGGTATATATTGGGATGTTTGGTTGAATCTTAGTACACCTTTCTAAACATACTGGAAAATATTGAGAATCTTGGTGGGGGATCTGTAGCAAGCTAAAATTTGGATTGCAGTCTTACCCACTGTTAGTTGCACCTGGAGAATTTCAGATGCATTGTGTTGGTTAACTAGCCTGGAGGTGTGAATATCCTTGGTGAATATTGACGCTCCTCCACCTTTAGTGTTTTGGTCTTGGCTTGGTGGCCAAAAAGTGTGGTAAGAGTTGTACCTGGTATTGCAGGGGTGCTCTCTGGAGCCTTGAGTCAGGTCTCACTTACTGCACAAATATCGATGTTCTTCATTTTTAGGAGTGCCTCGAGATAGTGCATTTTGAGGTTTAGACTTCTAATATTGAGCAGCATTACCTTCAGATTTTGCATGCTTGTATCTGTTATGATGGTGGTTTTGTCCTCTGAACCTTGCCGAAAAAAGGCACTATAGGGGTGGCCAGAGCTTTAGCCAGTAACCTGAATCCCATGGGAGACAGGTACAGACCATCTCTGGTGAAGCATCGTGGTTTGCCGATCATGTCTTCCCAGGCAGACAGACAATGGATCCCCTTTCAATGACACCAGAAGCTTAGCCAATTATTGAAGTCAATAATTTTGTCCTTATGCTGTGGTATCATTCTGGCAAAGGCATGATGCTACTCAGGGCTAGGGTCATACCTGCCTGGTCCACATGATCCAAGAACTCTTCCATGCCTCTTTTCATGTAGTCCGAGGAGATATGTCTCAAGTCATTCACTTCAACATGGGCAATGGCAGAGTCATATTTGTACTTGTTGTGGAGTGACTTGAGTGCATACATTATGTGGTGGATTCTGGCACCTGACAGGCAGTTGATTGTAATTTTCTGCTTGTTCAGCATAGTGAGTGGGACATCAGTGTGCCTGACTATAGAGTCACCTATGACTAAAGTGTTGGGTACGTTGTCTTGCCTTAGGGGCTGTTGTTGGGTGGCACACCAGTGTTGTGAGCTATGTGTCACTTTGGTTGAGACTGGTGTTTGTTTGCATTTCAGCTTTGGAGGTCCTTGTTGCTTGAGCAGGTTAATGTTAAGGGCCTCTGCATATGTGAGTTTAGTGTTGCTATGTGTGGGTGTTGATGGTGTGGGTTTTGAAAGGCTATGTGTTGCTTGAGGTGTAGTGCAGGTGTTAACCTTCTCCTCTTGACTGTCTAGCACAATCTTGGCTGGAGAGAGCTTTGCTTCCAGTTTGGCTACGTAAGTGCATCTCTCGCAGGTTGTAGTGTTGGGAGGTAGGAGGTGAGGGTTGTCTGTGTACATAAAGCAGTTGCTGCATTACCCCAGTATGCCCAGATTCACCAGGTGGACAGGAGAATTCACCAGAAGCTGACCCTTGGACTGGCCTGTTTAGGTGCTTTTTTGTAAAGTACAAGAGCTGTTTTCCCTTACCTTTGCAAGCTACTTTGCAATTAAAGGCTGTTTAGTGCCTACAAATAATTTCTCCTTATTAAAAAGGAGAGTTGAGTGATTGTATCAATTTAAGGCTTCCTATTACTTTCCAGCAGGTTCTAGAGCAATTGCTAGTCACAGGGGTTCAGATTTTAGTGCTACTACTGAAAAAACAGCTAGTTCTAAGGGAAAATTTGAAGAGCAGACTTTCTGGCACCTGGAATAGTTTAACCGTAGCACCGTGGTGCTGTACGATGCCAAAAATGCGCAAACACACACATTTGTATGCCAGAAAGTTGAAAGGGATAGAAATCAGCCTAAATGGCTAATAAAATTACAATTTCATAGCTGGAAACCACTCCTCTAATGTTAGACAGGCAGTACAATGCTCACCACTCCCACTAGTAAGCAGTAGGACTTCCCTCTACCACAGCAAGGTCTGGATAGCTCTGAACACAGAAAATAAAGTCCTGAAACCAGCAAAGCCTGGGATCTAGACTATACTAGCTAGGAAAGGTGGGAAACAAGCAAACAAGATAGTATATATATTTTTGGTCAAAACAGGCTAAACAATGTCATAATACAGTAAATAAACTCAGAAAAGGCTAACACACTTGAGTGTGTAGCCCTAAACAGTAAATGCAATTAAAAACTCTACAGAATTAGCAATTTAAATCTTTTTAAATGAAGCAAGGCAAGTGGACAACTGAAAAACAGTTTAAGAAGCAGTAATACAGTAGAATAAGTAACTAGTCTACATATACAGAAAAGTCTATATACACAGAAAAGCAGCTAAAACAACACTAAAACAATTCAGATGCAGTGCAACCTAGAGCACTTGAGCTGTAACAATATTAAGGCAAATACAGTTTTAATAAATGCACTTAAATATGCTCTATATTTCCAAAATGTTTGAGAAGCATAGTCAGAACACAAGGAGATTCAGGCAATTTTTTTTTAAGAAAGGAGGAACAGAAGGAAAGAAACTAAGTGGGTTGGCCTTATCAGATGTTCTCTGTGCATTAGGTAGAATGAGCTAATGACACTAGACTGGGAGGAGTGTCCAAGATCAAATTTAGAGTAGGGGCGGGCAACTGCAAGGCCAGCAGGTATACAGACAAGATGCCAATAGGGTCAGAGGGTGGAAAGCTATTTTAGGCAAAAAACACTACAGAAACTTTTATCACAGCAGAAAACCAGCAGTGAGCCAATAGCTATGAAATACAGTACAAGTATGCAGTATACAATAACATTGCTATAAATATCTAGAATAAGCAATAACTACTAAAAATAAGCAAAAAACAGGCTACTTATTGCTATATATCACAGATCAGGTGCTCCTCCTCAGATAGCTCTGTGTGTAATGGCTGAAACACTCAAGTTAACTTCTTCTAATACTGGGTGATTAAAACTACCCTGCCATTAACTGGGAAAACTACTCAGGTACCAACAGCTTTTCCCAATGGTTCTTGGAATTCATAAATTCCAAGGCCCTGGATCAACTAATCCATTGTCCCACCAGAGGCTCCAATATCCTAGACCTGGTCATTACCAATATGGGAGATAGATGCTTCACAACAGTGGCCACCCCCTCATTGGTCAGGTCTGTCTATAAGCTTATTACCCTTGACATCCACATCCCACCCCTACACCCCAGTAAGGAAACCTCTGTAAAAAACTTCTCCAAAGCCAACTTCATGCTACTCATGTCAGATGTGACAAACATCATGACACTCATGCAGACGGGAGCTGAAAGTTTGACTGTTGAATCCTACACTAAGTCACTGTATGAACACATCCACTTGTGCATGAATCATGCCATCCCAAATAGAACCAAGACGCTCTCGTCCAAAAATAGGAAGCCAATCTGGTGGTCTCTTGCATAAACAAACTATACAACACAAGGAAGAAACATTTGCAGACAAGAGGAAAATCCCAGGATGCAAAAAACTCCCTTACCAGCCTCAGTAAAAAGCTGAGATCCCTCATAAAATCCTTCAAACCTATTTATGAAAATAAAATTGCCAAAGATTCCAAAGACAGCCACAAGGCTTTCTATAGTTATGTCAAAAATCTAAATGGCAATGCTCATATCAATTCTGAGCTACAACAGAATGGCATTAAATATACTGATCCCAAGGATATTGCCAATATCCTGGCAGATCGATTTAGTGCCAACTTCAGCCTCCTCTCACCCCCTAAAGGGTCCATCTCAATACATAAAGATTGCCAAATTCCAGTAATCACGGCCACATAGATAGAAACCGCACTCTCCAAAGATAAGAATACAGCATCCATGGGACAAGATGACACCCCGGGCTGTATACTACATGAACTACAAAATGAACTGGTATCTCACCTAAGTGTCTTGTTTAATAATAGCCTCACCTCAGACTTCGTGCCCACTGAGTGGCGCACAGCTACAGGTATGCCACTCCACAATGGGGGATCCAACTTGGATCCCAGGAACTACCATCCCATCAGTCTAATGAGCCTGATCTGCAAGGGCATGGAATGCATTATCATGGAACTTATAAAAAAAGACATTGGGAACCTTCCAACACTGGACCCCCACCCAGTTTGGGTTCGTGAAGGGCCGATATTGTCTCCTGAACCTGATTTGACTTCTTAGACTCAGTCTCCAGAGCTGTGGATGAGGGTAAGGTGGTTCACACAGCCTATCTAGACCTCACCAAGGCCTTCAACACCATCCCCCACTCTGGAATCATAGATAAACTTACTCAGCTGAGCATAAATCCCTACATCACTCGATGGGTTGCCAACTGGCTTACTGACAGAACCCAGACTGTAAAAGTAGCCGACTCCAAATCCAGCTCCAGACAAGTGACCTCAAGGTTCAGTCCTGGGACTGCTCTTGTTTGGCATCTACTTCTATGAAGTACAGGCCAACACTAAGGGACTCTGGCTAACAAAGTTCGCAGATGACTGCAAACTGGGAGCCATTATTGAATCCCCAAATGATGTGGATATTCTACAAAAGGGCCTTACAGAAACAGATGTTGGTGCCAGAGCCATGGGCTCAAGCTTAATGCTAAGAAATGTATAGATATCCCCTTTGGGAAAAAACATATACCCATGAATTACTACGTAGGTGGCAGTACATTAAAAATTGAAAGTGTGATGACAGACTTGGGGACACAGGTGGACAGTGGTCTCACCTTCGATAACCACATCGCCACAACAGTCAGGAAATCCTTCTATGTGGCACACCTCATTACTAAGGGATTTTCATCCAGAAAAATGGAGGTCATTGTCTCACTGTACTCATCCCTCATTAGACCCATTATAGAGTACAATGCCCCATTTGGTATGTACCTCACAAGACATCTGCAACAGCTGGAAAGGCCGCATAAACACCTCACTAGAATAATCACAGGTCTAAAGCAGATGCCCTATGCTGACCGTCTAAAAGAACTCCAGCTATACTCTGCAGCATATTGTCTACTCAGAGGTGATCTCTGCTTAACATACAAGGCCATGTCAAACCCTGAGCTGTTGGACATGCTCCATTTAAAGAAATCCCAATCCTTCAGACCCACACACTCCAGGGATCTAAATCTTATCATGACAATGAACAAAACATGCTGGAGGGATAGGTTCCTGACCTAGAGACTCCCCAAACTCTGGAATAGACTGCCCATACATGTCAAGCAAAGTGCCTCCTTGGCCCTCTTCAAAAGAAACCTTGATGATTAGATGGGAGATAGGAAATTCACCCTGGGGATCATGTCAGTCACCCTGCTAGACAGGGATCCAGGGAAGCAAATATTGTGGGAAGAAATATCCTAGTACCAACCTATGAACCTATGAACCTATAGTCTACATAGCACTGTGATTTTCTGATATGTAAGTGGTAGATTAGTATAGAGTAATGTTAGGGAGCACTGACAGACATTTGTTTACTGACCCCATACACGGTAGGGAACTATGTTACAGCAGAAATTGTTCTAGTGTGCACATTCTATGTTTGTCTGGCCAGTGGTTCCCCTTCCTCTTATATGTGTCTCTTTGTCCTTCTGTAGTGCAGTCACAGCCTTTGCCCACAGTTGCTGCTATTATGTATTTGTAGTTATCGTGTGAGTGGGGCAAAAGTCGTAACATCACACACAGGGTTACAGACCTCACACTGCTGACTGTACCTGTTTAGCAGGTTGTCCATCATTGTCTCCATATATCTGCTGTGGTCCTCAGACAGTTTGTGTTGCACTGTTATTGTAAGGCAACATGTTGGCCATAGTTCTCACACTCTTACAGATGGACATCTGGGCAGGCCCATATATAACAGTCAGACACAGGCCTAGACATGGGGCAGGTTCTTAATATTGCTCTTCCAAACGTACACAGTTAGCAGAACTGCTTTGGATTATCTTGCATTTTCTTATGGGCATGACATCTGCATCTCTACTGTCTGTCATTGCTGTTTTCACATCAACCTTTATTGGTTTGCCAATACTTTGGCAGGCAAATGCAATGTTATGACAAGCAGAACACATGCATGAGGCATATGTGTGGACATTGTGTGACACCCTGTCATCCAACAGTTATGGATGGTGCCCACTGACTTGTTGTCAGTACTGACACAGTGACATGGCAGCCTTTATATCCTGGCAATCAACTGACTTATCACAACCTGCTGTCATAGTAGGCACTGTGTAGGTTACTCACACCTGTGTACTGTCCATATGTGTGGTGCCTATGCCTCCATTGTCCACCTTTCCTGCAGTAACAAATATTTATTTCTGGTCAGTGAGTACAACTCCTACTGTTGGCGTGGCTGACATGCAAAATAGTTGCCAAGGCAAGTCTCAAACCATGGACCCTGAAAACTGCAGTACTGTACTTAGACCCCTAAGCCACAACAGCCACCAGTAAGTGGTGTCACAAACATATATAGCATGCTGCCCCTGTATATTGTAGAAATGGAACAAGTTATCAAGTTGATTGTGACAGCCCTGGGAATGTGTGGCTTGCTGCTATCACCTTATAGACATAAATGTTACAGCAGTTCTATGTGAACACAGGTGTGTTGAGGAGAGTGGGGTATACCTCTCAAGTGTACACATCTTCACAGACTGTGCAGATGTTTAGCTCAAAGTTTGGGTCCATTTTTCATAAAATTGTGGTTGTGTGGCAAATAATGTTGAATTCATTACAGACTGAAGTTAGAAAGTAATGACAGACATTTCAGATTCAGACTTCTTGACCTTCAGAGAATTCATATTACTGCAACAGCTGTTATTCTATCAACTTTCTATGTTTATAAGTGTAATATTTATGAATTGTCCCTGTTTTTGGGCCTTTGCCTAACATTTCTTTATGGTTTTGTGCAGAATTCTTGCTGTAAGAGGATTAGAGCTATGTATGGGATGCCAACATTGGCATCTATGCATTTGTCCTTTGACCCAACTGTTTGTAAGTCCCTTACATAGTGCAGTGGATTTTGCTGGTTTGGGGCCCTACTGCATATTGTGGGTCAGCCAGTATTTGGGCTAGAGTTCCTGTTTTCTTACATAGCTGTCCGTTGTCTGCTGATATCCTGGTAACCCACACCATTCCCAGGCATACATGCAGCAGTACCATACATATGCTAGCACAGTCTACTACCCCAGTTATTGGTTAATAAGAGTGACTTACCTTGTGCCAGCAGCAGTTGAGAGGTCAGTGCTTCAGGGCTGACTCTGTCAGATGCAGGCAGTGCACGGCCTATACATGCTAAGGAATAGGTAGTGTGATGTGGCTGGCATCCATTTTACTGTGTGTATGTGATACGGAGTGAGGTGTCAGTCCCTGTGCTCCTAGGTTGTCAGTGTATGTGCTATGCATTACCTCTTTGCCAAGACCAGGGATTACTGGCCATACATCTGCCTAAAGAGACATGCTGGGGGGGGGGGTTCTTCCTCCAAGTCCCCCTGTGCCTGTTGGGACCTTGGCAATGGTGGGGTGCTGTGTCTCTTTTCTCTGTGATGTTCCTGCTGCAGCTGTTTCTGCAGGATCATATTGTGTAGCATGGCAGATACTATGAACATGTATGTACATGTGGCTGGAGAGTAGAGCAGGAGTCCACCAGATATATCAAGGCAGGGGAACCATGACTTGAGCAGCCCAAACACACACTCTACGATGTTCCTAGTTTGCGCGTGTGCCTCATTATCGTGTCCTTCAGTGGGTGTGTGTACGATTCTGATGGGTGTCATCATCCACAGTTCCAGTGCGTAACCAGCATCCCCCACTAGATGGCCATACAGGATGTCCCCCCTGGCAAATGCTTGGTACAGCTGTGAGGCATGCCATATGTGTGAGTCGTGATACCTGCCAGGGCTGCCAGTACACACATTAATGATAATGCTCTGGGCATTGCACATGACCTGGAAGTTGATGGAGTGATAGCCCTTGTGGTTGACATAGACTCTACCCTCCTCACTGGGTGGTGCTTTGATGTGCACCCAGCACCTCTGGTTAGTGTGCTATATGGTGGAAGAGACACATATTGGTGGTCCTCTCCTCAGGGGTATTAGGGAAATAAATGTGCTCACTGGCATGTATTAGCATGACATCCAGGAACTGGTGGAGTACCATGGATGCAAATTCCTGTGAGATCCCCATGATGTCCCCAGTAGGTCTTTGAAAGCACCTGTAGGTAATATTTTTAAGGCTACACATACCTTTGTTTCCACTGGGATGGGTTCCCCTCTGTTGGCTCTGGATCTGAGGTGAGGCAGCAGAGCTCGGTGAGTTGCTGTAGTATGTCCCTGTCCACCTTGTAGTGCTCTACTATCTCCAGCTCATGTAGCTCCTGAAAGGTTACCCTGTGCCTGAACACACTTCTCCTCCTCAGTCTGGGCCAGTTGTCAGCATCATCCTCATCACTGCTCTCAGCCAGTAGCACATAGAGATGTAGTAAAGCAGCAGCAGCCCCTATCATTTTGTCAGTTAAAATTCCCGTGTGTGTGCTCCAACAGTGTAGAGTATGTGGGGAAATCTGATTAAGGGTGTCTGCATACTTTATACTGGTGTGCTGCAGATGCAGCCTGTGTGATTAGCTGACTATGATATATGGCACCTGCCAGCTACATTACTGAGGGGTCACACTGGGCCACTGTCAGTGGCAGAGGGCTTATTAGTCATTTATAGTTGATTGCCTTTTGTCATCTATTTCCTTTTATTTTTTTTTCATTTTCCTCCAGTTTTAAGCCTTGTGCTGCTCTGTGCAATCCTGTGGAGCTAGTTTAAATATTGCTCAGCAGAAACAGCCCTCCCCTGTACATGAGCACACTCAGCATTTCTTTAACCAGCTAAGCACAGCTTAGCAGCTTCAGACACATCCCCCTGTTAAGCTGTGTTTAGCTGAGCACAAATAGGAGCTGAGCCACTGAGCTCCAATGTGCCTACACAAGCCCTGACACCCCCTTTCCTTGTCAGCTGCCTCTTTTGCCTACATTACCATGTTGTAGCCCCTACACAGTTAGGCACCTGCAGACATGGTGGCCCAGTTTTGCTATTCAGTAAACTTAACTCATTTACACACACCTAATTGCGTATACCTTAGTTATTGCACTATGCCAGAACCTATGTCCTTAGCAACTACTATAACCTGCCATTGTATGACTCTGCCTACTAGCCAGTATAATGAGAAACTTAAATATAGCTTTATATTTCATATTTTCCTATTTCAATTTTTATTTTATGATCTATAATGTTTGTGTGTCGCTGTGCACCACTTAAACATATCATATGTGTTAAAAAAAACTTTAATTTCTCATTAATTGCATCAGTTTTAAATGCCAATGGCCACAGTTTTGGCCATTGGCATGCCTGCTGCACCTAATACATACTTATATTTCAGTTGTCATGGCTCCGTTTTTATTTTTACATTCCGGTACATGGTTACTAATTGCATACATTTCTCCTGCAGACACAGCTCCTACATGGATGCCTGCCTGCTTCCTGGATTGCATATTCACCTCATTTACATGGTTTTCACCAGCAAATGAGGTGATTTGCATTATTTGGTCTTCTCCATGTCCAAACAGTGCTGGAAGGCTCATGCATGCCCTAAGTCTTGTTTCCTGGATCGCTCAGCCTCCTGACTCCATGTTCGGGCTACACCACTATTCCTACATGGAGAATCACTCTGTGTAGGAATTATTGAATTACCCCCATAGTGTACCCATTAAGGATGCCAGGGGAAAGCCAACAGAAATGCATACAAGGATGTGTGCTACATATTCAAAACTGGCAACAAAGAACTTCTGAAAATCTGCAATAGACACCAAAGAATATCCCTAGTCTCTGTCTCTGCCAGTCAGATACTTGGTCATTGTATCAGTATAGTATAGTGATTGAACTTTTCTTAGACCATACAGAACACCACCACCCGTGATGAATATTTATCCCAGTGATGGGAATATTACCTGTTACAAGAGTAAGTATAGTAACAAAATGAAGCAACACTGCTGTCTGTTAACCAACATAATTACTACTCCATATAAATATAGGTTTCCTGTGTGCAAACAGAAGGATGGATAATGTGCATGCAAAGTACCCAAACACCTATCATAATGTACATATCTGGCTCACATATTTATTGCATCTTGCTATGTGGCCATGACATCCTACTCACACATGTAGTGAATATGATGCTGACACATTTTGTAGCCATGACTACCAAAAACTGCCTGGGCACTCACAACATTGCCATAGAAAATCTACAGTAGACAATACTTTGATCATATAAAATCATTAAGCTTGTGGTTTTCCATTTTTACTTTACCTTGATGATTCTGCTGATATCCTCCAACATATCAAAAGAAGAATTTATTGATACTTGTGGCTACATCCTGCACAATGTAACTCTACCCTCACACCTTTACTAACTACTACCACCTCAGCATAGGTGTTAATAGCACATTCAGTGGACAATGACTTGTATTACCAGCTCTGATCACCACACCAATAACAACCAGGCTCAAAACAGTCAATGGCACATGCACAGTACATGTGAATGGAACTAATCCAATACTTCTGCAGTGAAAGGTAGGTAAATAGCAGGAAAATAAAGGAAAAAAAATGGATGTTCAGTATTGCTGAGCCATCTAAGGGTTCCAGCAGCAGACACCCATATGGAATGCATGTAAAAAGTCCTAAGTCATGATCTTCATTTCCATGGCAAACCACCAAGACATAGATAATGGAAAAAAGGAAGCAAATAACACAGAAGAATGGATGTATCAGCAATGAACACAAACACACCTTTTAACATGTTCTGCCACCCCAGAAGCCATCTACATTGGAGCTAGCTGATGACTCAGCAGCACAAGCATGGCCATTAGGTACCACCATAAGACAGGGAGACTAAAGAGCAACTTCTTCCACATGGTGCATGAGACTGGGCTGAAGCCCACATGCACCATAGAGTCTGCATGTAGCTGTTACCATACCAGATGTATTCATTATGATCATACAGGTGATGTTCGCTTCAAAGGAGATGCTTTCACAGAGGCAAGAGACTAATTCATTTTTCACACTGTCTTTCTGTGGCATGTAGAAAAGTAATGTGACAACATGTCCCATAGTGGCATCCTACTTTACAAACACATGGGTGACATACAGAGATGCATTGCAACATCTGTTGTCCTATGCTTCTGGAAGAACTCAGCTACACATGCATTGTATTAGACTGTATACTATCTGCATTCTGATCTACACCTTAAAGAGCTAGTGTGTTGATATTCTGCTCTGCAGGATGTTTGTATGTTGCACCAAAATGTCACTTGCAGCGGTGGCCCTAGACAGTATCTGCACTTGAATGCATATCCTGCTATGGTTGCAGTGCAACAGCAGACCTATGCACAGGTGAAAGAGCATCAAGCATTGTGCTCCCCAAAGCCTCAGAAGAGAATGTCACTAAAGTGGACCCCCACTGACCATGTCCGACAATGTCACCCATTGCATCAGCATATTGCTTTGCACAGTCCCTGCTCATAAATTTAACATGTGTTCTTGCCAAATCTGCAACAGCATCATTGTGGACCCTTGCCCCTCCTGCAGTGGCATTATAAAACCAAGACATCTCATTTGTGTTGGTAAAATGAGTAACAAATACAACTATGTATTTACCTGACATACAGACAGCTATTACCAGCTGCATACTGGTATCATCAGCCATATAAGTGACAAATGAGCAGAAGGTGCAGTAATCTATCTCTGTTCTTGTCAACCCTGAAGTTACAACCCAGTATATTACTGCATATGACTGGTTCAAAGCAGCCTCACATGGATATGAAACCATTTTAGCTGAAATGCATGCATGCTAAATAGAATTGCAAGTAACATCCTAACACTTCAGTAAAAGACATACATGACCAGAGTCAATACCTTTATTACATCAGTAGGTGAGGTTCACCAGACTGGGCTGGAGCCCAAATGCACCAAATGTAGTGCCACAGTTATGTTATTTGCAAGTGTTAAAGCAACTGCCATGGAAATTTCACTGTAGGCAGCAGTACCAAAGTCTGATGCCATTCCAACCATCGACTCTTTATGAACAATGATGGACATCATCATCAATGCAGTAGTGAAGACAGCAGGAAACAATGCCACAAGCTGGTTATTTGGAGCCAATACATGTGTGTCCAATAGATTATAACACTCTGACAGTCCACATCTTCTTAGCCAAGTCCTTCTCTTCCATGATGCAGCATATGCATTCTGCACCCAAATAATCATAGTCAACCACTGTATTATGTCAACCACTTTTTGTTTCAGTGACACCCACATTGCCTCTCACTGTTCTCTTGCTAATTCAGTAGCACCCAATGTATCCATAGTGTATTCAGGACAGCCTGGACTTCCTACATGGTGAAGCTGATTTTACTGCAGCATCCAGCTATTGCCAATTTTAGTATTGCTGCCCTCCACTTTGTGGAAGAAACCATGTATGAGAAGCTCTAAAATCAGTGAACATATTTCTATTTTGGCATACCAAATGGACCACCATTCATATAACAGTGCATCAGGGACATATTGAGGTAGACACAGTTCTTGAAAAACATGCATATCTAATATGTCCAGTCTGTTAGGCTGTCAAATATGAAATGTGTTCACACCATCCACATACAAACATACTGTAGATGATCTATAATTATGCAGCTCACTATTGTGTCCATAGCACACAAGAATCGTGTACATGATGACACCATGCATGACTGGTATATGCAAATAAGCAATGCATTTACAGGATCACATATGCATATTTACGAGCCAAACTTTGACATGGTTAAACTTGTCTGCTGTATCTCCCACATAGCTTCATCCACACTATCAGATACTATAAGCACAGCAGCTAAAACATACACTTGTGTTGGGAATTCCATGGACTTGAACATTTGTAATGTTAGATGCGTTTACGGTAAACTCTAATTCACTGAAAAAAATAATTGAACAGGACAAGAAAATTAAAAAAAATATGAAGTACAGGGCAAATAATATGGCTCAAATTCAGTGCCATTCTGCAAAGTCCAGGGCAGTTGAGAATTATTCTTTCTTCTATTTGCATGCTTGATATACGTACTGATTCCTAATTTGTTCTTGCTTCTACCTGTCTAGCAATGACTTCTGTCTTGCTTTTCTATGATATGCCAAGATGCAAAAAACTCCCTCACCAGCCTCAGTAAGAAGCTAAAGATAAAATCCTCACAAGCTAGTTACAAAAATAAAATTGCCAAAGATTCCAAAGACAACCACAAGGCATTCTATAGTTATGTCAAGAATCTAAATGGCAATTCTCAGATCTGCTCTGAGCTACAACAGAATGGTATTAAATATACTGATTCCAAGGATATTGCCAATATCCTGGCAGATCGATTTAGTGCCAACTTCACTCCACTCTCACCCCCTAAAGGGCCCATCTCAATACCAAAAGATTGCCAAATTCCAATAATCACAGCCACACAGGTAGAAACAGCACTCTCCAAAGCTAAGAATACAGCATCCATGGGACCAGATGACATCCCAGGCTGTGTACTACATGCACTACAAAATGAACTGGCACCCCACCTAAGTGTCATGTTTAATCATAGCTTCACCTCAGGCTTCGTGCCCACTGAGTGGCGCACAGCTACAGTTATCCCGATCCACAAGGGAGGATCCACCTTGAATCCTGGGAACTACCATCCCATCAGTCTGACAAGCCTGATCTGCAAGGGCATGGAATGCATTATCATGGAACTTATAAACAAAGACATTGGCAACCTCCAGACACTGGACCCCACCCAGTTTGGGTTTGTGAAGGGCCGATCCTGTCTCCTGAATCTGATTGACTTCTTTGAATCGGTCTCCAGAACGGTGGACGGGAGTAAGGAGGTCCACACAGCCTATCTGGACCTCGCCAAGGCCTTCAACACCATCCCCCACTCTGGAATCATAGATAAACTTACTAAGCTGGGCATAAATCCCTACGTCCCTCAATGGGTTGCCAACTGGCTTACTGACAGAACTCAGACTGTAAAAGTAGCCGACTCCAAATCCAGCTCCAGACAAGTGACAAGTGGAGTACCTCAGGGTTCACTCCTGGGACCACTCTTGTTTGTCATCTACTTCTCTGAAGTACAAGCCAACACTAAGGGACTCTGGCTAACAAAGTTTGCAGATGACTGCAAACTGGGAGCCGTTATTGAATCCCCAAATGATGTGGATATTCTACAAAAGGGCCTTACAGAAACAGATGCCTGGAGCCAGAGCCATGGGCTCAAGCTTAATGCCAAGAAATGTATAGTCATCCCCTTTGGAAAAAAAAATGTACCCATGAACTACCACATAGGGGGCAGGACACTAAACATTGTAACTGTGATGAGAGACTTAGGGACACAAGTGGACAGTGGTCTCACTTTCGATAACCACATCACCACAACAGTCAGGAAATCCTTCTACGTGGCACACCTCATCACTAAGGGCTTTTCATCCAGAAAAAAGGAGGTCATTGTCCCACTGTACTCATCCCTCATTTGACCCATTATAGAGTATAATGCCCCATTTGGTATGTACCTCACAAGACATCTGCAACAGCTGGAAAGGCCACAGAAATACCTCAGTAAAAGAATCACAGGCCTAAAGCAGATGCCATATGCTGACCATCTAAAAAAACTCCAGCTATACTCTGTGGCATATCGTCTACTCAGAGGCGATCTCTGCTTAACATACAAGGCCATGTCAAACCCTGATCTGTTGGATGTGCTCCACTTAAAGCAATCCCAATCCCTAAGAGTCACACGCTCCAGGGATCTAAACCTTATCATCACAATGAACAAAACATGCTGGAGGGATAGGTTCCTGACCCAGAGACTCCCCATACTTTGGAATAAACTGCCCATACATGTCAAGCAGAGCACCTCATTGGCCCTCTTCAAAAGGAACCTTGACGATTGGATGGGAGATAGGAAATTCACCCCGGGGATCATGTCAGTCACCCTGCTAGACAGGGGCCCAGAGAAGTAAATATTGTGGGAAAAAATTTCCAGGGAATTGTTATGGCTAGACTTGCATAGGCCTTAGGGCCGATAGCCTAGTACCAACCTATGAACCTATAAAAGTTTTCCTTCTCCTTTTTCTGAATTGTCCTTTGGAGCTGTTTTATCTGCTCTGTACTTATTCTAAATTGAGAAATGATGATACAGTTCAAAGCTAGCTGTGTCCAGTGATATTTTACATACTTGAAATACAATCGTTAACAGCTTACATTTATCTTAAATACCCTTAATGTATATTGTATTATTTTAACAGTTCCTAACAAAAGGCTGTAAATGCTCTTTATCATGCAAGTTCATCAGTGTTGATGTCATTAAGAAACACGTGGAATTAGTAGATTCTCCACAACCTGTAGTAAACATTTTTCCTGTCCTAAGATTCTCATCAGAAGTTAAAGAAAAAAAACTAGCAATTGAGTAAATTTTAATACAAATTAAATAATTATTTCATTATGCTTGTAAGACCAACCACTACACATTAAACTAAATAGCAACATACATAGAAGACAATACAATAAACCTCTTTATAGAAGAAGATTTAAAACAAGAAAAGTAATACAGATAAAACTAGTCATACTAAAATTGTACAACTATCTTAGGATACAGTATGGGATCCCACATTCTATCAGGTAAAGTCAATACCCTTTAACTGGCATGTGTGATTTGATACATTCTGTGGACAGTGCCTTCTTTCTTAGCAGAATTGTATCAGTAGGATTCTATCTGTTTGTATATACTTTGACAATATCTAGATTCACACTTTTCTTACCTTAAAATTATTTTCAAAAGTAACAAAGAAATGACATAGAAAAGAAAATAACCTATCTAAAACATCACGTCTAAGCTATCCAGTGTTATGGAAGAAATGAAGCACAAATGGGGCAGTGCTTTGAACATAAATATCACTCAAGTTCAGTAGCAAAAGCAGTACTCATTCAAGAAAGTTTCTAATACTGCTCATTATGGCATTTGCATATTTGAAATGTCTGCATCAATGACAAAATTCACTAGTGACGCGTAAAAACAGAATAATCCTTTTGAGTTACTGTTAGAAAAATATGTATTAGTAATATGCATGCTTAGTGCATTCGAGGTTTAAAAGGGTTAATACATTTATTCTGTTCACACTGCATGAATCTGCACAGCTACTAGAGACATTCCAATCCTGCTTATGTCATGAAAATATGCACAGCTATGATCTGCTTATGCCATGGAAATTAACAAGAAGCATTTAATTTCTGCTAATGTCATGAAAATAATAAGAAGTGTTTCTACTAGTGTCATGAGACTTAACAAAGAGTTATTGAGTTTCTGCTTATGCCATGAGAAAGTACACAGCTGCTAGAAGCTATTGATAATGAAAACAAAGGCTGCTTGAAAGTATAAACCGTAGTCAGCATTACTTGTACCTAAGCTAGAAATGTACCTTGAATCTAGGTAAAATGTAACACATATATTAGAACTGCACAACTGAAGAATAGAAAGATTGTAGTGGGCTAAAAATAAGCTCCAAGGCCAGGTTGTTTTTCTCAAATGTTTTTTGTAAATCAACAATAATCCAGTCATGTCAGCAGGAAATCTAAGTAACATTTTCTATGTAACACATAGTGAGTTTTAAATCTGAACATGTCAGCAGGAAATCTAAGTAACATTTTCTGTAGAACAATACAGAAAGTTGTGTCTAACTACATCAGCAATAGAAACAACATTTCTGTGTAACATGGAAAGAACTGTATAAAAGTAACATACTGCTTACTAGTAATTTAGACAAATCCTGTATCTGCATGCTTTGTCTCCTTGCTGCAAGTAATAAAGGGTGCCATACTTGAACCTTATGTGAATTGGTCTTTGAAGTTTTTTCCTTTGACAGATTGGTCCTTCGGACCGGAACCCTCTCTTCGCCTCGGATCAGACGGGCCAGGTGGTTGAAACCGTACAGGGAAGAAACCAAATAGGTTCTTCTCATTTGAAAAGCCCTCTGACTGAATTGTCATACAAAAGAGGCCAGCCACTTTCTGATCTGCGAATGAAGGACAGGTCTCCGAATTGGTGATCAATCACGTGGGCTCAGGTAAGGTGAATCTACTTTTTTCTGTTTTCTGTTTTAGATCAGGGACTAGATTTGTATTGTTTTTGTCAAGACTGTATTTTATAAGTCAGGGACAGAAAAGATTACTTTCTTGTCATAGATCAGGAAAAACAGAATAAGTAGGCAGTCATTCTGAAGAGACTATAACAAAATCCATGGTACCACGTTAAAAATAAGAGAAATTACGTAACGATCAAAAGGGTAGAACAAAATGGGTAATAATTGCACAAAAAGACCCCAAAATCCGCCATTAATAGAAGACGTAAAATGCATGCAGTCGCAGTGGGCCGACAATATTAAATATTATTCAAAATGGGTTAATAGATATGAATTTGACGGAAAAATTAGAAAAATCCTCGCATATCAAACTTGTCAAACAGCTCCAAACTGATTCCAAAGGTCAGGTAAAAAAGCAACGCAAATTAGGAATTCCTCAGGTACACAGGTGGATTGAGGAAGTAAACCGTAGGGAACAAAAGAACAACAATTCAAAAACAATGTTTTTAGATAAGGAGGACAATAACTTAGTAATAGCATCAGCACTTCCGCCTCCCTTACCAGAATATGAAGCAAGTGAACAGGTTAGTCCACCCCTACGATATCCTGTTGTCACTGAAAATAGAGACATTGTAAAAATAAAAATGTATATTAGAGATCCCATTGGGACCAGGTCTCGAACAAGGGCAGGTAACTTAAATGAAGGCATTGAGTTATATCAAATGGTTAAGAATTCACGATCTATGAGTGAAGAAGAAATATGCCCACTTATAGAAGTACCCAATCCTCAAGCAGGTCAGGACAATCAGGACCCAAATAGTTTAGTGTATAGACCCTGGACTCCGGAAGATATCCAGAAAGCCACTGAGGGAATTCCCCATCCAAAAGTTAATTTTAGGAAATTCTCAGAAGATTTACAAGGAATGAGGCTGAGTTATAACTTAAACAGAGAAGAGGTAGAAAAAGTAGCTAGACAAATTGTGGGGCCAGATTGGCACATGATTAGTGGCAACTGGAATCCCCGTGACACTGCACACAGACCTCTCCCACATAGCAACGCAGAACTAGACAACAGAGTAAAAGGTCTTACAGACCGCATCTCTGAAAAATGGAAGCCTAGGGCAGACTGGACTTGCATTAATCAATGCATCCAACAAGAAGGTGAAACTACTGACTGATATTATGCCAGATTATTAGAATGTTTTAATAACCACTGTGGAATGCAGATTCCTGAAGATCAAACACAAGATTCCCCATATGAACAACAGTTAAACAATGCATTTTTAAAAGGCAGTATTGCACCTATAAGCAGTTTTATTACAAAACACATGGTAGACCATCGTACAAGCAGGTTGCAGTCATTACTTGAATATGCTAGGCATGCCGAAAGGCATTTTAATAGCAAAAAGAAAAAGAAAGCTCAAGTATTTTCTGTAGAAGGTGGAGCAGAAGTTTATTTAGTACAGTCCAGAAAAAAGGGCAAGAAAAATGCAAAGGGAAACAAACAATCTGATCAGCGATCAGAGGACTTTGAAGGGCAAAAGAAAAGGGGTGAATGTTTCAAATGCGGTAAAAAGGGACACTTGGCATAGGATTGCAGGAAAAATAAGAAGGCAACCACGGAGACAAGGAGAGTGAGGACTGACTATATGGTCAGGAATCACTAGAAGGGGATAGCAGAGAATGGACAAATGAGGATGTGATAGAGGGAATAGAGGATGTGACAGAAGAAATAGAGGAAGTGCAAGAAGTTAGTGGCAGTGAAGAAAATGAAATATTAGACCTAGCTTTAATGAGCTTGGAGCTCTATTTAGCAGACATGAAACCAGAAGTTACACTCTTGGTAGAAGGGATGGAAGTCAAATTCTTGTGATGCCTCTGAACCCTGATACATCCCACCAAACTGTCAGAAAACACAGAGTCACCTGATTACATACTGGTAAAAGCAGCTAATGGACAGCTGTATCAGGAGCCTCTCTCCCGTAATACTGCAATAACTGATCCGGTTTCAGGATTGACTCAGAAAAGCAAAATTGTTGTTTCTACAAAATGCCCAGTAAACCTCTTGGGCAGAGACCTTATGCAGCTATTTAGTATAGCAGTAGTCCAAACCATGCAGGGTATGGAAGCACAGCAACAAACTGATACCTTTGCAGTGCAATCGGAGGGTGAAATGTTTTATTGGTACAGCCAGGACTTGGTTACGACTGGTCCAGGTACTGTGACCGAAGAATTAATGAATGTAGCCATCAGCAAGTTCCCCACCCTTGACATTGATAAGCAACACCTGTTGCACTGTACCCTGTATTATTGTAACACACCAGGACCTGATAAGGAATATGAGCAAGAATTGTTTAAAAATTATGCAAACAGATTGAAATTACGTAACCTATACTGGGACACAGAAGGGAACAGTGTAGCCAGCTGTTCATTGCCCTAGGAGTTCTTTACACTTTATAAATCTAATCGATTACCACATGTTAGCTTAACCTAGAACAAAAGTATAGAATGGGCAGACCTAGGTGAAAAAGTCACGAGATGGGAGAAACAGACAGAATTAGAACTGCCAGGACAGGGAATACAAGTACAGAAGTTGAATTGGATAACTCAGACCAACCCAGCTGTACACTTGCAGTCTAGCAAGGAATGCTGATTAGCACTCCTATTAAAGGAGGAAGAGAATGCCTTACAAAATATACCAGAAACTCTCTGGTCAACAGGAAAATCAGATGTAGGACTTATTCGTACAGCGGGACCAGTAACTATCACACCAAAGTCAGCATTTAGACCACAGAAAAGATAGTATCCCTTAACAAAAGATGCAGAGGCAGGGATAAAGCCTATTATAGCAGCCTTACTTAAAGGAGGGATACTAGTAGAATCTTCCGATTCACCATGTAACACACCCTTATTTCCAGTTAAAAAAGCAAATGGAGAATGGCGTATGGTCCAAGATTTACAAGCTGTAAATGATGCAGTAATATCAAGGGCACCTACAGTGCCAGACCCACACACCCTGTTGAATGATTTAAAACCTCAACAGAAGTATTTTTCTGTGGTAGACATTCGCAATGTGTTCTTTTCAATACCGATACACCCTGACAGCCAGTATTGGTTTGCATGCACATTTCAGGGGAAAAGGTATACATATACGCGACTACCACAGGAGTATTGTGAAAGTCCAACAATATTCTCACAAGAAATGGCAAGCAACTTGGCAGGATTTACCCCACCAAGGGGTAGTCAGATTTTACTTTATGTTGATGACATCTTGCTGGCGGCCCCCACCCAGCAAGATTGTAGAGAAGATACCATAGCACTAATACGATTTCTAGCCACTGAAGGACATAAGGTAAACAAAAATAAACTGCAGCTTTGGAAAAAACAAGTCAAATACCTAGGGTATGTGATATCCAAGGAAGGTAGAATGTTAGATGAAAATAGAAAAGTAGCAATTTTGCAAGCACCAAAACCCACTACCAAGAAGGAAATGATGTCCTTCCTGGGTACAACTAATTTTTGCCGGAGCTGGATTCCAAACTATGCCTTGGAATCTGCACCTCTGACTGACCTGGTATATAAAAAGCCTATGGCAGCACAGGATTTGTTACAATGGACACCAGAGGCAGAATCTGCTTTCTGCAAACTGAAACAGTTAATAGCGTCCTCATTAGTTCTAGGATTACCAAACTACCATGAACATTTTTTCTAAACTGTAGATTGTAAGCAAGGTTATATGACATCAGTGTTAACACAACAGCATGGGGACAAGCAACGCCCCATGCTTACTATTCATCACAACTAGACCCAGTGGCACGGTCCTTACCTCACTGTGTACAAACAGTAGTTGCAGCTGCAATGGCAGTGCAGGCTTCGGCCTCAGTAGTTTTATTCCACCCTCTCACTTTGAGAGTGCCTCATGCAGTCACGATTATTTTACTGCAAGAGAAGGCAGCATATCTTTCCCCTGCTAGGCATCTTTCCTGTATGACCATATTGTTGAGCCAACCTCACATGACAATTGAATGATGCATGACTTTGAACCCTTCTACCTTGCTCCCATCCCCTGCAGATGGCACACCACACCGCTGCCTGCAGGTAATTGAGCAAAAGACACTACTTAGAAAAGATCTCACGGATGTCCCCTTGGATGATGCCAAGGTGACATACTACGTGAATGGTTCGTGCAAAAGGGGTCCTGCAGGACAGAACCTAGTAGGATATGCAGTACTTTCTGACACTGAGATTATAGAAACAAAACCTTTACCACACAACTTATCTGCACAGGCAGCAGAATTGATTGCCTTGACATGGGCATGTATCTTAGCAAAGGGTAAATGTGTAAACATTTTTACTGACAGCCAGTGCACTTTTTCTACTGTACATGTTTTTGTGCAACAGTGGAAAAACCGGGGAATGATAACATCTACTGGCAAACCTATCAATCATGCACAGTTTATTTTAGATCTTTTAGAATCTATTCAGTTACCTCAGAAAGTAGCCATTTGTAAATGCACAGCTCACACCAAGCAACAAGATAGGATTTCAAAAGGTAATGCGAGAGCTGATACAGCTGCAAAACAAGCAGCTTCTGAAGTATTTCTTTTAAATCAGGAACTACAACCCTCTGAGATTTTAGACTTAGAAATGTTAAAAACAATGCAGACACTCACTGTGCAAGTTGAAAAACAAAGATGGGTAAAATGAGGAGCAATTCTCGAAAAGGGGCTGTACATCTCAAATTAGATGGTAGTATTGGTTTCCCTTCTTTAGTTTAGATATGCAGCTTTGTTGAGCCATGGGCAGTGCCATGTCTCAACAGGGGGAATGGCACAGCTGGTGAACCAGGTGTTCACAATGTCCAGATTTACAAACTACTCTAAAAAATGTTGTTTGATGTGCCAAATTTGTAACAAACGTCATGCACAAGGGGCGTTAAAGTCCAAGCAAGGGAGTTTCCCTACACCACCATATCCATTTCACACTATCTGTATGGATTTCATAGAATTGAACAAATGTGAAAATAAGAAGTATTGTCTTGTCATTGTAGATATGTTTTCCAGATGGGGGGAAGCCTTTCCAACCAAAAATCCAGATGCAGCTATGGTGGCAAAAATACTTGTCAAAGAAATCATCCCTAGATTCGGCATTCCGGAAAGGATCTACAGTGACAGCAATACACACTTTGTAAACCAAACCATACAGCAGTTAAGTAAACATTTTGGTATTTCTTTAAAAAAATCATTGTGCATATCATCCATAATCTGCAGGGCTAGTTGAGAGGCATAATGGTATATTAAAGAATAAATTAAGAAAGTTAATAGCTGAGACAGGGAAGAACTGGATATATTGTTTGCCCCTGGCACTATTGAGCACGAGAACTGTTCCGACTGCAAGAGGATTGACTCCTTTTGAAAAACTATTTGGAAGAGCTTATTATACACCCCAGTGGAAACTTCTCATGTCCTCGGACCAGGAGGCTGATCTTACACTAGCTGAATATATGAGAAATTTGTTGAATTCTAAACATCTGTTGCAGTCAAATTCTGTTTCAGATAAAGAACAAACCTAAACATCGGAAGTGGCAGTGATCCCAGGGGATTGGGTGTGGGTGAAGAATATAAGAAAGAAAAACTGGTCATCACCAAGGTGGGAAGGTCCATACCAGGTGCTTTTTTCAACACCCACTGCAGTCAAATTTGCAGAGTGAGCTTTGTGGATCCACCTGATGCACTGCAAACTAGTTAAGAACTTTGAACTGAACAAAAATCTTACCTCTCCATCGGGGCCCTCAGCACAAAGTCTGGCTTCAAAGGGGGGTCAGATCAATAGGACTGATCCGTCTCAACCCCAGTGAAGAAACCATCGGTGCTGAAGGTCCTATTAGGGCAGAGAGTAACATCACATGTCAAAAGCAAAAATGATAGAATCCAGAAAAATCCAAATAAAACGGAAGAGTCGGAGAAAACAGGAATTCAGAACAACAGTTTCCTCAGAAGTATTACATAATCATCCTGTTGACTGTACTAGTGACAATAATCTTTTTGTTGTGGCCATTCCTTTTCCCAGCCACACAAACTGAACTGAATAAACATGGAGAGTTTCACGTAGAGTGGCACCCAAACTTCAACACTTACCAGGCAATCAAATATGTGTATGCTGAGACCTTCAATGTTTCGAATTGCTGGATTTGCTCAGCTTTGCCAACAGCATACAGGGGGTTATTGTTAACTTCAGTCCTCCTAGGAGCCAACAAGACCTGGGAAAATTTAGTCTATGATACATCAGATGTTACATCACAAGATAAAGTAGCATTGCACTTGTCTGTTCGACAGAAGGAGACTGTGTGTTTTTACAAAAATGATACAGTTCAGGTGGGTTGGAGCAATTGCAATGTGACTGTTCCCTATAGATGCTACAATAAAACTGACAACACAGGTTCCTTTTGCAACAAAAGCTATGATTCATTTTTTGAACTGATGCATAGGATAACTGATGAAGTAAAACATAATGCTGACCTTTATAAACAACTGATTATAGTTGACAAAACAAAGTTTCATCCAGAACCAGGACATAGTAAAGTTACTACCAAAGTAGAAGACTGTTATTTTGTATGTGGTAGGAAAGCATACAAGTGGTTAACTGAGAATTGGTCCGGCAGTTGTTATTTGGGGTACCTGGTTCTGGCCACACGACACTCAGCAGTTTTACCTCAGGGGAAAATTCGGAATGTTCGAAGAGAAATCAAGAAACCTGTCAACCCAGTGGGGCAAATCAATGTCAGCTGGAAAACCATCATTCTGTGAGACTAGGGAAAAATGGACTGTCGCATATGGACTTGGGTGATACCATCATCTCGTGGGCAGGTGTATTGCCAGAATATGGAGCAACAAAATCAATCTGGGAACTGAGAAAACTGTCTAAACTTCTCAAAATAATGAGCAATGCAACCTTTTCCACTCTAGAATTGGTGACTGATGAACTGACTGCCATGAGAACTGTAGTACATCAAAACCACATGGCTCTTGACTTTACCCTAGCGGCGAGAGGAGGTACTTGCGCTTTAATCCAGGAGGAGTGCTATTCATATATTCCTGACCACAAACACGAGATAGACAATCACCTTGAGGTAATTCAGCAAGTGTTGGCTATGACCAAGCCAGGACCAAATCCATTGACGGACTTTTTCCCGAGACTGTTTGGGGGGTGGAGCAGTATCCTGATGAACATCCTGATTGCCATCTGTGTAGGAATGATCCTGCTGGTGGTATATATTTGCTGCTGCATCCCCTGCATGAAAAGACTGATTAAAGACTTTGTAGACATGTCAGTTTCAGAAACCTTATACCAAGGTGATGAACTTGAAGAATTGTTGAAAAATTGAAAATGCTTTCATAAGTTTAAACTGAATGACTCTCTTAACTGCAAATCCTGAGTAGGAAGAGGTTAGGAGAAGAAAAAAACTGTTTATGCTTATTTTGAAAGTAGAATAAAAGTATTAAAAGGGAGGAAATGTTAGAAAAATATGTATTAGTAATATGCATGCTTAGTGCATTCGAGGTTTAAAAGGGTTAATACATTTATTCTGTTCACACTGCATGAATCTGCACAGTTACTAGAGACATTCCAAAGTTACTAGAGACATTCCAATCCTGCTTATGTCATGAAAATATGTGCAGCTATGATCTGCTTATGCCATGGAAATTAACAAGAAGCATTTAATTTCTGCTAATGTCATGAAAATAATAAGAAGTGTTTCTACTAGTGTCATGAGACTTAACAAAGAGTTATTGATTATCTGCTTATGCCATGAGAAAGTACACAGCTGCTAGAAGCTATTGATAATGAAAACAAAGGCTGTTTGAAAGTATAAACTGTAGTCAGCATTACTTGTACCTAAGCTAGAAATGTACCTTGAATCTAGGTAAAATGTAACACATATATTAGAACTGCACAATTGAAGAATAGAAAGATTGTAGTGGGCTAAAAATAAGCCCCAAGGCCAGGTTGTTTTCCTCAAATGTTTTTTGTAAATCAACAATAATCCAGTCATGTCAGCAGGAAATCTAAGTAACATTTTCTATGTAACACATAGTGAGTTTTAAATCTGAACATGTCAGCAGGAAATCTAAGTAACATTTTCTGTAGAACAATACAGAAAGCTGTGTCTAACTACGTCAGCAATAGAAGCAACATTTCTGTATAACATGGAAAGAACTGTATAAAAGTAGCATACTGCTCATTAGTAATTTAGACAAATCCTGTATCTGCATGCTTTGTCTCCTTGCTGCAAGTAATAAAGGGTGCCATACTTGAACCTTACGTGAATTGGACTTTGAAGTTTTTTCTTTTGACAGTTACAAATGCTAGAAATTTCATAGTGAGAATTCAAATTATATGCATATGATTTGGGTATTTTCTGATTTTCATTTTATATTTGAGAGTGTAGGGGACTCAGCCAAATGGCTCCTCAACTTCTTGTTCTAAATTACATTTCTGTACCAAATTCATATTATATCCTTCTACGTCATCACCCTTCCAGTTCAAACTGCCATCCCTTGACCTTTGTCAGGGCATTATGGGGTTAGTCAATGAGCATTTCTGTATAATTCCTATCTGCCAACAGTTTGTTCCTGCTCAAAAAAAGTAAGGAAGGATTTTGAAGGTTCAGATCCTTTAAAACTATGCCGTGGACTTTCCTTCAAATTGTTATTTGAGTTCATACTTGTTGAAATGTTCTCAAAATAAGTATCTTTAATTGATTCTGAACTGGGCAGTACTTACAGTACTATAAGCACCTTACTGTCTTCATTATTTACTTTTATTTAATTTTAGTTGGAACTTGCCAGTAATCAACTGCAAATAAGTCAAGAAAAACCACATTTTCAGTGGAAGCCTAAGGAAAAAAAGCTTTAAAAACATATTCAGTGAGAGAAAAATGTGGACCCTTTTGTGAGCACAAACAATATTTGAAATATAGTGACTGCAGATTCAACATAGAAAAGGCATCTAGTGACCATAACAAGTAGCAGTTGTGAAAGAAGCAAATGTAATAAAAACTGAGATCACAGATGAGGAAATAGTTAGGGTACACAGTTGTAGATGAGGGGAGCATGATTACAAGAAGAGAAAGAGATCAAAAGGCAAACATTGAACGAGACCCATACTAAAATGTATAAAACTCTTATGGATTGATTGTAAAAGTGGGTGATGGGAAACTAAATTATAAATCTGCATTATCAAGGTTACAGAAATGAAAAGATAAAGGATTCACATTAACAGTTCTAGAGGTACCAATAACAGGAGAAAATCTGTGGATTGAATAGCATAAACCTACATAGTTTTACTCGGCTTATCAGAACTCCTACCTACAGCCTATCCACAGGATCAGAATCTATCTTAGATTGGATATTAGTTACCCATCCTCATAACTACTCAAACTCTGGCACATTACCCAATATACTAAGTGACCACCTCCCAGCATACACCCACAAGATTCACCCCCAAGCAGTCAAAATACACTCCTATAAAACATCCAGGCATATCACTCACTTTGACTAAAGTAAATTCATATGCATTTTAAAAGCTCATAACTGGCTCCCACCAAAAACACTCCCCTTAGTCGAGGCTGTTGATTACTTTAATAACCTCTTTCTGGATACACTTAATAGCTTAGCCCACATATGTACCAAGTGAACAAAAGTGAATCACGCTCCATGGTTAACAAAACTGACCAAACAAAGCCTCCTTCATAGAGATAAAGCATGGAAAACTTGGCAAAAAGATAGAACAAAACAAAATGAAATTAATTACAAATAACTCAGCAATAAAGCAAAGAAGCTAGTCATACAAGATTAAAAAAATCTACTTCTCCTGTAAGCTATCAACCTTTCAAAATAATCCAAAAACAATTCTGGAAGCCTATCTCCACTCTACTTAATCCTGGCACTTTACAAAATCCATCTCCTGCACCCAAAAAGACTCCACAGGAAATTTCTCATAACTTTAACACCCACTTCATTACCACCATTCAAAAGTTAGTCAAAGACTCCTCAAAAAGCATAAACCCAGACTCCTAAAATACAAATAATTCTATAGAAAATGGCAACACACTACTCCAGACATATATTCCAATCCACCCACAACTCTTTCATTTACTACTCAGACAGTTCCGACCTCTCTTATATGGAAACTCTTAAATAAACTCAAACCATGCTCTCTGTCCGCTGATAACCTTCCCCCAGAATATTTACAACTAGCAACAAATGCAGCTGCATACCCAGTTAGCATTCTTATAAATTGCCCTCATTCAGAATATGCCCCACATTTATGGAAAAAGTTTATTATTACTCCACTATACAAAGGTGGAAACTCTCATGACCTCCCAAACTATCACCCTATCTCTATACTTTCTCCATTATCCAAAGTCTTCGAGAAATGTGTACAAACCCAATTACTCAAATGATAATAACGATCTACTGTCTCCCACCCAGCACAGCCTCTGCCCAGGGCACAGCACTATTACAACCCTACTCACATTCACTGATACTGTCAATAAAGCCTTAGATACCGGTCACCTTACTTCAGTAATTTTACTGGATCTAAGGCTTTTGACAGTGTCACATACTAAACTTCTAATTCAACTAACAAAACTTAGTTGCTCCCCCGAATCCTTCAACTGATTTATGTCGTACCTAAACAAAAGGCAACAATCAGTAAGATGGCATAATGTCCAGTCTGACTATCTGTCAAATACCATAGGAGTCCCACAGGATTCCATTCTGGGACCACTGCTCTTCAATATCTTTATGAACAACCTTCACAAAGCCTTCCAACTGGGTAATATTATCCAATATGCTGACAATTCAATAATAATATCTACCTCAAGCAATTTCTCTGACCTCCTCACAGTTACTCAAAATGCATTTACAGAAATAGAATCATGGCTAAATAATGTACAACTTCTGCTAAATGCCAAAAAAATCTTCTACTATTCTCTTCAAACCACCAGATATAGATTTCAAAATCTTTTCTGAAGACAGAACAGAAATAGAAATAGTAATACCCGCCAAACAACTAGGCATTACAATAGACGACAAACTCACCTTTAAATCACATATTCTTAATGCAATAAAGAAAACACATTTTAAATTAGGCAAACTTTATTGTCATAAACTCTACTTAGTCAATCACACCAAAACAAAACTGGCAAATACCTTAATCATCCCTTCTCTTCTATACTATAATGCCATCTTTACTAACCTTCACTCATCCCTCAGCAACTAACTTCAATCTTGCTACTACAAAATAGCTAAATATGCCTCAGGAAAGCCTAATCGCTCACACCACTGCCAAGCAAACTCTGAACTGAACTGAATTGAACTGGCTCGAATTCCCCAGCCACCTCTGTTATACCCAATTAATGCCAGCCCATAAACTAATTTATAGACCAAATACGTGCCCAACACTCTCCTCTATACTACAAACCTATACTCCTACATGTACACTTAGATCCTCCAAAAAATTGCTATTAAGTGTAACCAAACCAAATAAAAGAGCTGGACAATGTTTGTTCTCCCATAGCATTGCAAAACAGTGGAACTCCTTACCCTCCCATATTACCCAAACAGACTGTACAAAGACATTTAAATCAGTATTAAAACATATTTCCTAAATAACCTCTCATGCAACTGCAAACAATCAAGGTGCCATAAAACCTTGCCTAATTAATACTAATCTACATCCACAGTTTAAATGACTACTACCATGACTGCAATGTAGCTAAAGTACCACTATTTTGTTCTGCAAGAACTGCCATGTTTTATACAATGCCAAGATTTAATAATGAACTCGTGCACTGGACTGTATTTACTTATCTGTGATTATATTATGCACTGATTACCCATTTTTGTCTAAAGTTTATAAGTCTTGTAAGTACTGTAATCTACATTTATCAATATTGTTAAATCTTTATTTTTTTCTCTGTATTAATAGTGAAGCTTTTCTCCCCGGGCCTCCACTGAAAATGGGTTTCTGACCCAGTGGGCTTTTCTGGTCAACAAATGCCAATAAATAATAAATAAATAGGTAGTACAAGGAACAAGTGATTAACCATGAAAGGAAGAGGTGGAGCAGAGTTTAGAATTAAGAAGATGAGTCTAGAGATATTTTTTGAAACTGTTTTGAGTCTGAGCTTGTCTGAGGGCAGACGACAACAGGTACCAGAGTTTGGCCACATGACATAAGTACAAGTATGAGACTAGACTTTTCTTCTGACACTCTAAATATTAGAAGTTTCTAAAAAATTAATTAAAAAAACAGTTTTACATATCCCACCATTGTAGTTTCTAAAAATACATTGCCACTGAAGCTGCAAACCTACAGCCCCTTTTCACTCATTAATAATAAGCAGCTAACCCAGAACAGCAGCACCATGTCCAGCTAACCCAAAATAACAGCACCATGTCCAGCTAACCCAGAACAACAACAGCATGTCCAGCTAACCCAGAACAGTAGTAGCATGTCCAGCATGTCCAGCTTTTCACTCACATCATTTCCTTTCAATTAAGAAACATCACAGACTTAGAGTCTACCAACATTTATATGACATCAAGCAGAAAAATATGAAGAATGCTTTATTCAGGCATATTAATGACCAAAGTAATCACAATTTCAGTTTTTTCATTCTTGAACAAGTTGATTTAGGACAAAGGGGTGGACCTGTTGAGGAATATTTGGAGTTCATTGCTTTAAAGTGGCAGATCAGACTGAATGCATACTCCCCTCCAGGTCTTAATGACAGAATTTCTATAACATCACTTCTGAAACTCAAACAGTTATTTATGTTATGAATTATTTATACTGTCATTAGTATTTTTGCCCCGCAATATTTTTTATATGTGGCATTATTGATTTAGCATTTGGTTAGCTGACATTCCGTGTCTATGCAAACAGTGGGAGAATTTACTATCACTTTGCACTTCCTGTGATGTTTCTTAATTGAAAGTAAATGATGTGGGTTAATAGTTTACTAATTGGTTATGCGTGTATTTAAGGAGTCATCAGCCAGCAATTTACTTTTCTGATGAAGTCTGAATGTTGACGAAAGCGCTAAACTTTTTTTTTTTTATTTATTTTTATATTGTGATTTTACATGTATTTGTACTTTGGTTGTACTTCGTTTTGACTACTGGATTTAGTAAAGGATTTCTTATCATCCAGGCTCCATCTCATTGGATACCAGCCTGCATCTGCTGTTTATTTTGTTTTATTTTTTATTTTACATTTGTTAACCGGGCTAGTCTAACTGGATATATTTCCATTTTCAGTAGAGGCCCGGGGAGAAAAGCTCCAGTGGCAACAAATAAAAGTTGAAATTTAACAATTAAAAATTAAAAATCAATATTAATACATAGTAAATGAATGGATTTCAATAGAATATTATTAAAAAGACAGGAAGTAATAAGAATATGAAAAAAATACAGGAGTATTAATGCTGTTTACATCATTTCCTCCCTTCTGTCCTTCCTCTGTATAAACTCTTCTTATACCACTGATATGATCTTATATTGTAATAATACGGTGGGAGTATAATGTGATGAAGAACCTGTGGAGGAAGTACATGGGATATGATCTAATGTTTATGAACAAGAATGAAGTTAGCCTGGGGTTTATACTTCTCTAAGGTTTTGGGTAGGATCAGTCTTGGACTACAGAAATGTGTACTACAGTTATACAGACTTATGGAGTCTGAGGGAAAGAAGATTCCGGCAAGTTTGTAAAAATTAGTAGTCTGTGATGAGCTAGGAAAAAAAGAGTTAAGGGATTTCAAGGTTGGTGGATGAAATGGTCACTATGGCTCTGAAATAGAGGGTTGTTATAATGCAGTAACCTTGGTTTGGCATTGAAATGAGCCTGTACTGTAAGACCCAGCATGAGCTGATGTAGTGTGAGTAGGTGTGCAGTGTAGTAGTTTATATTGTGTTAGTGAGAGTGGTTATGTGGGTATTTTGAGGTGTTTAAAATGTCTCTGTTGTAGGTCAAATGGTAGCTATAAGGTAGAATAGATGCCACAGTGAAATTAAAATATGGGGATAAATATTTCTCTTTGGGAAAAGTTCAGTTTTAAATTTATACCATTATCTGTACACAATGTGCAGGTGGAGATCACTAGCATTTGCAGTCAGACCTAATGTGCTTGAATTTGCATGTATATCAGCTTACAACTCATTGTTGTGTTTTAACTGAATAATCACTATATTACCCAATATGTGAAATATATTTATTATTACCTGATATACAAAAGTTTTTTTTTTGTGTTTCCCACAGCTGATCATCAACTGACCCCAGGGACATCTCCTAGTCACGTTGGTCTATTAAACTTGTCTTCCCCCAGACTAACTCCTCCCCTTATTTGGGACTATCAAGGTACCCCAGGGCAGAGTAATACTGCTGATGAGAAGGAGAGATTTAAGTTTCCATTCCCATGTGTACATCCAGTCATGTCTCAGGAACAGTCATGCAAAGGACATGCTGAAGTATCAGCCTCCAATGAGATTCACTTCTGGATTATCCCCACTCATGGAAAGGCATGTCTGTCCTGCCCTATCACTGCCTCAGAAGTAGGAACAGCTAATTAAACATGAGATGCCTATGCCATAGTCCACATTTTATCCTGCTATACCACAGCACTGACATGAGGCAACAGTTATTGAAAAAAAAAATTAAATGCATGTGCAGTCTGGAAGCTATTGTCAATGGATGCCACGCAAGACTTTATTGTGTAATAAAACAAAGCTCTTATTTATAACAAAATATGTCTGAGAATAGTTTTCTTGATTAAAAAAGAAGTGCATGCATACTGTTTCAGTACACAAAGGAAGTCTTGTTATGGATCAATAGAACAAAATGGTGAAACACATTGCCAAAAACAAAGTGTTAGTTGCATCTTCAGCACTATTGCTCAATCAGCATCACTGGAAATAACTCAGCAAAAGCTCTGAGCATTGCAGGCACAGAGATATATTATTTACAATTCACATTCAAGTCTGGTGTATCTCAGCAGGAATGCTGCTATATTTATAAAAAAATTAGTTACATATTATGCATCCAAAAAAGTAAATTACGTACAAGTTCAAGCAAACTGGAAGAAAAACATGTTAAAAATGTGCACTTGCAAATCATATGGGACATTCAGGCAGTTTCATAACTCGTCTACAGAATGAGAAGTAACATAAGTTCTATATCATAAGATGGCGCAATGCTAGTTCAGGCATAACACCATCATGCTATAGGTAGGGCCGTATGGAACAGAAGCAAAGTCATATTAACAGCTATAACCAGTCTGCAACACAGACCATGATATTGTTGTCACATGACACAAAGGATGCGCAACAAGGAGATTGTGTGTCCAGTTTTTATTTTACTTTTATTTGTCCTTTGGTAGCCAGGAAACTCCAAATGAGCCAATGCCCATTTTCAGAGGAGGTCTAGTTACAAAAGCTCCACAACAGATTCAAAAACATTTAAACAATAGTTGAGTAATTATATACGAGGGGTGAAAAGCCCCTCAACAGATTAAATATTTCACAATAAATTGATGACTAATTATATGCAAGATGAGAACAGCCAGGCAAGAGATTAAATATTTTGCAATGAATTAGGGAGAAAGGCTTCACAAAGACACACAAACATATTTTACAATAGCTGATAAGTAATTACATGCAAGGGAATAAAGGTCTCACAGCAGATAAAACTCTTTACAATACATTGGGATATACCATATATACAGGGGAATAAGGGCACTCATGAAAGACTGAAATACATTTACAGAATATTGCCTGGAGAAATTCTGATTCGGAATGCAACATGCCAAAATGGAGAGAGAGAGAGTAATAGAATGAGACAAGGAGGAATAATATGCAGGAAGGAAAATGAAGGACATGGAGAGAGAGAGAGAGAGAGTAATAGAATGAGACAAGGAGGAGTAATATGCAGGAAGGAAAATGAAGGACATGGAGAGAGAGAGATGATTAGTATTAGAGAGATGAAAATGTTATGGAAGGACACTACAGAGGAAATAAATAGAATTGTTTGCTACTAGGATGAAGATGAAAAAGAACCTATATTGGTAGTACGGTATCATTAAACTAGCTTTGATGTTAGTCCACTACTACCTGTTAAGATATGCAGGTGTAAGTGAATTCAGAGTGTAAAAGGCAGACTTACAGTGAGTAGGTGGCCATGCATCTGTTTTGATAGTTGTGCAGGTACATAGGATCATAGGAAGTTATTAGGCTATTGGCCCTGAGACCCTTACAAACCTAGCCAAGAATTTAGCCCATGTTCAAGCAAGTCAGCACATGATGCCACTGTCTAGCAGGGACACAGGTGGAATCACAGGGGTGTATTTTCTGTTCCCCATCCAGTTATCCAGGTTGTGCTTAAAAAGGGATAATTAGGTGCTTGACATGGAGAGGGAGTCTATTCCACAGAAGGGGAGTCTCTGGGACACAGATCTGTCCCACCAGGTTCTATTGATGCCACAGACCAGGTTGAGGTCACGTGTGGGATACTTGAGTGGAGCTTGACTTACAGATATGCAGCAGTCCCATCAAGGTGGGGTCTGAGGTTGCTTTGTATGCCAGACAGAGGTCACCTCTGAGATGTCTGTATGAGACTGACTAGATAGACAGGGCTTTTAGCCTATCTGTGTTGGGTAAATGTTTGGAGCCCTGGATTCTCCTGGTGAGGAACCTCTGTGGTCTCGATAATATAGACACCAAATTAGAAAGCCAAAATCAATTCCAAAAAACACCAGATGCTCAAAAAGCAAAAGGAAGGAAACCAACACTAGGATGATTATAGCTCCATTTAATAATCCGTTCTGGTACCTCAGCAATTCGCCTTCAGTGGAACAATTTGAAATATGCTAACATCCTATATAAATAGTCACATAAATTAACTCATCAGCCTTAATTGGCTGCAATTACATCTACTTAAAGTGCAAATGCATTAGTATATCCATACATATCAAATGTCAAATATAAGATATATCACATTTTTTTTTTTTTACTTTTGTCTGCTTGTTTATTAACCTGTTTTACTAGTCTGCCTTCTTAGCTAGTTTATATAAATGTATTTTAAACATTTCATGCATTTAAAGGTATGTATTAGTGTAAAGTTTGTCATTGTTTTTTCAGCACACAGTTTATTATTAATTTGTTTCACTAAATAATTGATATTTAAAAAAAAAATAGCTTTTTGAGCATCTGGTGTTTTTTGGAACCTCTGTGGTCTCTCCAGCTGCTGCATGAGCTTTGAGAGGTACATGTTGAAAGGGGCATTGTACTCAATAATGGGAAGAATACAGGGCTGCTATGACCTCCTTATCCCTGGACGAGATATCCTTCCTAATGAGGTGGGCCACGTAGAAAGCATTCCATACAATGGAGGCAATATGGTCGCCAAAAGTGAGGTTGCCATCAACCTGGGTGCCCAAGTCCCTCATGACTGATTGCATGCTTAGGACCTTGTTATTGATATGATAATTGGTGGGGACATCACTCTCCCCAAAGGGGATGATGATGCATTTTTTGGAATTAAATTTGAGGCTATGTTTCTGGGCACCAGTCATTTGTCTGGGTGGGACCCTCTTGGAAGATGTCCACATCACTAGGGGAATTGATGACAACACCCAGCTTGCAGTCATCTGCAAACTTGGTCAGCCATAGTACACTGGTTTTGGCCTGCACCTCAGAAAAGTATATCTCAAACAACAGAGCCCCCAAGACTGATCCCTGGGATACATCGCTCATTACAATCTACTGCTTGAGGTGACTTCCCCTATTTTGACTAGGTGGGCTCTATCAGTGAGCCAGTTTGCTACCCATCTGGTAACATGGATTGATGCCTAGTTGAGAAAGTGTATCTATTATACCTGCATGGGGAATAGTATCAAAGGCTTTGGCTAGGTCAAGGTAGGCAGTGTGCACTGTCTTCCCCTCATCCATGGCTTTGGTGACTGTCTCAAAGAAGTCGACCATGTTTAACAGGATGACCTCCCCTTGATGAAACTAAACTGTGTGGGATAGAGTGTTTGGAGGTTGCCAATGTCCTTGTTAATGAGGTCCATGATAGTCCATTCCATGGCCTTGCGGATAAGGCTAGTTAGGCTGATGGATCTATAATTTCCTGTATTGGTGGATGCTCCAGCTTTGTGCAAAGGGATGACAGTGGTTCTCCTCAACTCAGCTGGAATGAAGCTAGTACTTAAGCTTTGATTGAATAGGGTGCCTAATGGTGCTGCAAGGTCCGGCCTGTGTTCATGTAGAATGCAGACTGGGATGTTATTGGGTCCCACAGAGGCTGTATTTTTTTGCCTTTGAGAGGGCAGTGATGATTTGCTCCATAGAGAGAGGGGAGGGAGCAGGTGCTAGGGATGTCCTGATTTACTGATGGGGGGACAGAGGGGTGAAGTTTTCACTGAACATGCCTGCCAGCAAGTTGGCTATATCTACGGTGTTTGTGTATGTGGTGTCCTTGACTACAAGTTCTGAGCAGATCTGAGTGCTTCCTTTGAGACTGCATACTACATATGTGAAAAAAGCCTTATCATCATCATCTTCTTTTGGCTGTTCCCATTAGGGGTCACCACAACAGATCACCTGTTTCCATTTCTTCCTATCCTCTGCATCTTGCTCTGTCACACCAACCACCTGCATGTCCTCTCTCACCACATCCATAAACCTTATCTTAAGCCTTCCTCTTTTCCTGTTACCTGGTAGCTTCATCCTTAGCATCTTTTTCCCAATATACTCAGCATCCCTCCTCAACACATGTCCAAACCAACATAATCATGCCTCTCTGGCTTTGTCTCCAAACCTTCCAACCTGGGCTGACCCTCTAAAATACTTATTCCTAATCCTGTCCACCTTCGTCACACCCAGTGCAAATCTTAACATCTTTAATTCTGCCACATCCAGCTCAGACTCCTGCCTTTTTGTCAATGCCACTGTCTCCAACCCATATAACATAGCTGGTCTCACTACCCTCTTGTAGACCTTCCCTTTCACTCTTACAGGTATTCGTCTGTCACAAATCACTCCTGACACTCTTCTCCACCCACTCCATCCTGCCTGTACTCTCTTCTTCACCTCTCTTCCACACTCACAGTTACTCTGAATTATTGACCCCAAGTATTTAAATTCATCCACCTTCACCACCTCTACTCCTTGCATCATCACCATTCCTCTATCCTCCCTCTCATTCATGCACATATATTCTGTCTTAGTCCTACTGACCTTCATTCCTCTTTTCTCTAGAGCATATCTCCATCTCTCCAGGGTCTCCTCCACCTGTTCTCTACTCTCACTACAGATCACAATGTCATCTGCAAACATCATAGTCCACGGGGACACCGGTCTTATCTCGTCTGTCAACCTGTCCATCACCATTGCAAATAAGAAAGGGCTCAGAGCTGATCCTTGATGTAACCCCACCTCCACCTTAAACGCATCTGTTACTCCCACCGCAGACCTCACCAGTGTCACACTACCCTCGTACATATCCTGTACCACTCTTACATACTTTTCTGACACTCCTGACTTCCTCATACAATACCACAAATCCTCTCTAGGCACTCTGTCATATGCTTTCTCTAAGTCTACAAAAACACAATGCAACTCCTTCCGACATTTTCTGTACTTCTCCATCAACACTCTCAGAGCAAAGATCGCATTTGTAGTGCTCTTTCCTGGCATGAAACCATACTGCTGATCACTAATCATCACATCCCTTCTTAACCTTGCTTCCACTACTCTTTCCCATAACTTCATGCTGTGACTGATCAATTTAATCCCTCTGTAGTTACTACAGCTCTGCACATCACCCTTATTCTTAAAAATCGGTACCAAAACACTTTTTCTCCATTCCTCAGGCATCATCTCACTTTCCAAGATTTTATTAAACAATCTGGTTAAAAACTCCACTGCCATTTCACCTAAACACCTCCATGCTTCCACAGGTATGTCATCTGGGCCAACAGCCTTTCCATTCTTCATTCTCTTCATAGCTATCCTTACTTCCTCCTTGCTAATCCACTGCACTTCATGATTCACTATCCGCACATCATCCAAACTTCTCTCTCTCATTCTCTTCATTCATCAGCCCCTCAAAGTACTCTTTTCATCTGGTCAATACACACTCCTCACTTGTGAGCATGTTTCCCTCATTATCCTTTATCACCTTTACCTGCTGCACATCTTTCCTAGCTCGGTCCCTCTGTCTAGCCAATCGGTACAGGTCCTTTTCTCCCTCCTTAGTGTACAGCCTTTCATACAACTCTTCATATGCATTATCGTTAGCCTTCACCACCTCTCTCTTTGCCATGCACCTCATCTCCTTATACTCCTGTCTACTTTCTTCATCTCTCTGACAATCCCACTTCTTCTTTGCCAACCACTTTCTCTGTATACTCTCCTGTACTTCCTCATTCCACCACCATGTCTCCTTGTTGTCCTTCCTCTGTCCAGATGTGATACCTAGCGCCTTTCTAGCCGTCTCCCTTACTAGCTCTGCTGTAGTTACCCAGCTATTTGGTAACTCTTCACTGCCACCCAGTGCCTGCCTTAACTCATCCCTGAACTCCACCTCACAATTACCCTTTTTCAATTTCCACCACTTGATCCTTGGTGATGCCCTCACACTCCTCCTCCTCTTCTTGATAACCAACCTAATCCTACAAACCACTATCCTATGCTATCTAACTACAATTTCTCTGGTCACCACTTTACAGTCTCCAATCTCCTTCAAACTGGCCCTCCTACATAAGATATAATCCACCTGTGTGCATCTTCCTCCACTCTTGTAAGTCACCCTATGCTCCTCCCTCTTGTTAAAATACGTATTCACCACAGCCATGTCCATCCTTTTCACAAAATCCACTACCATCTGACCTTCTGCATTCCTTTATTTAACACCACACCTACCCATCACTTCCTCATCCCCTCTGTTCCCTTCACCAACATGCCCATTGAAATCTTCTCCAATCACCACTCTCTCACCCTTGGGTACAGTCATCACCACTTCATCCAATTCACTCCAAAATTTTTCTTTCTCATCCATTGCACACCCAACTTGTGGAGCATACGCACTAACAACATTCATCATTACACCATCAATTTCCAGCTTCATAAACATCACTCTATCCAACACTCTTTTCACCTCCAAAACACTCTCAGCATACTGTTCCTTCAGAATAACTCCTACGCCATTTCTCCTCCCATCCACACCATGATAATACAATTTGAACCCACTTCTGATACACCTAGCCTTACTCCCCTTCCATCTGGTCTCTTGCACACACAATATACCAACCTTCATTCTGTCCATCATATCAGCTAGCTCTCTCCCTATACCAGTCATACTGCCGACATTCAAAGTTCTGACCCTCACTACCACAGTCCTAACCTTTCTCCTCTCTTCCTGCCTTTGGCCATGTCTTCTGCCTCTTCTCCTCCTTCGGCCAACAGTAGCCCAATTTCCGCCAGCACCCTGTAGGCTAACAGTACTGGTGGCAGTCATTGTTAACCTGGGCCTCGACCGATCCGGTATAAAATTTTTCTTGCCTTATGATTATCTTTAGTAGATATAACCAGTTTGGACTTGAATTTTTCTTTGGAGCATTTCACTAGTGCTCTTATTTGGTTGTTCAGGCTAAGGAGAGATTGCTTCCATTTAGGCACCTGCTCCTTCTTGGTCATGGAGAGCAATTTTTTTTCCTTTTGTTATAGAGTTTATTTATTGCAGATGTCTACTGGACAGGTTTACTCTTCCTTGAGGAGGAGGATTTGTCCTGTGGAGTATTCCTGATTCCATGTAGCTATATAAATGCCCGTATAGTACTTTGGTGTAGGTTTGGACATTTGTGCCAGTTCCTACAGAGGGGTAAAGGGCTGTGAAGCTGTTTATACCTTCTCTCAGGAGGTTGTAATCAGCATTGGGGAAGTTTTTTTTTGTTTGCCCTAGCTGGGGGGGTCGGAGGAGAGCGAGACTTTGAAATTGACTGCTTTGTGGCTGGATCTTACCAGGGAGGATGACACTGTAGGGATGGTGCAGTGGTTACACATGTTGGTTAATACTAAGTCTAAGATATTATCACCTCATGTGGGGGTGCTGACCAGCTGGTCCAAGGCAATTGCATTGACAAAAATCAAGGAATCTTTGGAGATTTGTGTTTTGGCATGAGTAGTTCTTCCAATCTACGGTTGGATAGTGAAAGTCACCCAAAATCAGGTTAAAGGGTTGAATCTTGATAGATTCAAAGAGGTCCAGATAGGTGGAGTGGACATCTTGAGTTAACGTTGGGGGCCTGTAGCTAGCTATGATTTGAATAGGAGTCTTGTCAAAGGTTGACTGCACCTGGAGTGTCTCCTGTGCATCATACTGTTTGACCAGCCTGGATGTGTGCATGTCTTTAATATATATTGAAACTCCACCTCCTTTTGCTTTGCTGCCCACAGTTTGTAGTCTTAATGTCTGATAGGATGAGTAACCTGGTATGACTGGTGTGCTCTCTACAGCTTTGAACCTGGTTTCTGTGACTGCACAAACGTCAGGATCTTCCAGGGTTAATAATGCTTGCAATGACTGCAGTTTCATGTTTAGCAGCATAACCTTTAATTTGTGTTTTGATGAAATTTTCATGTTGATAGTTTTAACCTCATGGCATTGTCTAAAAAAGGCAATATGAGGGAGGCAAGAACCATTGCCAGAAGCCTGAAATTCAAGGGAGATAAATACAGGCCAACTGTGGCAAAGCATCGTGATCTGTTGATCATATCTTCCCAGGCTGTCAGGTACTGGATCCCTTTGGAATGACACCAGAAACTAAGCAAATTTTTTAAAGTCAATGATTTTCTGTTTGTATCGTCCATGTATCCATGCATTAGACAGATATTTTTTTATATTGGTTTTGAAATTGGAACGGTCACTTGGATGTTCGAGGGATAAGGAGAGTTCCAGGAGTGAGCTACATAGTTGGAACAGAGAGAGAGGTTCCTGCTGAGAGAAATGTGTGGTTTGCAGGTAGTGAGGAGCATCTTATTTTCAGATCAAAGTGGCCTAGCATGGGTATATGTATGTAGTCAGTCTTATAGAGCTTTGCATTGTCCTGGTTTGTATATTAATTTGTGGACTAGGAGTAGCTAGATGTAAGTAAGTTGCTTGTGTAAGTCAAGACTATAAAGCTGTTTTATGGCTAAATCAGTGATGGATTCTGTTTGGTGAGTTAATGGCAAATTTTGCTGGATTCTGTTTGGTGAGTTAGTGGCAAATTTTGCTATTTTATTGTAACACTGGTTTAGTTTAGTTTGTTTTGGATGGAAGTTCGAAAGTTAAGCAGTACTGGTGAGCCACATAGTAAAGTAGGAAGTAGGAGTGTAGAGGTCAGGAGTTTCCTTGATGAATCACTCAAGTAGTTTTTCTTCTATAGTATGTCCCTGATTTTGGTGAGTTTCCTAACCTGCTGCACATATAAATCAAATTTCAAGTTATCATCAATTGTCATGCCCAGTTGTTTGGCATGGGGGTAGACTTCTGTAGGGGTGTTATCAAAGGCTGTTTTTGAGAAATTTTGTTTGATGTGTGAATGGACTTTTGAGATGCATAATAGCAGCTTTTGGGTGATTATTTTGATTCAGTAGAAGCTAGGAATTATTATGCCAGCTTTCAAATGATGAAACCGACTCTTGTCTGATATGTTGCCGGTAATTTACTTACTGGCTGTACATATTAAAGTGTAGTCATCTGCAATTTAAATGAGGATGCTAACATTTGTCAGAATGAATATTTTTGGTAAATATGTTGAAAGTAGTGGCCTAGTATGGAAACTCAGGGAACACCTGTTTTGATGCACGGAAACAATGAGTAGGAGGTAATCCATTTAACAGAATGGGGTCCTCTGGAAAGGTAGCTGGAGATCCAGTTCATGGAGCTGCTTGATAGGCCAAGTGAAAAGAGTTGTTTTAAAAGTAGTCTAGGGGGAAACAGTATTGAAGGCTTTGGACAGATCCAAAAATATGGCAGAAATAACTTGGCCTTTGTCTTTGGCTAGGTTAATACTGGTGTTAGTGAAGCTAAGGAGAGTTGTGATAGTCCAATGCCCTGGTCTGAAACCATACTGGGTGGGGTAAGGAAGTTGTTTGGAAATGAGCCATTAATTGATTCTGAATGCAGTTTTCAAGGAATTTTGAAAGGGGAGAGAGAATCGGAGTCCAAAGTTGGATACATCATTGGAGTTACCTGCCTAGTGAAGTGGGATGATATCAGATTTTTTTCCATATGGCTGGAACATGTGATTCCTGAACAGACCTATTTATGAAGATGGATGCTGGAAAGGAAATTGAGTTGGATGACACTTCTAGGACATCACCCAGAACTTCTTCTTGGTTTAATTTGTCTGAGGAATGTTTTGATTGCTGTGGTGGATACTGGTTGAAAGGAGGAAGAATGAGAATTAATGGACTTGGGAGGTGAGACAGAGTGGGATGTGGTCAGGTTTCTAGAGGATGTTCATTTGCTTTGAGTTTGGTTGTGAAGCTGATTAGTGATGCTAACTATAAAGCAATCATTGAAGGCATTAGCTGTTTCTTCTGATGAGCAATGGCATTTGGAGTTTGGATGTCCATTTGAGCAATGGTGCAGTATTTTAGATATCATGGCCCAGAATTATCTAGAATTTTTGTATTTTCTATTCTGCAAATTGTAGTAATAAAGTCTGGTCTGACATTTGCTTTTATTTTTTAGGTATTTATATTGTTGAAGATTGTTTTCTGTTTTATTATTGAGCCATGCCTTCCAGCCTTTATCTCTAGTCCTCATTAATTTCCTGGTGCTGGGAGAAGGTCAAGGAACAGGGGTTTTGCACTCCTTTAAGCCTAAGAGGTGGCATGCTGTTTAGCAGGTCCATAAATATCTTCTGAAATAGTCAACAGCATCATCTAGAGGCAAGATCTTTAGGATGTTCTAGTTCTGTTTGCAGTAAGGTGATAAATAGTTCTGGGTCAAAGCTGTTCATGTTGCAAAAGGATTTGTGTGTGTGTGTGTGTGTGTGTGTGTGTGTGTGTGTGTGTGTGTGTGTGTGTGTGTGTGTGTGTGTGTGCGTGTGTGCGCGTTCCCCAGGACATATTCAGCATTCTATTGTGGTATATGTGGGCAGATCATCATAAAAAATACTTCTGTGGTACAGTGGAAGCTTATATTCTTAGAACGACTTGATAATCATCAGTGCAGAGTGGACACTTTACTATTCTTCAGCTTGCTTGTTTCTTGTAAGATCAGTGATAACATGGGAGAAACAGTGCAAGTTTATACTAGAAATGATTGTCTCAGAAGTGGGACTGGATACTTAGAAGTAGTGTGACACTGTGGAAGAGAGCATGGGAGATGAGAAAGTTGACAGGTTTATACTACTGTGGTACTGTATTGCAACCCCTTCAACTTATTTACTTAGTCGGTCCTCTCTAAGGATATTAAAGCCACAAGAGTATTTCTATGTTATTAATATTACGTTTTATAGTCAGGGAAGGGATATTTTATCCATGCATGTAGTTCTGGAATTTTATTTACAGTGCTTCTGAAGTTCCTATGGAGTAAATTAAGTTTTTTGTTGAAATTCCTTATTTTGTCTGGCAAGGCACCCTGGTTTTCTGGCAGGGTTGATTTATTATATATGGAATAACTTGGTGCCTGAGAGGGTCCAGGGTTGTGGTAAATGTCATATGCTGGAAGTAAATTCAGGAATATACTTGTGTAGCTTTGTTGCTTTAGTTTTGCTGGAACAACTGGTGATATTACGTTTGGACCTTTTTTGGAGATATGGAGAATTGTAGGTTTAATGAGGTTTTTGTAGTGATTTTTATATAAATGGGGACTTATATTGAACTGGATGAATGCAAGGGTTACATTGCAGTCTTTTGGCAGAAGGTAAAGTAGTCAGGAAGTTGCGTTTTGTGAGATGTAGAGTAGGTTAATAATATGAGTAAGAGGGAGATTAGAGTGATGTACTGTATCATGCAAGGGAGTGTGGAGTTTAGAGTTTGCTGTGTTTTATAGGACAGCATATTTAGGCAGACAAGAGAAGTGTACTGGTATTGTCAGTTATTATTGTGAGAAGATATAAGAAGTTACTGGTTGGTTACCTTTTGGCTGAAGGAAACTGCTGTGGATTATGTGGGTGGAGCTAAGGTGAGAATAAATGTAGAGGGGTGGTTACTGGGGGCAGGCTAGGGGAAGAGAGTGAATTCAAGCATAGTGACTGTAAATTTAGCAGGTTGTACCTGTCAGTATTGTAGTCTGGCTAAACAATATGTGAAGATGATCTGACAAGAGGCAAGTGTTTAGCCTATACCAATGCTAAATTCACTCACAAGCAAAGCAGAACAACTCGTACCTGCAACATAGGTATATATATTGCAGCCCACAGAAGGACACTCTTACCAAATAGAACCAAGACATTCCATCATATAACTAAAGGTGACAAAGGAGAGAGAAGAATGGAAAAGGCCAAACAGGGGAACACACAGAAGGACAACATGTTGGGTGGAGAAAAATGGACAATGCCCCCCCCTCCTCCTTGACAAAAGTCTAGAATATACCACTTTCATTGTGGAGGTAAATGCAATACTGTGCCCAAAGGAAAAGATGACATGCTTTAAAGCAGAAGACCTCATTTACACTGTGCATCACAAGAATGATGGTATATATCATACATCCTGCACATGTCTGTTGCATTACACTGGGAAGACAGGCAGGCAGACACTTAAGATTAATGTTCAAAGCAAGTAAACCAAGACATGACCAATGCAGTTATAAAATACTGCATTCCAGTAAGTGTGTGTGTGTGTATATATAGATATATATATATATATATATATATATATATATATATATATATATATATATATATGAGTTCATTAACATGTTTTGTTATCTACTCCATTGTTTAAAAGTTTTTAAACAATGGAGTAGATAACAAAACAAAGAACATTTAGAAAAGATGAAGTCCCTGGATATATTCAAGTGCAATATACTAGTGCTTTATGACATGAGTATAATAATGCATACAAAAATACTTTATAGAAGTTTCGTTTAGTTTTCCTCTCTGAAAGGTCTCACAAGAGCTAAAATTTAATAAATGCATGATATGACGAATAAAGCTCATTGGGAAATGTGTCACTTCCATGAAGGTTTGTAGGCACTACAAGAGTCAAGTTAATAGGGTTTGCAACAATTGTTTTGTTGTGCTGTTTCACTCTTTATAATATCTCAGCTGATTTTGTATATATTTCAGAATGAGTATGTGGAATGTACATGTGCAAACATACACAAGTAAATAAACAAGTAAATAAACTGCTGAGCACAGTAAAAAGGAGTCCGTTCATTTCCAAATGTCAAGGGGAGGATATGGGAATAATGATCTATAATTTGGTAGAGATTACTTAGAAATGCTTTAAAAATACAGTTGCCATAATTTGTTGTTGATAATATTTGAATGTGGGGCAGTGAGAGTTATATCACTTAATAAGAAAAGTCATTTTAACTCTTAAGCGCATACATTTTATTTTAAGCTCAGCTGCTTCTATTCTTTCATTCAGTTGATTAAAGAACTCATTCATGGTTAAGAATGTGAACCAGACAGCTAGTCTATAACTTAAAATAACATTACCTACAGTATGATGCCAAATAATCTTCTTACTTGGGGCAAAAAAAGATTGCATGTCTTTTTCCCCCATCCCCTCATCCATAGGATTTTTCCAGTGGTTCTCCTACCAATACTTCACTAGCCCATTCCTTCCTCCCATGAATGAGAGTTATCCAGCTAGTTCATTTCTCATCATGACAGCCTTATCAACTCATTCAATGCACAACAGAAGTGGAGGAGACAGGAGGATGATTTATGAGTCCTAGTGACTAGCCTGATCCTCATTCTGCCCGCAGCTTGTATGCTCTACTACTGCTGTTACTCAGAGTGGTATATGAGCTAGTTCGCACCCCTCTCTGGTATAGCAGCACACGAGTGTCTACTACGACTGGTACTCAATATGAACAAGTTCACACCCCTCTCTGGTATAGCAGCACACGAGTGTCTACTACGACTGGTACTCAGAGTGATATATGAACAAGTTCACACCCCTCTCTGGTGAAGCAGCACACGAGTGTCTACTACAATTGGTACTCAGAGTGATATATGAACAAGTTCACACCCCTCTCTGGTATAGCAGCACACGAGTGTCTACTACAATTGGTACTCAGAGTGATATATGAACAAGTTCACACCCCTCTCTGGTATAGCAGCACACCACTGACACAGTGCAGCTCTGCTACACTCCTTTTGCAGGATCAGCTACCCGCCATTAGGTTTCACAAATACAGCAAACTAAACCTTCTTCTCTGAACCCATGATGGCTGACTATTGTCAGCTTCAATCCCTGCCCCTTTAGCACTTGTACTTTTATCAAAACTAGATGAAACGGGTTGAACTCAGAGTTTCATTCCCTTATGTCATGGGACCAAGCAACAGTTTTATGTGTTGCACTGCTAATAATAAAAAAGAGAAATAAATGGAGTGCACAGATAGCATAGGATCATATTTATGTGTGCTTCTTGGTAAATATCAGTTATGAAATACTGCAACTAAAAATCCATTTTTGAGTGAACAGTTATTCACTTCCTAGACAGTAAAAATTGCTTGAGATGCAAAACTGGAGAAACATGAAACTGTTGCACACTGAGGCACATAATTTGGCATACTCAATCCTCTTACCTTTCATTAATTGTGATTAAACAGACTGCATAGTGAGGCAATGCTAACAAAAAGCAATGCCTTTCGGCTACAGGTCACCACAGCAAATCACTGGTCTGCAGGTTGATTGGCAGCAAAGTTTTTACGGTGTCGAGTTGCCAGCCCAGCGCCCAACCTTCACAGAAGGAAAACGCAAGCTTGCACCTACCTGCATGTCTTTAAAACTCACTCAACCACAAAGAGGACATGCAAAGTATGCACTTCAGCCGAGAACTGAACCAGAGAGCATCTTGCTGTAAGGCGACAACACTAACTACTGCACCACCACAGTCGTCAGCAAGGAAGGCACTGCTAATACTTCTTAAGTATTAACTTGAGAAAAGATATGTACAGCAGTATGAAAAAACAAAAGTTGCTCACAATTTATATATTAAATCTGGCTACTTTTAAATTATGTCAAATGATTAATGAAATTAGTGGGTGGGGCTTAAACAGGAAATCTAAACTGTAAACATAATGAAAAGAAAAAAGATGGTGAAGTTGTGCTCAAGTGTTGAATAGTGCTGTTTTCATATAGAAATGTCAAAACAGAAACAGCTCAGCCTTAGAGTTTAACACAGATATCTCACAAATGTAGAAACCCATAGTACACATTAAAAGGTAATATGAATATTCTAAATGATTTACTGCTATACTATTTTTCTGACTGATTTGCTTCACGTTTTCTTTTTTAATGATGCATTCATTTTGCTGTAACGTTTATTGATGCTTTTCTCTGATGTACTTGGACCTCTATTGTACATGCTGCTTTGCTTATTTTTCTCTGCTTTATGGCCTACAAAAACAGCTGAAAAAAAAGGTATTCTGATGACTTCACTCACCTGGTTACAAAACTGAGATAAATAAAAAAAATAGAACCTTAGAATGCATCTAAAAGAGCAGCTACAGTATAAGCTCAAACTTCCTGTGTTCTCAGAATAAAATAATTCCTACACAGCTACATATAACTGAAGAAAGGAATTAGTGGATCTCATTTCATTTGATATTTCTCCCAAGTGCATATCACATTGATTTGTCTGAAATTTCGCAACATTAATTTCCTCGATTTTCACATCACAAGGTCCATTACACTTTAGATTTCTGGTCAAGTCAATTCAACATAGCAAGGAGCCTATAACTCTACCATCTTTCATCCCCCACTGGGGTTTTAAATCCATTGAGCAGTTGCAATGGCAGATTATCAGTAAATAGACAAAATTGCTCTTACAGTTCAATAAACAGCTAAGACTGAATGGCATGTAATTTGTTTTATCTGGATAACAGAGGTAATGAATGAGAACACAGCTTATGAAGCACCAGATTTTTAAAATGATTATTCAATCATGTACAAGGGAGCAGGTATATAATTAGAATAGGATAAGGGGGCCTTGGCTGCAGGCCATTAGGGGGCTAGATTGTCAGCTGCCAGTGGAGCATTAAGTGAAATATTTATACAAGAAACTACAGGTGATATAGTGAATACTGTACTTTGCATTAATAAATGTAGCAAGCTGCTGGTTACAGTAACAGCTCAGGGTAATCCTTGTCTCTGCTACTTTTTTTCCAGCCTTGTGATTTTTTTTTTTTTAACTTTTTTTCTGGCCTTCAACTTTGGGATTTTTTTTTTGCCCTTGACTTTGGGGTGAGGGAACACCAGCCTGGAGAACTACCCAGGGTGCCAAATATCTTTTCTATGGATCGGCAAAGGAGCTGTGCATTTTGCCCAGTACATAATACAGATGGCTTGTGTTTTGTAAAAGAAACTTGTACTACCATTCCAGCCTTTGTGGACCATATGTATGGTTCTGAACTATACAATGTCCAAGATTTCTGACTGTATGATGTAGTGATGTGTTGTAACTGGAGTAATGTACCTCTAGTAGTACTGCATAAAGAATGTTGCATGCAAAACTCAAACATAGTAAATGCATGAGGTTTCACTGGATGTTACAAAATGACGAGTGATGTAAGACTTTGTAGCCTAGCTGGTACAATCCCTCTGAACATCCCTTTAATGGATAAAGGGGCTACCCTCAGGGTAAATCTGCAGGTTCCCATCCATTCATTTATGTTTGATTTGAATATAGTGAGGGATGTGCTTTGAGAGAGATTGTTTCAGAGGTGCTGAATTCCTTGGGAGAGAAATCTGTCATGTGAACAAGTCCGTTTATTTGATCTTGTATTTGTGCTACTATGGATTTTTGTGTTTATATGTATGTATTCATGTACACACACACACACACACACACACACACACACACACACACACATATCTATATCTGTATCTATCTATATATCTATATATATATATATATATATATGTGTGTGTGTTATCTCTACCCAAGCAGCTGCGGATTTTGGCCTTGGGGCACTTTTAGTATCTATTCAGAGGTAATTACTGAGGGTAGTACAGACTGCATGCATTATACTGGAATGTTTGGTGAATATATCTGTAAGGGTGTTGGCTATATCCTTGAGGTCTAAACAGGCCATTGGATATCAGCTTGGTGCAGTGCTTGATGTTATATCTGAGGTTCATTACATAATTAAAGAATGTCTTGTGGTTATCCTTTGATGGTGTAGCAGTTTTCAGTTCATAATAATGTTTGATTTTGTACCAGAGTTTCTTTTGTTAACATTTTTGGGAGGGTTTTTGTATTATTTTTCAAGGCTATGTGCTTTATAGAGTTTATAATAGGATCATAGGATTATAGAAGATTACTAGGCTATTGACCCAGAGATCATTTTAAGCCCATTGTAATACCATACAAATGCTAGTCAGTATCTAAGATTGCATTTAATGATGACTGCCCATGTCCAGGAGGGTTGTGGGTTCTATCCCAGTATAGAATTTATGATGCCCCATCCACTTGTCCAGGTTCCCCTTGAACAGTGTCATAGAGGTTCTCTGTTTCACATTAATTGGTAGCTTGTTTCAAAGACGTGGTAGTTACTGGGAGATAAATCTATCCCTCCAGCATGTACTATTGAAGTCACAGGACATATTTAGGTGCCTGGAACAGGTAGTCTTAGTTCCATTTGATTTATGGATATGCAGCAAGTTCATTAGGTTTGGGTATTGGATTGTTCTGTAGGCCAGCATGTCTCCCATAAGAAGTCTATATGATATGGAGTATAGTGACAGGGACTTTAGTCAGTCCATGTGAGGCACATGCTGGAGCCCCTTGATCTTTTTTGTTAGAAACCTCTGAGGTCTCTCTAATTGCTGTAAGTGCTTAGTAAGGTACATGCCAAATGGGGCATTATACTCAATTTTGGACTGAATACTTGCCTACTATAGGGGGTTTATAACTTCATTGACTTTACTAATCAAATGTGCTACATAGAAGGCTTTTCTTACTAAAGTAGACACATGGTGGTCGAAGTTAAGGTCGCAGTCAACTTGTGATCCCAGATCCTTTACCATTTCATGGATACGTAGTGTACTGTTGGTGATTTGATAGTGTGAGGGGACATTGTTTGTGCTGAAGGAAATGGTGATGCATTTCTTTGCATTCAGTTTGAGACGGTGACTAATACACCAGCCACTGGTCTGCGTGAGACCATCCTGAAGTATACTGACATCATTTGGGGATTCAATGATTGCACCTAGTTTGCAGTTGCCTGCAGACTTGGTCAGTTGCAACCCTTAGTTTTGACCTGAACCTTTGAGAAGTATATACCAAACAGTAGGGGGCCCAGCACTGATCCCTGTGGCACCCCACTGGTAACAGGTCTGCTGGTTGATGTGGAGTCACCCATTTTGATAGTGTGTGTCTGGTTTGTGAGCCAGTAGACAACCCACCTTACAACAAAGGGGTTTACATTCACTTTGCTAAGTTTATTGTTAATGCCTGAATGTGGGATTGTATTGAAAGCCTTCACCAGGTTGAGGTATGCTATATGCACAGATTTGCCCTTCTCAATGGCCTTGGCCACATTTTCAAAGAAATCCACCAGATTTAACAGGCAAGATATGCCCTTTCTCAAAGCTGAATTGGGTAGTATAAAGGGTTTGGAGGCCACCTTTGTCTTTATTTATGAGGTCCATAATGATATGTTCCATGGCCTTAAAGATGAGGCTGGTCAGGCTTATGGGTCTGTAATTCCCCTGGTCTGTTGCTATGCTACCTTTGTGGAGGGTAATACCTCTTGCTGTTCTCCATTCCACAGGAACAAAGGCTGTGGTTAGGCTATGACTGAAAAGGCTACTTAGTGGTGATGCTAGTTGATGTTTTAGCTTGTTTAGGAAACAGCCTGGGATGTTATCTGGTCCCATGGAGGCTGTGATTTTTGCCTTGGACAAGGCTTTGAGGACCTGCTCTTTCAGATATGTGTGTGTGTGTGTGGGGGGGGGGTAAGATTTGTTGTAAGTTAGGAGGGGATAAGGGAGTGAAATTTTCACCAAACCTGTCCACTAGCAGGGTTGCTATCTGTATGTGGTCAGGCTGTGTGATACCATTGGCCACTAGTTCTGCACATGCTTGTGTCCTACCTTTAGGTTAAGTACATAGTTGTAAAAGGCCTTATGGTAATCCTTGGCTGTACTTACATAGTTGTAAAAGGCCTTATGGTAATCCTTGGCTGTACTTACATAGTTGTAAAAGGCCTTATGGTTATCCTTGGATGTACTTACATAGTTGTAAAAGGCCTTATGGTTATCCTTGGCTGTACTTACATAGTTGTAAAATGCCTTATGGTAATCCTTGGCTGTACTTACATAGTTGTAAAAGGCCTTATGGTTATCCTTGGCTGTACTTACATAGTTGTAAAAGGCCTTATGGTTATCCTTGGCTGTACTTACATAGTTGTAAAAGGCCTTATGGTTATCCTTGGCTGTACTTACATAGTTGTAAAAGGCCTTATGGTTATCCTTGGCTGTACTTGCATAGTTGTAAAATGCCTTATGGTTATCCTTGGCTGTACTTACATAGTTGTAAAAGGCCTTATGGTTATCCTTGGCTGTACTTACATAGTTGTAAAAGGCCTTATGGTTATCCTTGGCTGTACTTACATAGTTGTAAAAGGCCTTATGGTTATCCTTGGCTGTACTTGTTAAGTTTCTTTTGAAGGAGCCTTTGGAGGATTTGACAAGTTGTCTTATTTGCCTGTTGAGGCTGATGAGGATGCATTTCCATTGTTGGAGACTTGCCTTTCCTTTGTTGGACAGCAGCTTTTGCATTTATTATAAAGTTTGTTGATGCTGGATGCCCAGCATGGCAGCTTGTTTTTACTTGGGACTTTGGCTGTGATTCTTTCTGGTATGGCCAAGTTTATACACTTATGCAAGTGATTGTACAGGGATTTAATGTAAGGTTCAGTGTAGTTAGCACTTCCAGCTTGGGATAAGGCTTGGAATGCATTTATAAATTCACCTAGAAGGGTAGAGTTTTCCTTGGTGGAGTTTTTTAGTTTTATTTCATCCTTTGTGAGTTCTGGTGTTAGACTGATGGACTGATTTCTGATCAGTTTTAACTAAAGAGGATCTGACAGTTGTGGCAGTGCATCTGCTTGACATGTTGGTGAGGAACTGATCCAGAAAGTTTGTTCCCTTTCTTGGGGTATAGACAATTTATTCCAGGGCATTTGAATTAACAAAGTCAAGGAACTTTTGCACTAATGAGTTATGGCTAGCATAGGTTTCCCACTTGATGGTGGGATAATTCAAATTCTCCATAACCAGTGCGTTCTGTAAAATTTGGATTGTCTTCAGTTTGGTCAAGTAGGCTTCATGGGCATCGTGACCCATGGATGAGTATCTATAACTGGCTATGACTTGAATGGGGGTCTTACTCACTGTAATCTAGACCTGGAGTAACTCCATGCAGTTGTCCAGTATAACTAGACAGGAGGTGAATTTATCTGTAAAATAGTTTGAAACCCAGCCTCAAGTTGCTATGGGCTTTTCCCCTTTTTGTAGTTTGTTAAGGAGAGTTGCAGCAGAGGAGTTTGTTTCTAAACTTGATATTGTGTTTGTGGTCAGTAGGAACATGAGCATCTATGCAAGATCTGAGAGAGGTGCAGGATGACGGGCATATGTAGAGTTATATGATATATGGTCATCAAGAGGTTGTGACAGTTAACTGTCTCAACTCATCACTTTGTGATAAATGAGTTTACTCATTTAGAAGTCATTAAAGATGCTCAGTTTGGTTACTGTCCTGTACTAGGATTATATGGTAAATAACACAGTGAGGTGATCTGATATGACCAGTCAGGATATGAAAATGGGCAAGTAGCAAACAGGGGTCTAGTTGCCAGGACAAGATTGAGTGACAGCAGAAATAGGGCAGCAAGTACAGATGACACAATACAATAATCTATATATTATAAACAGGGTTGCCACATTCCACTGTGGCCAAAACCAGATGAAGTCAATGCCCCCTTGCACCATTCCTAACCCCACCCATCTCCTGCCCTTTACTCACTCACCCCATGCCCAAGCATTCCCTAGGGCTCAGTCCTAGGACCCCTCCTGTTCAGCGTATACTTCTCAGAGGTACAGACAAGCACAGGAGGACTATGGCTGACCAAGTTTCCAGAAGACTGCAAACTAGGGGCTATAATTGACTCACTGGCTGACACAGACATCCTCCAAAAGTGTCTCACTGAAATGGATACCTGGTGTCAAAATCATGGTCTCACGCTAAATGCCAAAAAGTGCATAGTTATTCCCTTTGGAAATAAAGTACCCACAAACTGCCACATAGGTGGTAGTCTCCTAAATATGTAAAACATAATAAGGGATCTGGGGACCCAAGTAGATAGTAATCTCTCCTTTGATAATCACTTTGCCAAAGTGGTAGGAAAATCCTTCTATGTGGCCCACCTAATCACAAAACGGTTTGCTTCCAGATGAAAAGAAGTCATTGTGCCCCCCTACTCATCACTCATCAGACCCATCATAGAGTAGAATGCCCCATTTGGGATGTACCTTACAAGACACATGCAATAGCTGGAAAGACCCCAGAAGTACCTCACCAAGAGGATCACTGGTCTCAAACAGATGCCCTATGCAACTCGACTGAAGAAACTCCAGCTGTACTCGGTTGCATACCACCTACTCAGAGGTGATCTCTGCTTGTCATACAAGGCCATGTCCACCCAGAATTGATGGACTTGCTCCACCTAAAGAAAACCATATCTCCTTGAGCCACATGCAATAGGGATCTAAACCTCACCACAACAAGAAATAGGATGTGCTAGAGGGATAGATTCCTATCCCAGAGACTTCTCATGCTTTGGAACAAGATTCCAATCTACATTAGGCAGAGCTCCTTACTAGCACTCTTCATGAGAAACCTTGACGAGTGGATGGGGAACAGAAAGTTTACCACGGGGATCACTTCAATGGCTCTGCTGAACAGAGGCACAGGGAACTAATCTAGGGACAGCAAATCCAACAAATTCTGGCTAGGCTTATAAATGCCTTTGGGCAGACAGCCTAGTAGCTACCTATGAACCTATGAACCTAGGATACCTTGGACTGCTGGCCATTGTATGCTTTATCACTGCTTTTCTAGTACAAAAACTGCCAGACAGATATAATGAAGCCAAGTTTATTACATTTAGTATGCTAATATTTGTAAGTGTCTGGTTGTCATTCATACCAGCATATATGAGCACTAAAGGTAAATATGTAGTTGCTGTGGAGATATTTGCTATTTTGTCCTCAGGAGTTGGGTTACTAAGCTGTATCTTCTTCCCAAAATGTTACATAATTATACTGAGATCTGACTTAGCTGACTTTCTGTGTCACAGAAGTTTTAGTATTTGAGTGTTGCAGATTCTCAAAGCCTCTCTTCCTGTAGAAAAATATCAATTGCCTCAAAGCAGAATTCTACAATCTAAGTTAAATTTAAAAATTACAATGTGTGTGTGTGTGTGTGTGTGTGTGTGTGTGTGTGTGTGTGTGTGTGTGTGTGTGTGTGTGTGTAGGGCCCATGTATTCAGTCCCATTTTATTGGTTTGGTTCCCTCATGGTTGTGCATTAAATAGCAAAGTGAATAGCAAAGACATAATAGTATAAATTTGCATTAATTAGATAATTATTACACTTCTAAGTCTATTATGATCGATTATTAGTGAGCATGTTTTTAATAATCTTGCATTAATTAATCAGACATTTGCAAGCTGTAAAATATATGAGACATACATATTTTAGCTTGTGCCATTTTAGACCAAATGCCTGGGTTCGTAAAAATGAGAAGTTACCATGCTGTGTAAGTATATGTTTTAGACACTGTCTAACAGATCAGGCAACCTAATGTATAACAATGAACTGCAAAAATAACAAGATATTCCTTGTAAATGTTTCTGACATCTAAGGAACCTACGTGCTATTTTGGTTAATGTCATAAGATTTCAAATGTATCAGTTCGGCAGTTGTAAGATTCCAGGAAGTACCAGATCAAATTGTGATTATGGGCCAGAATATATGATTTTGCTATAAAAATCATGACACATGCTTAATTAATCCTCATTTAAATTTGCTCTTAGATTCAAGTTTAATGCCCACAGCCTGAATTGATGCACCAAGATGCAAGTTGCCAGCTTGAACCTGGTTTGATTTGATTTAATTAATTAATCGAATGCCTGATACAGAGACTGCCTTTGCTAAGCAGATGCAACTATATGTAGTTAGTTGAGGGTCCCTCATATGGTTTGCAAAATAAATAAGTTGGTGTCTTTTATAAGTAACTGATTTTATGTTTTGTTAAATTTTTTTATCGGTGTCTCATCTAATTCTTACAATCTGCATTGTGGTTTACCAATTAAGCTTAGTACCAAAATAAGAACCCAACACATCTTGGTGTCAGAAGTGGGATGTACTAAGGGATACAGGAAGAGACACATGACTACCATTATTTGTATTGTGGGGAAATGATTGAAAAAGATAGAAAAGATGAATCTGATAAGAGTAAAGCCTTAGCATATTTAAAATTAGATGAAAAAAAAAATTAAAGCTGGGGCATATGTGTCTAGATGACTGATTTTGACAAACTTTATATCATATAGTTAGTGAACTTATTCAGTAAGTTAGTAAACCACAAAAAAATGTAAAGAGCATATGCATCAACATTTTTAGACACAGATGCCTTAGATAAAGATAAACAGATTTCTGAAAACCAGAATACAGATTAGTTTGTTGATCAATATGGGTGATTCAACTGTATAAGCAAAGAAAATGCTGAGGGCTATGAAAACCTCCCTCAGAGGCTAGAGTGCATGCATTAATTTGTAGGTCAGATTTTGATTCAGCCACATGAGATGGCAATTGCCATTCCTTAGTGAATAATGATTGTAAAGAGTGTAATTTGCTAGGTATGTGAACAGCAGAGGCACACAGACCCTGTGATTAAAAAGGGGTGGTAGTGTTAGAGATAAGACTCTGTCACACAAAAGGACAAAAATGATGATGTGTAACCAAACAGAACTTTCAAATCTAATCCAAACTTATAAGCAGAAGCCAGGAAAAATAGTTTTAACTTGGTTTCACTGGGTTCCGGACTCTGGAGACAATGCATTGCAACTGAATGGGGAGTTGCACAAATGTACTTGCATAATGTTCCATCCACACTTAAACCAGATTATTAATGCAGTAGATCAACATAGCTTGAAGGTTCAAAATGACTGGGTGAAAACTACAGACAAAACAGCTTTTTGAGATTGTGTACCCATATAAATTATGGCTGTGTTAGTTTTTATAGAGAGAGATACTTTGAAAGGAGAACCCTAAAAAACAAAATAGGGCCTTTTAGTGCAGCTCTGCTCTCTCAGTACAGTCAAAGTTGTATTTCCCAGTGAAGTGAAGCGTGAACTGACATATATCTCCCTACTGAATACAACTGTGAACATTCAGCATCATCAGCTGCCTGATTGCATGCTTAAACATCAGAGACAATGCAACAACTGTTGTAGGTTGGCAAACCTAAACATACTGTGTGCCTCTTCAATGGCTCTGCATGCCAGTGGGGAAAAAATAATCAGTTATAATAAATAACTGTGGATTATAGAATACTGAACACTGCCCCACCACTCACATTGGCTGTTCAAGTATCAAATCTATCATGAAAATTTATCTTCAGTTGTTGAAATGTATATTTGATCCTGGACTTGACAAATGCCTTTTTCACCATTCTGATAGCTGATGAGAGTTAAGATGAATTTGCTTTCACTTGAGATGACAGACAATATGCTTTCCGACTGTTGCCCTAAAGGTATTTGTGACAAGAGACTTAAACTGTAACTAAATAACGTGATTGTATTTCATCAAATAATTGACATTGTGATTACAATTACACAGCCCAGTGTGGATACTGATTGTGATTTCTGCTGGAAAGCACAACATAAGTCATTCTTTGTGATTACTTCCAAGACCATGTTGACGTGAAACACGAGTAAAAATATGGAGAGCACCCCTACTGGTACACATTTTGTGATAAAATACCAAAAAAGATGTGTTCTAAATACTGGAAAACTACTGCTACATTGTATAAAAAAGCAAGAGACCTAGAAGTTGCCATATCTTCATGAAATGCCTTGTGCAGACCTTATTTCAATTGAAAAGAGGACACCACTGAGATTGTTTTGCCTTCAATTGTTTTATATGACATGGCCAATGAATTAACTGCCTTTAATTTAATGGGACATCTAGTATGCCATGGATGACAAATCAGCTATAAACTGCGACGTGATAAAATGAACTAAATCTTGTAAAACAGTAACATGTGCTAAAGATATTCTTGGCATAAAATAATGGCAAAAATGACATAAATGTTAATTCACATTGTAAAACTGATTATTTCACATCTGTTAGCCAGTGTACCAAGCACAGCAAAAGTATAATGAGTTGCTAAACTGAGTAGACCAAAATAAGTTAAAAAAAATAAATATATATATATATATATATATACATACATACAGCCTTTTTTTTAATTTATCATTGCAACCGTTATTTAATCATGAACCAAAATTAGGACAAAGGAGTAGCTGATAGCATCATGGTTCAAATGTCAATGTGCAGATAGTTAATCATACAGATGTTTTCTGGAATCAGACTACAAAAAATAATCCATAACTTAATTTTGTACTAGAAAACATATCTGACTGACTAAATAGATAACAATCATTGTCAATTCCAGCCTTGAGCTAGCACTGAGCCTATACTGAGCTAATGCATACATTAAAATGGACAGCTTTAATTCATCCAACTATCAGCAAATTACTCTACAGGAATAAATATGTAAAGATAAGGGTACCGTTATAAAATTAGTTAATAAAATTCAAAAAAATTACATCTCCCTAGGTTGGGCATTAAACTTCAAAGTGAGTATCAAAGATATAACAGTATAAATCTGCATTAATTAGATAAATGCCAAGTTTGTTAGCCTATTATGATATGATTATTAGTGTGCACAATTTTAATAATCGTGGATTAATTAGAGTTTTGCATTTACGCTGTAAAATATATAAAACAAACATATTTTATAAACAATCCTAATATCTTGTTTACATAAAAAGGAGAGGTAATCAGTCTGTGCTAGGATATGTTTTACCACTGACTAACAGAGTGGGGATGTTAGTATATAAAAATGAAATAAAAAAAAAAAAGAAAAAACAACATAATTTTCCTTTTAAATGTTTCCAATAACTAAAGAAATTACACACTATTTGTGATTAATGTTATAAAATTTCCAAAAAGTATCAGTTCAACAGTTGTAAGATTCCAGAAAGTACCAGTTCAAACTGTGATTGTATGTAAGTCAATATGACTTGTCTATAAATACCATGACACTTCCTTAGTAAACTGGCCCTGATATGTGCTCTCAGGACTCGAGTTTAGTAACTACTGCCTGAACTGATGCATCAAGAGTCAAGTGGCCTACTCAAACCTGGTTTGATTTAATTTGATTATTTAACTGACTGCTTGATACAGAGACTGCCTTGACCAAGAGATGTAACTATATGCTGTTAGATGTGGGTCCTTGTATGTTTGCAGGATAAATAAGCTGATATCTTTCATAAGTAACTGATTTTATGTCTTTTTAAAGTTTTTTTTTTATTAAACTGCTTTTAGCTGCAGTGTCTCATCTCATTCTTCCATTTGTATTGTACTTTAGCACTTACCCTCACCTCAGTACCAAAATAAGAACCCAACACAATATGAGAACTACCGCAGCTGACCAGCACATAGATTCGAAGGTGCAGCACTTGATCATATTCAGTGGAAAGGGATCTGCAGTTGCAAATGCCAGCCAAACACCCTTATGTTTGTGACTGTTTAAGGCACAAGTGGGGATGCTTGTGGCTCATGTTTCCAGTCATTTTTGGCTAATTCAATATTATAATGTTTGCACAATTCCTAATACAACAGTCTTGACACATTATTATGCCTTTCAGTGTACAGTTATTCTGCCATTAGTGTATCACACCCAGCAACAAGATGTGTGACTGTTTCCAATTCTGTTTTACAAAACCTGGATTTGTCTGTTTCTCCCACATGTTCATTGGACTTTGTAAACAAATGTGTACATAGTCCACTAACCTTGGTTGCCAATATTGACCTTTCCATATTTTGGTTTATATCATCTGTTTTATCAGACTTCTACATTTTGTGTCTTTTACTTTCTGTAATGTATTTCTTTCACCGATCCTAATAGATCTATCCATCTCCATTAAACCAAGCAAGTTTTCCATTAGATCCTTTTCTTCTAAACTCAGGGCACATTCCTGGCTCTCCACTTCTTGCAGGCATTCTACAGAAAGTTCCAGATCCTCTTCCTGTGACATATTTTCTTCAGCTGCATCCTGTGTAATCGATTGTGCTTTCATATAGGAACTCACTGGCCTATCACTTCATAACACTGACTGCGTCAGAGTTGCCAGTTTACTGCTCCTTCTTTTGCTGTACCTCTCCATCTGAACTTTTGTACTGGTTTCCTACTGAAGGCACTAGAGGATCTTTATGTAGCAAGAACATGAGGTTGTTGCAAGAGTTTTCTATACTTATATAACTATATTTTTGCATTTTCCACATTCCGTGCCTTCTCATCTGATCCTTCACCTTATATTCTTCCAGTTTTTGGCACATTCAGTTGCTGAGTGATTTTTATCTGCTTCTGGTTTGATTTCCATTCCTGCTTGACACCAATATACTTCTGCCAAACTAAGCAGGGAAGTCATCTTAGACTTATTCTCTTCATGTTTTAAAACTTTCACTATGTTCAGGTCTTATGAAGTCAGCAAATATGTAAGCAGTCCCACGATTGCAAGAACTATATATGTAATCGATTTTGAGGATTCCCATCTCTCCTTCATGAGGAATATATAGTCTCAGTATACACTCATTTTTATAAATCATTTGATGAGCATGAAGCATCCTTCTTATTTTCCTGTTCAACCTATCCAACACCTTTCGGGGCCAGTCAGTCACTCCAAAACTGTAAGTTAGGACAGGAAGAGCAAATTGGTTTATGGCTTGGACTTTGTTCCTAGATGTCAACGCTGCTTTCAGTATTCATTTTAGACTTCTAAAATATTTATAAGTTTTATTTGCATTTGTTCATGTTTTATTCTTGATCTTTCATTAATTCCCAAATATTTATACACTGTCTCTTGGGCAAGTTCTTTTATAACACATTCCTGCCCCAAATTGATGTTTTCTTGGTGCTGCAACTTTCCTGCTCTAAAGGTTGTTTTTGCACATTTATCAAAAACAAATAATATTCTTATATCATCTGAAAAAGTTCTGGCAACTTGCAGGTGTGCTTTCAGTTCTTCATCTGAAGAACTATACAGTTTTAAACCATTTATAAAAAGAAGATTTCTGGGAACTAAATTGTAGCCGTGACCTAATCTGTTAAGTAAACAGCTTAATGAGTTAAGGGCAAGACAAAAGAGCAGTGAGGATAGTTACCATGGAATAACCCCCTTTGAATTTGTATCTATGGAATAATAATTTGTCCTTTATCATGGCTTAACTGCAAAGTGGTTTGCCACTGCTTCATGGTCACTGTAATGTAACTGATCAGTGTAGGGTGCATCTTATACATTTTAAGCACTTTTTTATCCATGAATGTGGGATACTGTCAAATGCTTTTTTTTGTAGTCTATCCATGCCATATTTAGATTCTTCCCTTTTTATAGTTCTCCATTATGACTTTATTTAAAAACAAATGATCCTTTGTTCCATATGACCTTCTTTTATTACCCTTTTGTTCTATTACCATGATTGGGTTTTCTTCTAAATGACTATAAACTCTGTCGGCATCAATTCCAATCTATAGTTTATATGTTGTTGGAAGGCAAGTTACTGGTTAATAGTTTTTTAGGATAGCTTGCAGGTTTGCTCATATTTTTTCCTGTTGTTAGCCAGGCTGTTGTCTGTTTGGGGTGTGTATATAAATAGTTCTTACTCATGGCTAAATCTTCATGTAAATATGTTAATACTTTTATCCAGAAGTTGGGTACTGCATTTGTGCCTGGGGTTTCCTAATGAGGAGAGTTTCTTAACTTTGTTTCAATCTCTCTGGCCATTACTTCATCCCATTTCATTTTCTCTACATTTAATCTCCTTATTCATAGTCTTTCAATTACTTTTTTTTCTATCCATTTATCATCTTTATGTTCCACAGGACTTTCATAGATATTTCTCCAAAACGTATCTATTTTTTCTTTTTTGATGGTGTTTCAATTCCTTTTGCCTTATTTCCCAATTCTCTATAAAACCTTTTTGGGTCATCAATAAATGGCTTATTTTGTACTTTTCCTTTATATTTATCTGCAAATCTTCTACTTTTTTTCTTGCTTGTTCTACTAATATTGTTAGTTTATTATTTGCAGTACTGCATGGTAGATCCTGATCTGTTCTGATACTGTGCATTATTTTTATCACGTCTATCTTTTGAGTATTTTTGTTGATCTGTTCCCCTCTTCTATACAAGTGACACGTCTTGTCTTAATTGCTTTATAGTATTCTCTATTTGATACTTCCATAACGGCATTTGATTTATCCCCTTCCTTTCCCTTACTACCCTTTGTTTTTGTGGAAAGACTTTATCTGTTATTAGTTTAGTTGAACAGTAATATATCCTATTTACTTTTGTTGTATTGCATGACACTCGATGAACAGTTCTAATTACTGTTTTCATTTGTTTTATCAAACTTCTAACTTTTTGGGTATTATTGAGTTTCTGTAGTCTATTTCTTTCATTGATCTTAATATGTCTGTCCATCTGTACTAAATCAAGCAACCCTTCTCTTAGATCATTTCCTTCTAAACTGAGGGCACATTCTTTGTTCACCATTTCCTGCGGGAATTCTGAAGAAAGTTTTAGAGCATCTTCCTGTGCCACATTCTCTTCAGTTTCATCCTGTGTCATCCATTGCTCATTCTCTTCAGTTTCATCCTGTGTCATCCATCGCTCATTCTCTTCAGTTTCATCCTGTGTCATCCATTGCTCATTCTCTTCAGTTTCATCCTGTGTCATCCATTGCTCATTCTCTTCAGTTTCATCCTGTGTCATCCATTGCTCATTCTCTTCAGTTTCATCCTGTGTCATCTATTGCTCATCCTCTTCAGTTTCATCCTGTGTCATCTATTGCTCTTTCATATGGGAACTCACTGGTCTATCACTCTACAACATTGGTTGCATCAAAGTTGCCACAGTTTCCTGTTCTTTCCCTTGCTGTGCAACTCAAACTCAGTGTTTCTATTGGTTTCCTGGGAAAGGATTCAAAGTACCTTCATGTGGCAACTGATCAGATGTTTACTGCTCGACTGGTTTATCCTTAGTTTGGAGAACCATTGCCCTATCCTGCTGTGATGTTATCACAGTTTGATTTTCTACATTAAATCCGTCACTTCACAGGTAATCCATAACTTCACTTTCTTTTTCTTTAACTTCTCCATTACTAATCCTCTTTTCTACTTTTCCTCTTTGTTTTCTTATTTTTTGTATTGTAAAATTTTCCATGTCTGGATGCCTTTGCCTGTATTTGTCTTCAAATATCTTTGGTGCTGCTCTTTTTGTATTGATTAATTGTGATTTCTCATTTGCATAAATAATGCACTATATTAAATCTCTCTTCTTTCCCATGTCCATATTTCAACCTCAGATGTCTCCTGCTTCACCTGTGTCTCCTTACTTTGGGGACTTGTTGTTCTGTCATTCTGTGATGTAACCTTTATTAGACTTTCTACACTGCATCCTTTACTTCTCAGGTATTTCATAGCTTCAAATTCTATTTATTTAACTTTTACTTTATTAATCTTCTATTCTATGTTCCCTCTTTGTGACCTTATTTTTGTATTGTGAATTTTCTATATCTGGATGCCGTTGACCGTATTTCTCTTTGAATATCTTTGGGGATGCCTTTTTTGTATTGATTACTTTGGCTTTCTCCTTTGTATAAATATTGCACCATATCAGATATCTCTCTCTCCCATCTCCATATTTCTTTTTTATAACTTTCAAAAGTCTCTAGATTTTGTCCTTTATATTTTTACACTTCCTTAGTCACTTCTTTTTCCAAACATCCCAAAATTTCTTGGCCTATATAATGTTTTTCATAAATCTGTTGCATTAATGGACACAGATTTTTTATTTGAAGCATCTGACAGTTTTTCTTGTGGAAATATTTTTATTTCCTCTAATTTTTATCTTAATCATTTTGTATATCTTCTGTCTTGACTCATTTTGTATATCTTCTGTCTTGCAATTCTGGGCTTCTTGCATAATAGTAACAATACATAATTTCATTCTTATCCTCAATAGTCCACTCTATCATCTTTATTGCTTTTTTTGGCCAATCAATTTTTGTGACTTTTGTGGACAACTACTTCCTTCTACAACAGGGGAGCCATCCTCCCTCTGGGCCTGGCCTGGCCTCATTGTAGGTATGTTTCCATGTATTGATGATTCCACACTAATATTTTTATCCAGTCCTGGCACCAGTGTGTCTTCCAGGATTGGGCAATTTTTATCCTGGGTCTTGTGCACCCAGCTATCTTTTTATTTTTAACATACTTCTGTCCATGATATATGCTACATAAAATACAGTCCATATATGAATGTCATCTTGGTGAGATTTTGTGAAAAACAGGGTCCACCTGATGAAAGTACTCACCAAGACTTGAGGATTAATATAATTCTAGCAATACTGCTCTGCTTTGCTTGGTGATATAATTTCTCCATTCGGACTCACCAATGTTACGTGACCAATGTAGGAGTAGTGCAATCTGCCAAAGAGGAAATTAAATTGTCTTGTTATCCTTCTGTATTGTCATACTATCCACACAGAAAAAAATGACGGCACATTGTATGTTCATCTGTGCATGCTATATGTCTGCATGTCCATTCATGGGGTGGGGGAGCACTAAATTGTAATAATCTGCCCAGGATTATTGAAAAATCTACCCATTATCATAGCAGCAACTCTGCAATTACAGCAAACTGGTAAACTGCAAACAAAATGTTTGCATTTGATTTTGTTATCCTAAGAAGTCATGCATCAACTACATTTAATTCATGCAAAGATGCCAAGAAAAATGTCATAAAAAGTAGCTTTATCATTTAAATAATTTAAAGCATTTGTACAGTAGCACTTTTTATTGGAAAAAGATGTAATTGGGATATGATCACATCTGGCTCATGGATTTGGCATTTCTTCATATACTCTTATGATTACACCGTACCAATTCTGAGCAAGTCACAATACTGACTACACTGTAACATAGATGTTACAGGTCTTGCAAATCTGGCATAAATAGAAAATACAGGGAAGTGTAGCAGTTAATTAACTATATCAGTCTAGTGTTTTGCGTTTGCAAGCTATCTTGAAAAAGTAATGGACCATTTTGTCCCACTTTCACAATAAGTTATAAGTGACAACAAGAGCACAATTAAAGGTCATACTCCTCAAAAAGAACACAAATGAGCATTGCATTTTTTCAAAATAAAGTGTTTGAATCCACCTAAAAATCCATCTTCTATCATTTTAAAAGGTCAAAACAGCAAACACCATTATTTTAAAGTGTGGCTGCAGAGTTAATGCTTTATTTCCTTTCTTTAAATGCAATGTGCTTCACTGCCAGTATTTTAGCACAGATTACTGTAAATAGGTTCATAGGTTCATAGGTTCATAGGTTCATACTAGGCTATCTGCCCAAGGGCATTTATAAGCCTAGCCCATAGTTATGTGGCTTTCGCCACCCCTTTAGTTTGAATAAAAACTATGCCTATCATTTTTCTGTGCCTCTGTCAAGCAGTGACACTGAAGTAATCCATGGGGTATATCTGCGATCTCCCATCCATTGGTCAAGATTCCTCTTGAACAAGGCCAGCGAGCTGCTCTGCCTCACATGTACTGGGATTTTGTTCCACAGCATAGGGAGTCTCTGGGTGATGAATCTGTCCCTCCAGCACATTCTATTTATAACCGTGTCAAGGTTTAAGTCTCCCGCCCTTGTGGTTCTGAGGGATCTAGATTTTTTGAGGTGAAGCATATTCATCAAATCTGGGTTTGACATGGCTTTATATGTCAGGCACAGGTCACCTCTGAGCAAGCGGTATGAGACTGAATAGAGCTGGAGTTCTTTCAGTCGGGCAGCATAAGACATATTTTTGAGACCCTTTATCCTTTTGGTGAGGAACTTTTGGGGCCTTTCAAGCTGCAGCAGGTGTCTGGTCAGATACATTCCGAACGGGGCATTGTACTCAATCATAGGTCTAATGAGTGATGAGTACAGGGGGACGATGACCTCCCTTGATCTAGATGTGAATCCGTTCATGATCAGGTGGGTGATATAGAAGGTTTTCCTAACTACTTTAGCAACATGAGTGTCAAACGAAAGGCTACTGTCAACTTGGGTCCCCAGATCCCTGATGACTTTTTCTGTGCTCAGTGGATTGCCACCTATATGGTAGCTAGGGGTAACCTTGTTTTTCCCGAAGGGTATGAATATGCATTTTTTGGCATTTAACTTCAGGCCATGGCTCTGGCACCAGTTATCCGTTTCTGTGAGGCCCTTCTGGAGGATATCTGTGTCAGATGTGTTTTCAACTATGGCGCCCAGTTTGCAGTCATCTGTAAACTTTGTCAGCCATAACCCTCCTGTGTTTGCTTGTACTTCAGAAAAGTAGATGCCAAACAAGAGTGGACCCAGGACTGAGCCCTGTGGGACACCACTTGTGACAGGCTTTGAGTCTGACATGGCTCCAGCAACTCTGACCCTGTGGGTTCTGTCACTTAGCCAGTTTGCAACCCATCTTGTGATGTATGGGTTTACATTCAAGCTGATGAGTTTTTCGATGATACCTGAGTGGGGTATTGTGTCGAAGGCCTTTGCCAGGTCAAGGTAGGCTGTATGGACTGCCTTTCCCTCATCAATGGCCTTGGTGACTGTCTCGAAAAAGTCAACCAAGTTTAAGAGGCAGGATCTGCCTTTGACAAAGCCAAACTGGGTTGGATCCAAAGTCTGCAAGTTCCCTATGTCTTTATTTATGAGTTCCATTATGATCCTCTCCATGGCTTTGCAGATAAGGCTTGTCAAGCTAATGGGGCGGTAATTTCCAGGGTCTGTGGAGGCACCGCCCTTATGAAGTGGGACCACAGTCGCCGTGCGCCACTCCTTGTGTACGTATCCTGAGGTGAGGCTAAGACTAAACAGCTGTCCTAACTGTGGGTTTAATTCCTCATTGAGTTCATGAAGCACACAGCTGGGGACACCATCCGGTCCCATGGATGCTGTGTTTTTTGCCTTAGTGAGGGCAGTTCTCACCTGGGCGTTGGAGATGTTTGGGGCTACAATCCTCTGGAATAGATATCTCTCCTTTTGGGGCAGTTTGCACTGAACCTGTCAGCCAGTATGTTAGCAATGTGTGTAGGTTCAGTAATTTTCACATCATTTTGAACTAATTCTGAGCATATCTGGGAGTTTCCTCCTAGGTTTCTAACATAGCTAAAGAAGGCCTTATGATTGTCTTTAGAGTCCTTGGCGATTTTCTCTCAAAATTTGCCTTGGATGATTTTATGAGAGCTCTTAGTTTTTACTTATAATGATCAAAGGTGTCTTACCTTTCAAGGATTTTGCTCTATCTTGTAGTAGCTTCCTCCTTTTGTTGTAGAGCTTGTTTATGGCTGGGGTCCACCAGACTGGACGCTTGCCTTTGGTGCAGAGAGTCTTAGTTTTGTTTGGGATTGCCTGATCCATGCAGTCCTGTAGGTGCTGGTAGAAGGCATTTGTAAGTGATTCAGCGGTTTGAGTAATGTTTACCACTGGCTCAGGGGCCTTAAAGGAGACCACACTAGTTTTTAGAAGTGTGAAATTGGCTTTTGAGAAGTTTTTCACTGTGGTCTTTTTGTTTCAGGTGGGGTGGGATGAGGACCTCCAGCGAGATTAGTTTATGATCTGATCTCACCAGTGAGGGGTATACTTCGGTGTTGAACATTTTGATCCCATGTTCGTGATGATGAGATCAAGTATGTTTTCTCCTCTTGTGGGGATGGTGACTAGTTGTTCCATGGCATTTGAGTTTATGAACTCCAGGAATCTTTGGGTTAGAGTGTTCGGGCTTGAGTAGTGTTCCCAGTCTATATTAGGGTAGTTGAAGTCACCTAGTATGATGGTGTTTGGAGATACATTTATCCTCCAATGTTTTCAGGAAGGCCATGTGAGGTTCCTGAGTTTGAGAGGGTGGCCTGTAACATGCTACAAATTGCAGAGCAGTCTTGCCTATGGTTAATTGCACCTGGATGGTCTCCGATGCATCGTGCATTGCCACCAACCTTGAGGTGTGGGTGTCCTTTATGAATATGGACAACCCCCCCTCCTTTCTTGGTGTTGTCCAGATTTTGGGGCCGGAACGCATGATATGAGGTGAAACCTGTTAGTGCTGGGGTGCTCTCAGGAGCCTTGAACCAGGTTTCTGTCACAGCACAGACATCGATGTTCTCCATATTGAGAAGGGCCTCGAAGTCGTGCATCTTGAGATTGAGACTTCTGGCATTGAGCAGCATTACCCTTAGTTTTTTCCTTTTGGTGTTCTAGGGTGGTAGGTTTAGAATTTGAGCCTTGCCTAAAAAGGCACTATGGGGGTGGCAAGAGCCTTTGCCAATATCCGAAGCCCAGGGTGACAGGTGCAAGCCGTCCCTTGCGAAGCAGCGTGGCTTGTCCAGCATGTCATCCCAGGCAGACAGACATTGGATCCCCTTTGAATGACACCAGAATTTAAGCCAATTATTAAAGCTGATCATCTTATCACTGTATTGTGGCATCATTCTAGGTGAAGGTAGGATACTGCTCAAGGTCAGGGTCATACCTGCCTGGGCTACATAATCAGAGAGCTCCTTGATGTCCCTTTTCATGTAGTCCAAGGAGGTACGTCTCAGGTCGTTGACACCAGCGTGGACAATGACTGAGTCGTACTTGTACCTGCTGTTGAGAGACCTGAGTGCTTGCGTTATGTGGCGGATTCTAGCGCCCGACAGGCAGCTTACTGTGACCTTCTCCTTACTCAGTCTGGTGAGCGGGACGTCAGTGTGTCTGACTATGGAATCAACAATGACAAGTGTGTCTGGCATTTTGTTTGGCCTTAAGGGCTGTGACTGTTTGACACTCTGACTGTGTGGTCTATGTGTTGCATGTGTTGGGTCGTGAGGTGGTAGTTGTTTGGGTGTCTGCTTTGGTGGCCTCTGCTGTTTTGGTAAATTTTTGATCAGAGCCTCCGAGTATGTCTTTGTGTGAGTATGTGTATGATTTGAAGTTCTGATGGTACCATGTGTGACTGGGTATGTATTGTGTGTGGTTACCTTCTCCTCCTGTCTGGTCTTGCCAGTCCTATGTTGAGAGAGCTCAGCCTCCAGTTTGGCCGTATAGTTGCATCTCTCGCATGTATTTGTGTTTTGTGGGAGAAGGAGAGGATTGTCTGTGTACATGAGGCAATTGTAACATTGCCTCAATATTCCCAGGTTCACCAGTTGAGCTGGAGAGGACACTAGCAACTGATCCCTCGACATACTAGAAGTAGTAGATAAAGAGACTTTCAAAGGACTCCGGGAAAGTGGGTTTTAGGCTGGTGGGGTACTATCTATAATAAGAGTGCTTTATCAAGGTGCAAGTACTGTAGGAGTAAGTGCTAGGCTTTACAGATAGAGAATAGTCTACTTGGGAATCAAGTAGAGATGAACTTTTCAGTTATAGGATATGCTGGTTAGATCAGCAGTACAGCTCGAGGAAGGTAGTTCTAAGGGAAAATTTGAAGAGTGGAATTTAGATGGCCCGAATAGTTTAACCTTGTTTAACCGCCGCTGCTCTTGTGTGCAACAGTGGCAACTCAGGCTAAATCAGCTAACGCGTTTAGCGTGTTTTATAGCAGGGGGCTGAAGGGAGCTAGGAATTGGCCCAAAACGACCAATGGACTACTAGTTTCTGGCTGAAAATAAAAGAGAGATACAAAATCCTCTCAAGGATAATTATGAAAAAAAAAAAGAATTTCAATTCAGGAAAAACCTTTTGTCACTTAAATTATTTTTATATTACCATGGATCATTTCTATGCATTTTGAAACTTCCATGTGGATCATTTCTTTGCATTATAGAACTTCTCTATGCATATACAGGCCTAAATCTGCTATAGTTTTTGAAATTTAGTAGCCATACTTAGTGAAGGAGATGCTGTTGTAAACATCTCACACAGCCATCCTTAGATGTGAATAGCTACACCTTCACATGTATGACATTTTTTGTTTTTGTCTTGACTACATACTCCACTCAGAAGCAATTTGCAAATCGTGGTTAGGGAATATATATATATATATATATATATATATATATACTGTTTCTAGTACTGATATTCATAGATAAAATGTATGCTTGAGGTGCACTTTATATTTGCATAGCTGCACATTTCTTCTGAATGGAATCAGATGTAATGTAGATCCCAGGCTGCAAATTAATAAATTTGTGAAGTAGGGACGCTGAGGTGCAGTATAATAAAACAATGCTGATAAAAATAAACATGTAATGTCTTTGTTTCTTTCCTAAAATAATTTTGAAATAAAATATTAAACCAAGATATAACTAAAAATGTACTTAAGGTAAACAAATCTTTCATTTCTAATATCATAAAAGTTGCACATTTAAGAAGCATAGTATTACGTTTAATGTCTTTTATGTCTGTTTTATATGTATTTGTATTTGTGTTTCTTATATATGCATTGTCACTTTAAATGCTGCTACACTTGTTCTTGTAAGGGTTTTTATTGGTCAAATACCTTTTGAGAGGTAGATTTAAACAGATTTGTTTCCTGTATTATGATTTTATCGCTGACGATGCCTTTACTGAAGGTGAAAATGCTTAGAAATTAAACTATACTTGTTTATTCAGCTGTGCTGTTTCCAGGCCATTCATTTCAGTTGTGGTCTGCTGGAGGAGTCTGGTATGTTTCTTTTGCCACTGGAGTTTCACCTTACATTGAGCAACTTACGAGTGGTTACTAAATCAAAAACAGTGTTGATTCAAACTTATTCAACAAAATAGGTCTGCATAATTGGGATGCAAAGTGACTTGGTCATATAAATGAAAACTCATATTCTTTATGTATGTCACTTTGCCTCACTTGATCTTTTTCCTTTATATTCTCTAATTCTTATTCTATAGCTTGAGCTTGCTATTTGCATTTCCACTTCTGCAAACATTGGCAAAATGTTTCTGATTTCTTTCCTTGGCACAGTTTTCAAGGCCTGGCACTGACTCTGATAAGACTAAAGTACACCATATTACCTGCACTGTGTTTTGCAATTATTTCTGTTATCTGTGACATTTACACATTTCTGTTATGTTATCTACTCTCACTCTACTTTTATTTCATCCACTTTAATTGCTCTCTGCAACTTTGAAATTCTGATATAACAAGGGTACTAGCAAAGTCCAGTAGCTTGTCAAGAATCAATTTTTTTCAGCTAATGGTTCCTTTCTTTTCCTGACATGGTTTGTGTCATTTTTTTTATTATTAATATATACAAACTCACAATTTCTATTTTGTGCCGTATGTCTGGTATAATATATATGTGCGGACTCATTTGCCACTTCTACATTCATATATTTCATAATATTCATTTTTCTTGAAATCAGAGTCGATTTTTCACTTGTCTAATACATCACAGTGGCTAATATCTAGTCCTGTTCTTGCTTCACACACACACACACACACACACACACACACACACATATATATATTTATATATATATATATATATATATATATATATATATATATAAATATATATATATATATATAAGATATAGATATATCTATATCTATATATATATATATATATATATATATATATATATATATATATATATATATAAGATATAGATATATCTATCTATATATATATAAGATATAGATATATCTATATCTATCGATATACACACAAATGCACACACACACACATATATCCATTTATGTATATAAGTACTCATATTCTATCATGTGAAATAGTAAAACTTTGTACCTGCCTTTTTCTATTTTGAGCAAATATTTTGTGTCATCATGTGTTTCAAATGCTGAAGACTATGATTCTCCACAGATACTTTTGCATTTTCTATTACCTGCTTTTCATTGTCTTTTCTCTTTAAATACTGCCTCTTAGTAATGTTTTTTTTAATAAAAAGTGTAGGAAAAGGCATTCATCGTTGAAGTCCTCATTTAATTGCAGTCATCATCCTTTTCTTTTGTAGAAACAAAAGCATGCGTGTGACCATATAAACCAAAATGTACCCGCAAGACAGACAGGTACAAGTAAGACTGGTACAAATTTACATGTTGCACTTTATCAATTTAGAGATAATCAAGATAAAAAACTTTTCAGTTTATATATATATATATATATATATATATATATATATATATATATATATATATATATATATGATTCACTTCCAGGTTTCAGTGCAAGCACTAAACAATTTATTTTTCTTTTATATATCCATTTTTGGATCTTTGCAGTTTACATACAAGGGGAGGAACTAGTCCTTACTTATTCAGTTGGTTTGTTCAGATTTATTTGGCTAGACCCTAATGAGAAAGGCCAGGGAGACCTCTAAGGGTACACCGAGGAAGGGGAGAGAAATTAGTCCGGGATGGATAAAGGACAAAGCCAGTGTTTTTTAGGTATTGAATAACATTCTTTTTGAATAGGACTGAAGAGCATTCTGAGGTTAGGTCCGCAGGAAGAGAATTCCATGTTTTACCAACAGAGTTGGTAAACAGAGTTTCCTCGGCTGAGTTGGTAGCCTTAAGTGTGAGAGCTAACATTTTGTTGGAGGATCCGAGAGTTTTGAGGTTCTGGTAGGGGGTGATGAGTCTTTTAAGATCAGGTGTGTGTTCTGGCTGGTAAAGGATCTTGTGGGATATTACTAGTTGGTTGACCAGGAGTAGATTAGGTAATTCAAGCCATCCTAGTAGTTTTAGGTTAAGGCAATGGTGAGTTCTATGGGCAGAGGCAGTTGCAAATTTGGCAATGTGATTATAGCAGACCATGTACTTGTTTAGGTCAGTTTTACTCACATTTCTGAATAGGGGAGAGGCATAGAGAAGTGTAGAGAGTAGATGTGTGCGAGCAAGAGTAGTTCTGGTTAGGGGAGTTAAGAAGGGTTTGATCCTGTATAGAGCACCCAGTTTTTTATTAACTGTTTTAACTGTATAGTTGATATGCAGGTCAAATCTCAGGTTGTTATCAGCTATTATTCCTAGGAGTTTAGTAGAGGGATCTGGTGAGATAATAGTGCCATCCCTTGATTTAATAGAGAAGCTTAGAGTGGAGGACCTGCAAGATGGAGAGAACATCAGCAGTTAATTTTTTTGGGATTCAGTATAAGATGACAATAGATGAGCCAGTTTTCAACTGCATTAAAAGTACTTTGGGATAAAGCCAATAGATCTTCGGGGGATGTGGCAGAACATATTATGATTGGAGTTTGCACTGGGGGTGTAGTGGGATAAAGCCAAGACTACAACCCATGTGACCTGAGTTTGACTGCTTGCACTATCAATTGCTTTAGCCACCAGAGAGGATGGGTATCTCCATCCTGATACTCACCTGGCTCACACTGCTCTAATAACTGAGCCTCAGCAGATGAGCAGAGGACACTCATACTGATGTGGGGAGCTAGTGCACTGAAATGTGGGTGTGATCGCCTAAGCTGATGATGGTAGCGCCTGTTATCACATGTGCAAGCACATGTGCATGGACTAGAGGACATAAGCAGCCCTTGTCACAACTGACAGCATTAGGCCATAAAATTTGGAGAAATTCTGTCATTGGTCAGAAGCTGGTGAGTCCGCAAAGCATCCCGTGGTTGAATGTATAATGGCATGAGTAAGACAGTGTATGATTGAGGGGTAGCATAATGTTTGGCAGGCATACAGGAGAAAAATTATGCATAACAATTTTCCAGTAAGTAAATACAGCTGCCCGTGCATGAGAGATGAACCACCCTTGCTTTCTAATTTGTTTTGACCAATGAACAGGTCATACCCATTTCTGCAACAACTGGCAATCAGTAATGTATGTTTGCGAAGAAACTGACTTCAGCAGTAATCCACAGATAAATGTCTTTTGCAATTCTTTTTAGAAAGCCCTAGTCATAATTAAAGGATGGTGGTTGTCTTTGCTGCTGGCTGACTTTGCAAGTTTTTTCTATAACTTGAGACTTTGAGTAGGCATAATGTTTTTGGAGATGTACTTAGGCAGTAATAAGCATGTAGCATTTACAGGACCAGCTATCAGCTCTTCTTGTAATAGGTTATAGTTACAAGAACAATGACATGATATATGGTGCTACACACAGTCAGAGGAAACAGTTTTGATTGCATTTTCCCCTTAATACATAAGAGTGTTCAGGTATGCTTTATAAGTAAATATTTACTTTTATTTATTTTATTTTACATTTGTTAACTGGGGGTGTCTGACTGAGCCAAAAAGGTCTTTTTTCAGTAGAGGCCCGGGGAGAAAAGCTCCACAAAGAAAAATTACAGACACATTTAGTTATTTAGACATGATCAGTATACACACAAATTACAAGAGGCATGTTTTTATAGTGGTATGCGGCACATAAACAGTTACAGTGGAGAGAAACAAACAAAAAAAATACTAATTTAAAAAATAAAGGTAATTAATAGATTTGTGGTGTGCAGCTGAAATTTGGACCATAGGGAGAATACATACATAGTACACAGGTACAGTAGATACATTGTAGATTAGCCAGTGTTTGTGAGTAAGATTGAAAACTATTTTCAAGTGCTCTAGATTTAGTATGTATATGTTATCTGCTTTCACTAGCTTGGGGAGCAATCATGGCACTGCCAACTTTGCTGTGCCACTGGAACAATTGGACTAGCATTTGTGGAGTAGATAGTGAATTGACTGTTAGTGTTTTTGTTAGAACTGGTTATAATCATAAGCTGAGTTTTTTTTGGATTGAGGATAAGTTTGGCTTTGGTAAGGTAGTTTTCAACATCAGAGAATGCTAGTTGAGTTGTTTGCAGGAGGGTGGGAATGTTTTGTGCAGCACAGATTAAGGCAGTGTCATCTGCATACTGAATTATAGATGCATGCTGTGTGGAGGTATGGAGGTCATTTGTGAAGACTGTGAATAGTAGTGGTCCTAAGATAGAACCCTGTGGGACTCCTATAGTTATGAGCAGCTGAGGAGAGAGAGAATTTTCCCATTTCACAGCTTGGCACCTGTCAGTTAAGTAGCTTTGGAACCAGGTAAGAATGGAATTTGATAGATGATATTGTTTTAGTTTGTTTAGCAGGATTTGGTGTGAGACTGTGTCAAATGCTTTGGACATATCCAAAAAAAGAGTTGACACTTGTAGGCCTTCATTTTTGAGATGGTGTACTGTGTCTGTGAAGCAGAGGAGGGCTGTAGTGGTACTATGGGCAGGTCTGAAACCATGCTGAGTAGGTAACAGGATGTTGCTGTCTAGGAAATAGTTTAGCATCTGGGTATGGATGCATTTTTCTAGGATTTTGGCCGGGGGGAGAGTAAAGCAATGAGTCTGTAGTTATTAAGTTCAGTGGAGGTCCCGCATTTATGTATGGGTGTAACAGGATATTTTCCAGAGTTTGGGCCCATAGTTTTCAACAACTGATCTGTTTATGAGAGTGGAGATTGGGATAGCAATAGCATCTGCTGTGAGTTTCAAGAAATAGCTGGGGAGTAGGTTGGCTACTGTTGATGAGGTTTTTAGTTTGGAGAGCATGCTCTTGATTGAAGTGGTGGAAACTGTTTTGAGGGTAAAGCTTGTATTAGTGTTACTTGTGTTGGGGGGGATAGTGAGGAAGGAACTGTCCTGTGATACTAAAGATAGAATTGAGTTCACAAAGTGGGAGTTGAATTGTGTTTCGATGGGAACTTTAGTGTCAGGGGTGGTTGGTTTGGGGGTAGCCTTTTGGGTGGGTTTTAGTAGCTGGTTTACATTTTTCCAAACTTTGCAAGTTGTGTTGGTATTTAGTTTGTAATGTTGTGTAGTAGGATTTTTTGTCCAGCCTAATGCATTTTTTGCAGGGTTGTGCAGTTCTTGGTACTTAGTTAGGCTTTGTGTTTCTTTGTTTTTTTTTATAGTAAAGCCAGATAGTGTCTCTGGACTTGAGGATTTGTTTGATTTCTTTACTGAGCCAGGGGTCTGTAGAGGTTCTTACCTTGATTTTGCGCAATGGAGCGACAGTGTCTAGGTGTTGTAGAAATGTTTTGTTGAAATATGCTACAGCCTGGTCAAGTGGAAGGGTTTTTAGGGTGGTCCAGTCACAGTTACAGAGTAAAGTGTTGAGAGAATTTTTTGTGTTTCTAGTGGATATATAGTTAGTGGTTTTGCATATGCTTGTTCTACTACGTATAAAGTATATTATGTTGTGGTCACTTAAGGTGTCTGGGGGACTGCCTGTGTGAGGGTACAATGTGGGGTTGTTAGTTAGGACCCAGTCAAGGATGGATTCCCTTTTAGATTTTTTATCACATCTAGTTTGAATTTGGACTAGCTGCTGGTAGCCATGGAGATTTATTAAATTATTTGGTGGTTCTGATATACAGGTGAACCAATCTAGGTTGAAGTCCCCCAGAATAAGGGTTTCTTGTGAGTATGTGGAAGAACACCAGGATAAGAAGTCTTCAAGGCTAGCAGGTTTATTACCAGGTGGAATATAGATCACAATTGTGGTGATGACCTTTTTAGGGCGAAGTTGAAGTTGTGAGATAAGTATGTCCCAATTATTGGGGGAGGGGTAGGAGTTTGTTAATTGACAGACAGTTAAGTTGGACTTGTACAGTAAGGCAGTTCCACCCCCTTTATGAAGTAGTCTGTCGAAGTGGTCTGTCATGTCTAATGATATTGTAGCCGGTAGGGAGAACTTCTGAGTTAGCTATGTTTTTATTTAGCCAGGTTTCTGTTAAAGCAACTATGTCTGGGGAGTAGTGTGCTATTGTGGCCTGGAGTTCAGGTATTTTATTTTTGCTACTTCTAATATTAATATTTAGCATTAAAAGATGGCTGGTTTTGCTGCTGTTGTTGATTTGCCCAGGGATAAAGAAAGTGGGGGTGCTATGTTCTGACATTTGTGTTGGCGCAGTTTGTGTTGGACAGGATGGATTTGGGCCTGGGTTGGGGTGGATATCCCCACTTATGCTGAGCCTGGAGTTAAAATGGTTATACAGATGTTGGAGTTTGGTGAGGAGTGTGAGAAAATATTGTGTTTTTTTGGAGTAGGAATGAGAGCATATGTGTTTAGTTCTGAATTGGCCCGTTATGTAGTTCTTGAATAATTGTGGGCTGATATTATTATAATGTGTGGTGTCTGTATATGAGAGTGCATAATGTAACATTGTGCTACTGTGTTTAGGGATATTGCTAGAGTGATAAATTGTGGTGTTGTAAAGAATTATGAGAAGACAGACTAGACTTAGTTGTGTGATAGTCATGGTTATAAAGTTTAAGTTGTTTCTAGGTGGGGGGGGTCTGAATAGGAATTATTGGGTTGCACTATATGTGGATGGGGAAGTAGTGTGGGTGATGTAAAGAATGCCTAGTGGGAATGAGAGTGATTGGCAGTATTTTGTGTGGAGAAAGTTGGTGTGGTTTAATGTGATATGACTTGAGGAGCTGTGATTGGTGGAGGTGTTGTGAGGGTGAGCTATGGGTGTGGCTGTGATTGCTATAAATGTAGAGGTAGTGGGGGTGGGAGGGAATAGGGGGCAGGGCAGGGGAGTGGAGAGAGCCCAAGTGTTAGTGAGGGCTAATGGAGCGGGGCAGAGCCAACAAGGGCAAGAGAAAAAAGTATAACTTTACAAATCTGAACGCTTTAAACAAATTCCTGAGGTCTAATGGCTTACTGGCAAGCAGAATGTAATTGCTGAAGAGCACTTGTGTCCTGGTGGGAGACTAGAAATTTAAAAATGGCTCCATGCTCAGCAGGATTCTAATATAGACTTTGCATTGGGGGAGGGAGATAGCACAAGGGGTGTAAACCAGGTGGAATGCAAAGAAACCAGAGAGGCAATCAGTGGAAATCAGTGAAGGCCTCAGAGGGGGTAAGTAATAATTCAAACTACCTGTAAAGTGAAGGAGATAAGAGACAGCAAAGTTTATTAAGGTTAGGAGTGTGTCTTCACACTGACTTGCTGATTAGTATCCAGTTTGTGCACATATTAGAGTAGGGAGATACATTAGCAATAAAGGGGAATGCATAGAGATGCAAATAAACAGGTGGGCCTCCAAGTGATACAAACTAAGGCAGAGAGCACAGAGAGGGCTGCTTGACGGTTAATTTAGTCACAGGGATGTGAATTAAATGTATACTGTCTATTGGACAGTTAGGATTACTGTACTAGCGGGGGGGGGGAGGACACAAGGCTACAACAATCAGTTTTACTGGCAAGCTGTGAACTACTAAGACATACTGCTAATGTAATAGCTTTACTCTCATAAAACATACAAGTAGAATGCCTGGGTGGACTGACACTGCTCTTGAGGCTCAAAATGGATATCCTTGTTTAGTTTGCAGTACTGATTCCTTCTTATACTGTATGGGTGGAGTGGTAGCCGCAGACTGCAGACCTGCTTGAGTGTGCTCGGCAAGCAGAATGTAATTGCTGAAGAGCACTTGTGTCCTGGTGGAAGACTAGAAATTTAAAAAACATAAAGTACTAGCTCTTGGGCACAAAGGGAAACACCCTGACAAAGATCCAGACTACCTGTGTTTGATTAGTAATACTGGTGTTGGAGTTGATGGTAGGTGAAGTTGTAGGAGTTATGATGCTGTGCCTCCTGTGTTTGATTAGTAATACTGGTGTTGGAGTTGATGGTAGGAGGAGTTGTAGGAGTTTTGATGCTTTGCCTCCTGTGTTTGATTAGTAATACTGGTGTTGGAGTTGATGGTAGAAGGAGTTGTAGGAATTATGATGCTGAGTCTCCTGTGTTTGATTAGTAACACTGGTGTTGGAGCTAATGGTAGGAAGAGTTGTAGGAGCTATGATGCTGTGCCCCCTTTCCTCTCTGAAGAGGAAAGGTTGGATGTGCATCCTCCATATTTGAATCCCTGGCAGAGCCTAGAGCATGAACAGAAACATGTGCTATATGATGATGGAGCAGGGACTTCAGAGGCTTATGTTGCTCACAGTCTTTTCATCCTTCATTTTCTACAGCACTGCTCTGTTTTGTTCTGAGGAAATACTTAATTTCCCATTGAAAATGAATGGATCATGCAAGAGTAGGTGAAAACTGTGAGTGTAAAGTTGAGAAGTTATTCATCCTGGAAAAATATTGTTTCATTTATTTATTTATTGTTTATTTTATTTACATTTGTTAACTGGGTAGAGTCCGGCTGGGCAAGTAGCTTGTTTTCAGTGGAGACCTGGGGAGATACGCTCCATAACAATAGTGCAAAAAGATTACAAATGTTTTTAAAAGATTTACAAACAATATACAAAAAGTTTGACAGTTGCCAACAATCACAATTTACAAAAAGGGGGATGTAAAACAGAAAACATTACATTTCTTAAGCCTTACAACAGACAGTAATATGAAATTCATTAGATATATAACTAAAACCCATTGTGGTATTTTCATTTGGTAGTAGTAAGATAAGAAGACAGCAGAATAGAAAACATTTGATCAAAGGCATGAGAAACTAGCCAGGAGTATTACAGGAGCATAGCCATTGTTGAGTAAAGTATTCCTTTAGGAGGTTTTTGAAGCTATGATGATCTGTGTTTTTTAAGATATTCTGGGGTAATAGGTTCCACTGTTTGGCACCGTAGAAATTATGGGACTTTGGTACCTTGAGTATAAGTTTATTGGATGATCTAAGAGTCCTGGGGTTGGTATTTAGTTGCATTAGGTTGGAGAGTGCAGGGCAGTTTTCAGGTTTATGGATAATGGAGTGGGCAGTGGTGAGCTGATTAAGCAATAACAGATTGGGAAATTCAAACCAGTGCATTTTGAAGAGCAAGGCAATGATGGGTCCTGTTGGGTATATTAGCAGGAAGTTTTGCTGTTTTGTTATATCATGAATCAAGTAGATGTAAATCATATTTGTGCAGGTTAGTGAAAAGTTGAGAAGAGTAGAGAAGAGTAGATAGGAGGTGGGATCTGGCTGTGGCTAGTCTGGCATTTGAGTAAGGTAAGGTTTAGCCTTATATAGAGCACTAAGTTTGATGGGAACATTTTAATTGTGAGTGATATGTGCTTATTGAATGTTAGGTTGTTGTCTATTGTGACGCCAAGTAGTTTTGTTTGGTTAACTGGTTCTATTATAGTGCCATTAGTGGTATAGATGGAGAGAGGAGATGGTTTTGCTTTGGATTTCCTGTTAGAGACAATCATTAATTTTGTTTTGTTTGGGTTTAGGTTGAGTTAAAGTTCATTTACAATGAATTAATGTTTTGTATACATTTGCTGCAAGAATGGCGTGTTTTTTGGCTTAATAAATTGTTACAGCCAGTACTGAACATTCCTGAAATCATAGAGTCAGATGCAAAAAAAATAACTGGGCTGGGAAGAGGGGAATTGAGTTGATAGATTCAGGAACTCCAAAATGTCGGAGCTGGGAGGAGGAGAAACAGATCTATTATGTTATTTCTGTAAGGTTTGTTACCATGGCAACATTGGCAGATAGTCTGTTTCAGAAAGGCCACAATCCAGCAGGTGTTATTACACTTGCAAATAAATTTTAAGTGTCCACTCTATGTTGAAAGGAATTATCGCTATTATTCTCATTTTTATATGTCTTTATTGTTGGCAATACTTCTGTTGTACTGCAATCTTCATTAATATTTCTTCATGTTATTAAGCAGGGCCTAAAGCAGTGCAGTTTGCATGGATGCAAAGCTAATGAACATTATGCATTTCAAACCCCCCCCCCCCCAAAGCTGGGTGTGGTGCCTGCCTGTATGAAGCCATTGCTAAAGCTGAGGAAAGGTCAGGAAATCACTAAATACATTACCAGTAGTAATTTGCATGATGGTGCAAAATAATGCTAATACATATTAAAATACAACTTGAAGATAACTTACAAATAATTATGAAGTAAGTATTATGAACATATCAACACAACACAATTATTGGCTTCTTTAGAATTAAACTGTCTAACTGAACTGCAGTGCATAATAAATACAGAAAATTAACATTTCTTATAAATGTAATTCTTGAATGACTTTCATAGGGCCACAATACTCCAGTTTTACAACAGCCAGGACACACTGCAATTGTACTGCCTTGCCTAACATGTGAAGATAGACAAATATATGTATATACACACTGCATACATACTGTATATAACAACTGCATTACATTGCTATGAATTTATACTAAAACTGTACAGTATCAATTACAGAACTCTGGCATTTCATCCTGTACCTCCAAAACCTACCCAGTCAGCTGGTCCCTCCTCCACACATCTTTGCAGCTGTGGCAACACTGCTTACCTGAGCTGTGGATCACCCATCTTCATCCCCTGCCATATATCTATTTTTCAGGCACCACCTGATGTAGCCTCATCCAATTTCTTCAGGTATGACTCCTGCAGCAGGTACAGGAGTATCTCGGTGACTTTCTCATACCAGTGTGGGGAATGATACCAAGATTCCATGACGTGAAGTTCAGAATGAGATGAAGTTTGAAGCAATGAGTACTAGGGTATGACATCATTTAGCTCAGCCCATATACATTTACAGGTTGCTACCTACCGAACTAATAAAAATGCAGAGGACATTTATCAGCATACCATATCCATAACTATTACAAAGGCCTGTACTTCATCATCTTCTTTTGGCAGAAAACTGTGCTCTCATTTAGAGAATATGTTCTCTGTAGTAGTAGCAGGAAAGTGACAGGAAAAGTTCTACATGATAATCTCAGGAAATGTAACATTTCCCAGTCTTCATGACATGATGCAGCTTCTATGTGGCAGGGATTGCGTAGGAAGAATAAAGACAACTGGTAACCCTACTGCCTGAGAGGGTGAGGGCTGGCCACAGAAAAGCATAAAACTACATACACTACATACACAAGGCATAGCATGCTAGAGTTCAACTATGGCCTGAATGGCACAAATATGTATGAGGAAAGTGCAGCTGATCTGCAGCAAAACAAATGCAGTTACATCAATAATAGTGGCAACGCATATGCAGTGTAGTGTTATTCATAGAGTTCAGTGAGGATGAGGCTCATTTCTGTAAATACAGACCAGGTAACCTAATACTAGAGAAATGTACTTTCCTACCCTTAAGGAAGAACAAAGCAAAAATGAAAAAGTAAAACTATTCACATAGGAATATCAGCATATGGATTACTGGAATAGACTCTTGTCATATCTTGTTATGCAAGATCCACATCGTATCTATATATATATATATATATATATATATATATATAGAGAGAGAGAGAGGGAGAGAGAGAGAGAGAGAGAGACAACCTGCATCAATCCATCATTTTAAACATGCATGGGCTACACATTTCTGTGAAAGTTGAGGGAAGCAGGAACAAACTAAAAATATTTATTAAAGTCAGGGAAAACATGGACTTATTAGGAAAAAGTCAGTCATCTCTGTATTTACTGTAGCTTGTTCAACATTAACCTTTATTTACTGGTAATTCAAGACCAAAGATATTTGAAGAGAAATACAGGCAAAGGCATCTAGATATGGAAAATGTTACAATAAGAAAAAATAAGAAAACAAAGGGGGAAGTATAAAAATCATTAGTAACAGAGAAGTTAAAGAAATAGAGACTGAAGTTGTGGATTACCTGTGAAGTGAAGGATATAGTGTAGAAAATCCAACTCTGGTAACATCACAGCATTATAGAACATTGAGTCCCTAACATAATGACAAACAGGTGGAACTGGAAGCATCTGACCAGTTGCCACATGAAGATACTTTGGAGCCTTCATTAAGAAACCAGTACAAAAGTTCAGTTGGAGTTGCACAACAAGGGAAGGAACAGGAAGCAGTGGCAACTTTGACGCAGTCAGTGTTGTAGAATGATATCCCAGTGAGTCTCCATATGAAAGAGCAATGAATGACACATATTCACTTCAGCGGGATCCTGTAACAGGAAGATGTTCAAGAACTTTCTGTAGAATGCCCACAAGAATCAGAGAAAAAAGAATGTGCCCTCAGTTTAGTAGAAAAGGATCTAAGGGAAGAGTTACTTGATTTAATAGAGGTGGATAAATAGATTAAGACCCAAAATGTCTGATAAAACAAATTAACTCAGTAATGAAGACTATTAACATAAATTCATATGATATAGCAGAAGTAAATAGAATATATTACTGTGCAGCTAAAATAATAATAGATAAAGTTTCACCACAAAAGCATAGGGCAGTAAGGGAAAGGAAGAAATTAAATGTCATCATGGAAGTAGTGAATAGATAAAACTATAAAGCAATTAAGACAAGATGTGTTACTGTTAGAAGAGTATTAAAGAGGGGACAAGTCAACAAAAATACTTAGAAAGATGTCATAAAAGAATTGCACAGTATTAGAACAGATCAGGATCTGTCGTACACAATTGTAAATCATAAAAAGGTTAGCACAGGTAGAAAACCTTAGAAGACATGCAGATAAATATAAAGGAAAAGTACAAAATAAGTAATCCATTGATGACCCAAAAAAGTGTTATATAGAAATGGAAAACAAATCAAAATGAATAGACATACCACCAAAAAAGAAGACAGACACATTTTGCAGAAATATCTATGAAGATCCTGTAGAACATAATAAAGATGCTGAATGGCTAGAAGAAGTAAAAGAAAGACTAAGAATTTCAAATGTACAGGATATGAAGTTGAAGTAATGGCCATAGAAACTGAAACAAAGTCAAGAAAAGTTCCTAAATGGAAAACCCCAGGCCTTGATACAATACCTAACTTTTGGCTAATAGTATTAACATCTTTACATGGAGATTTAGCCATGAATAATAACTATTTATAGGCACCCCCCTGAACAGACACTGGCCTGGTTAACAACAAGAAAAACAATACTCCTACTTAAGAGCAAACCTGCAAGCTATCCTAAAAACTATATACCAATAACTTGCCTTCCAATGATGTATAAACTATAGACTGGAATTGATGCCAACATAGTTTTAGTCATTTAAAATAAAACTCAGTCCTGGCAGTAGAACAAAATGATAAAATAAAGTCATATGGAACAAAGAATCATTTGTTGTTAAATAAAGTCATAATGGAGAGCTGTAAAAAAAGGAAGAATATAAGTATGGCATGGATAGACTACAGAAAAGCATCTGACAGCATCCCACATTCGTGGATAAAAGAGTGCTTAAAATTCATAAGAAACACCCTACACTGATTGATTACATTACAGTAACCATGAAACAGTGGCAGACCACTTTACAGTTAAGCCATGATAAAGGACAAATTATTATTCCAGGGGAAAAAAAAAATCAAAGGGGGATATTCCAGGGTGACTCTTTATCACCGTTGCTCTTTGCCTTGCCCTTAACCAGTTAAGTTGCTACTTAAAAGATTAAGTCACGGCTACAGTTTGGCTCCCAGAAGCAACAAAGTGTAAAGACTTCTCATCTTCTTTTTCTGAATTATTTAAAACTGTATAGTTCATCAGGTGATGAACTGAAAGTACAACTAGAAGTGATCAAAACTTTCTCAGATGATATAAAAATGTCATTTGGTCTTGATAAATGTGCAAAAGTAACATTTAAAGCAGGAGAGGTACAGCACAAAGAAAACATAAGTCTGGGACAGGAATATGATGTAAACAAAGTTGAGCAGGAAGGACTGTATAAATATTTGTGAACTGATGAAGGATCAATAATAAAATGTGAATAAATATGAATAAAAAAATATGAGAAAGGAATATTTTAGAAGACTAAAATTAACACTGAAAATTGTCCTGACATCTAGGAACAAAGTCCAGGCAAGAAAACAATTTGCTTTTCCTGATCTAACTTATACTTTTGGGGTGATTGAATGGTCCCAACAGATATTGGATCAGATGGACAGGAAAACAAGTAAAATGGTTCATGGTTATCAAATAATATATAAAAATCAGTGCATACCAAGATTATATATTCCTCATTCTGAAGGCAGTATGGGGCTCCTCGAAACTGATTGCATGTATAGATCAACAGTCTTAGGACTGCATACAAATCTGCTGACCTCATCAGATCCAAACATAGTGAAAGTTTTAAAACATGAGAATAAGTCTAAGATGACTTCCTCGCTTAGTTTAGCAGAAGCGTAATGGTGTCAAGTGAAATGGAAATCACACCAGAAGTAGATAAAAATCAGGTAGCAACTGAATGTGGCATAGAACAAAGAAAGAATATAAAGGGAAGGATCAGATGAAAAGGTCAAAAATGTGGAAATGGAATAAATGTAGTTGCAAGTACAGAAAACCCCCAGAATATCCTCATGCTGATAATGATATAATGCAGGAATGATTAAAGAGAGCTGAATTTAACCAAAAGATGAAAGGTTACTACTGTTGGCCCAAGATAGTGGACTATGTACACATTAGTTTACAAAGTCCATTGAACATGTGGGAGAAACAGACAAATGCAGATTCTGTAAAACAGAACTAGAAACAGTATTACATCCTGCTGCTGGGTGTGATACAATAATGGCAGAGGGCTTGTGTACTGAAAGGCAAAATAATGTGGCAAGACTGTTGCACTGGGGATCATGTACACATAGCAATACTGAAGAGGTTAAGAAGCATTGGAAACATCAGCTACAAAATATTACAGAGAATAATGAAGATTATATCACATGGGATCATCCATTACAAGCAGATAAAAAAATAGATGCAAGAAAAGCAGATATAGTAGTCCATGAAAAGAAGATAAAAGTAGCTTTGATTATTGAAATTCCTACACCCAGCGATTACAGCATCTTTTGTACAGAGAGACACAAAGTTATAAAATGGAAGGATTTGCAGGCAAAGACAAGGGCAATGTGGAAGAAAGCAATGAATCTCCTTAAAAAAAATTACAGTCATATTTAAATATGCTACAGATACATGTAACTCCATATGAATTGCATGAGGTGTCAGTTCTGGGCATGATGCAGGCTTTGCGAAGAGCACTTTTGACTATCGTCAAAGACTGAAACAATGCTAATTTCACAAACTTTAATCATACCTTGACTTAGGAATAGGGTGCATTCCCATCATAGTATTAGAAACTCAAAAGACTTGGAGAAATTGAAATAGTAAGATATGAAATATTAAAATACTTGTCTGATTGCACGTGAGAGAGATGTGAATGTATAAGTTGCCATTTTCAGTACTAGCTATATCTGTAAAGTGGCTTTGTGCTGACAGTGGTCTCTGGCAATAGGTAATGCCCAGGACAGTACTACAGATTAAACTAAGGAGTGTCATAGATGAGTAATTATTTAATACACACTGAACCACACCCTCAAAGAAAACCTTAAAAGCATACATTTTACTAGTGCAGCAAAGAGATGCATAATAACTACATTATTGGAAAGAAAACTCAGAAGTAATGATTCACTGTGCTTGGGATACCTTTAATTATGCAGTGTGTGTGCACAATCTATAATTACTTAAAATTACATATATTTCAGGAAGATATATTTTTTTGCCAAACATATTCTGGCAGGCTAGAAAATTTAGTTGCAGAAGCAGGAAACAAGACACAGGAGAGACAATTTCAGTCCTTTGGAGAATCTCATCTGTATGGAAGCTCAGAGGACATATGGAAAATGCCTTTTTGGAAAAGGGGGTAAAAAAGAAGAAAGAATCATATAATTTCTGAAAACAAATGCTGCAGGAGGAAGAATCTGTATCGTGACACATGGTAGGAAAAAAAAGAATGACATGGTGAGACGTGCCAGGAAAAATCTCATCAGAATGCAATTGCAAATAGCAGCAGTGATAGTGAGCCTTCCACAGTCAAAACATGAACACCAAATGAGGATTACATTCTCTCTATAAAGGATGATGAGTTTGATACATACATGGATAATGTATGAGTCATCGGAAGTGCTGTTGATACTAATACTTTTATGCCCATACAACAGCCTCAGTCAGGCAAGCTGAAAGGTTCCTGTAGAGCTGATTTTTACTACATTATGCTGAGATGTAGCTGGAATAACACCTGTGCACATATTACCCGTAAATGTTTCATCATCAGGTATGCCATCAACATGAGGTGCAGCATAAACTCCTCAGACATTGCATGGTAAGTGAGACCATCTTAACTTTATGTAAACATAATTCTACCCATCACAAGTCACATTAACAACATGTTGACATACTTCACAGGCTCACCATCACAAGTAACCATGTCTTGTGCTTCAGCACAACTAGCTGATGTTGGCAGCAGAACTGCTGTCTACAATGGTGCAATAACTCTCATACTCGTGACAGAGCCAGAGGACAGTGTACTGGCAGAGTACTCTGCTCTACAGAAGGTGGATAACTTTGTACACAGTAACACAAGCAAACAAACTCAGCATAATCATGGAATGACCATATGGCTGAGGGGGCAGCTAGTAGCTCAAAACCTGCTTCTTGTTTTCAGCTTGAACCTCCTTGATGAAGAGATGAACCTTTCAGTGAAAATAGTACCCACTACCTTACCTGCACACAGAGTTGACTATAGTTAGAAATGTAATGCTTTTACTTGCTAGTTAGGTGACCATGGCAAATAGTACCATGCAGGAAGAGGTGGTACAGCGAGCTTGTGTGCTAAATAGTGCATCATGCACTACCTGGTAGTTGGTGGAATGGTAGCCCTCCTTTTGTGGTGTCATCCCTACTGCCCAGTGGTACAGATGAGGCCATAATTGCAAAGTGGTTGTAATCTATCAAACCAAGAACTTCAGAAAAGCATGCCATTCTGTAGAAGGCACTCAGGGTACTGGCTCAGTCCTGAGGTGACACTGGGAAACAGATATACTGATCCGCATGGCCCAAGAATATGTCAAGGAACTTTTGAAGTATGCTCTAGGCAGAAGTCTGTGAAATACCTAGTGTGTCCCCAATTTGTCACTGGAATGTCCATGTAGAAAATATATTCAGGGCTACCCATATCATGGTAGTCACAGGTATAGGAAGGCCATGGAATCCTCCAGGTCCCTGTCTGCATGCTATAAAAACTCAACAAATCTTGTACTCTCTATTCCTGTCCAAAACTTCCTGATCAGCAAAGTTGAGATGGGTTAGCCTTTGTCTGCATCTCTGTGTTCTTGCAAGCACTTCTTGGCACACCTGGTTTTTGCACAACAGAAATGAGCACCTCAGAACAAGAGGGATCCGAGTTGACAGCAAACACAAGCATCTTTGTGGACTGCAATGTGGATGTAAAAGGCATAATTTTGCTTTTTGTAAACTTTATGCACGTGTTGGTCTTGCATATGAAAAACTATGTGTCACTCAAAGATGGGAATAGATCCTTATTTGATAATATCGTCACATATTTTCACAAATTTTTCATTTACATCTTATTATTATCGCATTTGCATAATATTTTCTCAAACTGGTTCAAACAACTGCACTTAAGTGTAGCTACTGTCTCTGAATCACAGCTTAGCCAAATCCCTTTTACTTACCTAGATATTATTATTATTATTCACTGTTTATATCAGTTTCTTGCTGCTTTTTTTTTTTTTGCCCAGGCTGTTCCTGAAAAGTGTCTTTGAGCTAATGCACCTACCTGCTTAACAAATGCAAAACAAAATTAATTCATCTTGTACAACTGTATGCATTTTCACGACAGTATGTAAGATTTCATGCTTAAAATATGATCAATTGCAACTGCTTAAATCTTTGACTTATGATCAAAATTCCAATGTGCTGTCACTCTGCTTTAGCTTTTTCCCCTGGTAGTGACAAGGTTTTGGTTGTTCTATCATAATATTATTTTGGTTTCTATTACCTTTACTACAGAAGTTATGATGCTTGCATTGCAATCATTCATAGGTTCATAGGTAAGTGCTAGGCTAGCTGTCCTTGTGGGCCATTTTAAGCCTAGCTAATGTCCATTTTTCTGCTTGAAATAACCTTTGTTTAGAGAATGGCCTTACCTATCCTATGGCCTGTAATTATATATTAGTCCTAATAAGAATAACTGGGATAATACCATATATAAATTGAGGGGGCCCATGCATGGAAGAAAGCATTTAGGAGCTGCCTCTGTCTATTAATAGTACAGGGAACAGTCCTAGGGTACATTTTCTGTTTGCAACATAAATAAAGCAGCCAGCACTGTAAAGTGGAACACAACACTTTAATATCCACAGTCCAACATGTGTAAAAGCACAAGAATTATGCAAAAACACAGAAAATATTCAAACCAGTTTCGGCAAATACACCTTCATCAGTGAATATTTTCTGTTTCCCATCCATAGATCCAAGTTGGAGTTGAAAATAGACAGGGACGCACTTTGTTTTATGTGGATGGGGTGTCTATTCCAGAGCAGCTGTACCATCTGTGAGATATAGCTGTCCTTCCAAACCATTCTGATGATGTTGCAGAAGAGGTTAAGATCCCTAGACTGATTATTTCTGATAGCATTTGACTTGCTGATGTGTAGTAAATCAATCAGTACTGGGTTGGAGGATATTTTGTATCACCTCTTAGCAGTCTACAGGATACTAAGTATAGTGTCAGGGTTTTGAGATGATCCATATAGGATGTGTTGTTTAGCCTTGTATCCTTTTAGTACAGCATCTTTGTGTGGACTCCAGTTAGCGCATGTGTCTGGACAGATACATGCCAAAAGAGGTATTATATTCAATGATTACTCAGCCCTCATTAGGCCAAAGTCAGACAATCAGTTTATTTATAAGCTATGGAATATAGAAGAGCTTCCTTACAATAACCGACACATACTGGACAAAAGGTAGGTCACCTGTCCACATCAGTTCTCAAATTGCAAACAACTGGGTCAAGTCTTAGAGGCATATTGTCAAAGTGGAAGTTCCCCTGGGGTAGATGAATTCCCAAAGGATACAATAATGCACTTTTTGCCATTTACTTTCAGTCCATGATTTTGGCACCAGTTATTTATTTGGGGCAAACTTTACTGTGGGATTCTTAAATCATTTGTGGCTTCAATGACTGCTCCTAGTTGGCAGTCATCTGCAAATGTAGTCAGCCAGAGCCTTTGGTATTGACGTTTACTTCAGCAAAGTAGATACCAAACAGGAGAGACCCCAGCACAGAATCATTTGAGGAGATAACCTCCCGTCTTTTGATTTCCTGCAATGTATCTGTGAATCAGTTGGTAATCTGGCAGGAGACACAGTGGTTTGTTTAGCTTTTCTACTATGACTGAGGGTGGAATTGTGTCAAAAGCTTTGGTCAGGTTTAGTTACAAGGTGTGTACCATTTTGCCTTCATCTATTGCTTTGGTGACCTTTTCGAAAACATCCACCAGGTTGAGAAAGCATGACCTTCCCTTTAGGAATCCAGAGACAGGTCCAGTGTTTGGATGTTCCCTGTGTCCTGATTGATTAGTTCCATTGATAAGTCTTTCCATGCCTTTCATATAAGGTTGGTCAGACTTATGGGTCTGTAATTGCCTGAGTCTGGGAAGGTCCTCCCTTATGTAAGAGAATGACTGTAGCTGTTCTCCATTCTTTTGATACTAAACCTGCATCAAGTCTGAGATTTAACAGTATTGTTAGGGGGTGTGACTAAATTGTGCTTCATGCTATTTAAGATGCATCTAGGGATATTGTCAGGATCCAGTGATGCAGTGTATTTAGATTTTGATAGCACTTTTAAGACTTGTTCTTGTTTGATAGCAAGAGGTGAGCCAGTTTCAGGTATATCTTGAGAGACAGATGGAGGGGACAGATGGATAAAGTTAGAGCTAAATTTATCAGCATGTAGGTTTGCTATATCTTCAGCCAAAGTATAAGTAACATCGTTCACAATCAGCTCAGTGCATCACTGACTGAGTGGTAGTGCTCACTGCTTTCTACTTTTAGTACTTCTGTTTGGTTTTATACTATGATAAAATGATTTCATAAGAAGACAATTGTCTGAATATAAGTAAGCAGGAGCATTTGGTGGAATTTGCTTGGATTTTGAGGTGCGGAGAAAACTGCAGATTTTTGTTTCATTGTGCTGGTTTCCCTGACTTTTCTGTTGGTGGGGTTGAGATATGGGGTTCTATGAGGCTTCCTTTACCCTTTTTTTGGAAAATCTAAAAGCAGACTTCTTTTAGCATTAGTGGCATGGTTTTTTTATTACATTATAATTGTAGTGCTCATACTAATATTTTTAAACTATCCCCTTCTTCAAAAAGATGTAATAAATGAGGTCTAAATCTGCATGACTTAGTTGTCTCCATTGACATATATATGAAAAGGTCTGACTATGATCCTGGTAACCTGAATTCAGTTAGCAGGCCAGATGGTATCTAGCATGGAGGAAGAGAGGAAGAGAGGAATGATGGTATTCAGACTGCTCCCCACTCTGTGGGTTGAGGAACTTGTGTGTGGGCTAGTTGTCTGTGGTTAAATCATCGGTGGTCATCAATTCATAACATTTTGTATGTAAATGGGAATGCAGTAGGTTCGCTATGTCTTCAGCCGCAGTGCAGGTAACATCATTCACAATCAACTTAGTGGATTGTGGGGTTGGATTTTGAGATTGCAAATTAGACTTATGAATGAGATTAATGACAATAGGAACTGTGGTCTCTGCCTTGCTACCATCAAAAACTATGAAGGCGATAGTCTTATGGTGTGTGATGATAAGGGTTATTTCTGTAATTCACTAACGCTAAGTGAATGTTCATCTGTTCTGAGCAACATGTTCCTTTTATATTTTCCCTCCAGTATGAATTCTGCATTAATCCTGCCTTTTGCACTGTGGATATTCTGGACTCATTGTAAGGCATGGAAGTTCCTGTATGTTCTAGAAAACTTTCTGAACTCCTAGTACACAGCTGACTTAAACACACTAATTACTGTGAACTCCTAGATAAACAACTGACTAAAGCATCTGAGTCTTTAGTTCAGATAGACTGACTGCTTTATCACTTATGAATAGAAAACCATGACTAGAAGACCTTTCAAAGTGAAATTATATTGTATACAGTATATATGACTGCATTAACACATACATTGGTTTATATTGTTTGACTATCCTTACATAAGGGATTATCTCAATAATCAAATACCTGCCCTGTCCCTTGTAGCTAATTTCATTTTTTTTGAATTCTCATAAGTTACCAGTGGAACTTACATCATGACCAGTAGGACTTTCAGATAATTTTCTGTGAAACCTTCCTTGCGCTCATAGGATCCACTTAACATGTCAGCAATATGTAGCAGCTTCCTAAGTTTCTGCTACAATTTGACATCATATGTTTGAAGTATTAATTGCAGTATTTTCAATACAGCTGCTGTATTGTGAATTTACTTCTTGAGGATGTTCTGTAATGATCTGCAGCCATTCTCAAAATTAATATAGTTCCTATGAGACAGTCTTGAAATATCTACCCGAAAGAATTGTATCCGTTTCTTTTTTAATATGTGCATACCTGGTTTATGTAACTTTTAAAGATCTTGATGCATAGTCGATAGGTCTGTCCTCTTGCAGCTGCACTGCTTCTGGTGCTTTTTGTTTGCATCTACATGTAATGTATAGTGCTGTATCATTAAATTTAAATGTAAGCACAGTTATCAGATGTTTTATTAGTTCAGAGCTATTAATATGATCTTCAGATAATTCCAAACTGTATATTGTTCAAGTAGCTTTTTTAGAGGAACATTTATGTCTGACAAGACTGCTATAATCTTGGATAAGTATTTGAAAATTTAGATGTTAGAAGTACATGTTTATAGTAGCAAGGACCTTATCAGCATTTTCCTTCAACCCAACAACAGACAGAAGATGACACACCAGCCTGACATTTTGCTTTGATTGTCTTCAAACATTGTGACCTTAGGCTATCAGTTAATCTGATGTCAAATATTTGTTTTTCTGTTGTACAAGACATGAAGATATCATCAATAATATCTATATACCGTCTATGTCTTTAATCATATTAGCTATAGCACACTGAAAAACCTATAGTGTACAGAGAAACACAAAATCATAAAATACCAGACTGTGCTGGCAGAAGCTATAATAATATGGAAAAAAACCACCAAAATAGGTCCAATAGTATTAGGAGCAACAAGGTTAATAAAAAGGTTCAGACACACTTAAATATGTTATAACTCTATAAACTGTAGAAGGAGGCAATTTCTGTCAGGTGCTGAAAAGAGCACTCTTAAACAAAATTAAACATTGAAGCAATACTAATTTCATGAACTTTGTTAGTACTCTGAATGAAAATGGGGTCCATTTTGTGTCATGGTATTAGAACCCAAAAACACATGGAGACTTCACAAAAGACTTCTGGAGCTGACAAAATGCCAAATGGTTGTCTCAGAAATTTACACACCAAAAAATATATTGAAGTTACATAGATTAAAGTTTAGCTAATCCAGTTTGATTTGCCAAAATCCTCGATTTGGATCCAGCACTGAGAAGAACTTTGTGCTAGGCATAATATGATCTTTTAAGAACAGTGCTCTGTGAGAACCCATTTGTTAAGTTCTTATGGGTATATATAAATCCCAGTGCTGTCTTTCTTCACTTTATTTATGCTTTAAAAGACATAAGCATAAGATAATCTTTAAAGTATAGTGCTCTCTAAGAACCAATTTGTTAAGGTCTTATTGGTATATGAAAATCACAATATTGTCTTGCTTCACAATATCTTTGCTCTAAAAGATATAAGCAATATCTGTAGAGTATGTATCACCACTACAGTGGCTTCCGATAATTTACTATTATAGCCTGTTTTCAGGCATCTTAGATCCTCAATGAGATCAGAAAAATTCACCAGAACATTTGATTTTGTCTTGAAACTTCATTTAGTGTTTCTGCATCAGAAATGATGCAATTTTCCAAAGTCATTTTCTTTTTTTATCATTCTCACTGAAAGAATCTTAAAAGTCTATCTTATATTCAGCATTATTTCTTTAGAACCTCAGTGAGATTGTTCTACACTAACTTGAACTCAGTACTGTCAGTCATGTAAAATGATACTCCTCTTGAGTTTTCCGGGTAAAACTGCAAACATGCAAATTGTCCTCTTCCACATGCCCACAGAGCTGTTTCTGTAGCAAACCATTTACTTTCTAATTCATTAGATTCAACAAGATTTACTGTAAAGATTATTTTTCTTCCCATTTTCAGCTGTACTGATTCGATTTTCTTATTCAAGTCAGAAGACATAGACACATGTTTTTCTTGTATATTAGATTACTTTAAGCTGAATGATACCTGAAACAAGATTCAGTACTATTATTCAAATGCCATTTAAATGATGTATGAATAAGTATGGCTACATATATCACATAGATGCATATGTATAATCAATATGATTGACTGCAGTGAAGGCTGAACGGTTTGTAGTGTTTTCAGAAAGAGTGACTGATCAAGTGGGAGAAATGATGTTAGTGTGACTGTAGAAATGTGTGGATATGTGATGTGGATACATATTATGTACACACATTTTGAATGCATTACAGAACTCTGAAGTGAATTCAGATAGGTTATTGGAAGGGGTAAGCCTTGTAATATGAAGTGGTGCAGCAACATGGTGGGCTGTATCTGTTGCCGACCTCAAATGCTGCTGAGACATTCTAGACAAGCAGCCTATGCTAATTAGCCATGTGCTGTTCAACCTGAATGGACTGCAGTAAGGAATTTATGCATCACTTGGCTGCATAAATAACTTCTCCTGACTGTGTTAATGAACACAGCCCAAAGCTCACATTCACAGATTCCTTCCAATGGGTGAGATCACATTAAAAGCAAGTGCCATGGAGTTTAGGGGTCAGGTAGTGATGTAGTGGTGTGTGTATCTGTGTATGTGACTGAGTGCATGCAGAGGAAAATGAGGCCTCTGGTGCATGTGAATGTGTGCCAGCCTGGATGGTCACAATAGGGGATAGGTAGGGTTGGTGGGTGGGTGTGTCTGTGAGTCCAGTCAGGAGGAGGTGGGCCTGTGTTTGTATGTATGTGCATATGCATGTTAGTGTGTGTGTGTGCATGTGTGCGTGTGTGCGTGTGTGTGTGTGTGTGTGTGTGTGTGTGTGTGTGTGTGTGTGTGTGTGTGTGTGTGTGTGTGAATGTTTGTGAGGGATGTCATACTGATATACTCCCCAAGACTCAAAACAACTCCTGAAATATTGGGAATTGAACACTAGGTACAAGGGATACTCCTTATATTGTACTTTAAAGGCAATTAAAAAGATTCAGTCCCTGCACTGTCAGCATCCACAAACAGCTCTTTTGCAGAGTTTTACTCTCTGTGCTACTAATAGACACTAGGAATCCACTTACATTAAGTCATGGCAAACAAATAGGAAAAAGGATGTGTTCATTTTTGTGTGGGTGTGCATGCATGTGTGAGTGTGAGTTTATATCAGTTAGCAATGTGTACTTCTGCACAAAGACTTTAAATAAAAATAATATAAATAATCTTTAAATATTTGAAAGAATAGACTTGTTTATCAGGATGGTGCAGTGAGTAATACTGGCCAATTGTGTCCACAGCCCAGGTGAAAAAAATATATATTTTCTTCACAGCTTACAAGCAGTGCAACTGAAAATTATTACATTGTTATGAAACATGTACAGTCTATTAGGTAATTATAATGTTAGAAAGAAGACTTTTTAAACCAGCAGTGATTATATTATATAAGGTAATCCAGACTCAGTGCTGATGTGGCATGCTTCTGAACTAAATCTTATTATATTTACAACCATATGGACATGAATTAAAACTTATAACAATTTCTATCCATATGGGGATGAAACAAAAGGCAATGGTCACTATAAGTAGCCCACCAAAAGCAGGATCGTACCTGCTGCAGTGTTAGTTATAGCAAGCAGAATAAGAAGCTGAAATAAAACTGTGTAATTGTGTACATGCTAGTTACGTGTCTCTGCACAGTGATACCTGCAGTACTAAATTCTCCATTAAAGAGACAGCTCTGTGCAGAGGGATAAAGAACCAATGGTCTAAGATCTGAGGCCTGGATATTGAGAGACCCAGGTAACTAGATATATGTGTAAGCATCCAGTGCCATCTCCCTCCCATGTCTATCTGCAGGGAGTGGTTCCGGTTCTGATGCTCAAACTCTATTTAGCAGATAACCAGATGGTTAGAAAGCTAGAAGAATACATTGGCTGCAGTCTGCAAAGTAGTGTACTCTAGTAAGCAATTAGGATGTACAGAAATGGTTGTCTATGCTTTTGGGTATGAAGCTGCAGAAAATGACATCTGCTGACCCAAACAAGAAGGAGCACAGTATTTAAAAAGCTAAGCTAGGCAAAGGTGATGGTTGTTCAACACACCTCTCATCTCCTACTGTCCAGCAGAAAGGCAAAGAGCTCCTAACTGGAAAATTTTCACTAGAAAAGTGAGATCACAAAAATGATTCTGAGTGCTGAGGCCTAGCAGAACAGAGGAAAAAACATACACATTTGTAGCTGAAGTTAGCCAGATTGTGCATATTGTGAATGACGAAAAATATACAAGAGTAAATTCAAGTAAAAAAAAAATCATTCTTTCTGCAGAAGATGGAAAAAGCAAGGCAGAGTTCATTCACCACAGTGCCTAGCCATTGGTTACCTCGGAGTGGCATACACAAAATTGTTTTCCCCATTTCAGTACATTCAGTAAGAATTGTTTAAAGAAGCAAGAAGACAGAAGAAAAATAAGGCTACAAAAACAGATATATATTTGCAAGGCTATTGAAATTGGCATTCTGGAGAATAAAGCCCAACTATTATATTCATGTCCAAAGAGAATAATAGTATGGCCAGGAGCTGTTCCTTGTGCAGTGTTAGTGATATGAACTGAATAGAGTACCATAGCCTTATAATAATATAATATAAAAATAGAATAGCCATAATCAAAGAGGGAATGAAGGAAAGTTCTTAAAGCAGAACTGAACTAAAGTGTTTTTGGAAAGCTCTGGCCCTAGTCACACTTTAGCAACATAGTAGTAAGGGGATGCTTGAACATGCACCCTCATGAACACTGTTTCTGCTGCTCCATTATGAGATAATGAATCTTCTGATAACTGGCAAAGGTTTAGGTGTTTCTTGTTTCCATCATACATGTGCAATTCACACATGAGCATGCTAAAAAGAATACAAGAAGTGGAAGTACACTTTGACAGACTCCAAAGCCTTTTTGCACATATCTCAGGATCACTATACTATGCGCATTAACTGGGGTAGCATCATCCTCCTCCAATTCACAGTGCACAAGTAATCAGGCAGAGGTGAAAGGTCAGAATATGTCAACAAATCAGAAGTCTTTGGAAATATGATTAAAGAACAAAGACCTCTCTGAATTAGAACTCAGATAGATAAACGAACTGCTATATCAATTATAAGCTTGTGCAAGAACAGTCAACAAACGTCCTGAACCAGAACTCAAATAAAGTGTTATGTCAATTAAAATCTTTTGCAAGCACAATCAATTCTATTTGTGCTTCCAAAAGCTTCTAACTGAAACAGCAGTTTTTTTTCTGACTTCTGGTTCAGGAAGTTTATTGACATTCTCTCTCTTTGACTACTTGTATACTACACAGAGCTTTAAAATGTCCCTGATATTTTTGCCCTATTCCTTATGATTTCTTTTTTGTTGTTTTGATTATTCTGGTAAATCTCCTAGGATCACAATCAGTCCCAGACATTATGGCTTCACAATTCTTCTCATAAAATGCTTTGTATGAAAAATGTGTTGTCCTACTAACTTTTAAAGTGAATTTGAGTAGTATTTAAAAATTGGCCATAGTTTTCTATGTTTGCCACCCCATTAGTTTTTGGCCTTGCCCAAAACTGTTGCTCAAAGAAGTTGAGAGGTATGGTACTGTACTGGGGGTGAGGGGGTACCAAAGTCAAAGTCAAATGCACTTAATGCATTCTCTCTACATTGAGCCTGGGCTGTGGATAAAGAGTTTTAGATACTACCTCACTTGCTTGAATAAAAAAAATATGTATATATCTATCTATATATCTATAGCTATATATCTATCTCTCTCTCTCTCTCTCTCTGTGTATGTATATGTGTATATATATATATATATATATATATATATATATATATATATATATATATATATACAGATACATACATACACTAATGCTGCAACATCAAGGAAATGGTTTAAATACTTGAGTAGATTTCAGTATGTGGGAATTCATTTGTTACAATTTTGTGTAGACAGAAGGCTTGTAGTGGTTAATAACACTATAGGAGGGAAAAAATGGAGTAAGCAGGTGTGTTCCTACTACTCAAAAAAATAAAACTTACTGTGACCTGCAAGGCAACTAGAGATAAAACAAACTTTAAAAAAATGTGTTTGTTCAATGAAACTACACAGGTAAGCGCTTTCAAATTAAATTGACTCATGCTTCATCAGACAAAAGAAAAACTTCAAACAGTCACTTAAATACAAAAGTATCACTCAGCCCATTAGTACATATTCAAACTGACAAATAAGGACAGAGAAATAATAAATCACCAAGGATATTCACCATCTCATTAGCAAGCACTGATACAGAGTACGTCTCTTAACAATGACATCACAGTAAACTTCAATCCTGTAGTTTAAAACAGCAGCACTATTAAACACATATAATACTCTTATTCATACTGGGAAGAGACCAAGGTCCTTAAAGATAATCCCCCAGATTCACTAATCTTCCATGCAGGTCTAGTTTAGTTCTGCACGGAAGAGCCCGTTTAGGAGCAGGACGGCAGCGCGCCATGCATATTAATGAAGACACACTGTCCAAGCTCCCAGGCTTACACAGAGCATGTACGACTGCAGGGAGTATGTCTGAGAGCAGAGCTCTCAGAATAAATGCACCCCTGCAATGTAGAAAAGCAGAAAGTGTTAACAGATGAGTAAGATCACTCATAAGTGTCCTCATATCCCCACCAACAGTTCCCCATGTGTATAACAGCAACAGTACTGAAAAAGTAAATAAAGAAACCCTTTAATTTTTTTTTTTTTTTAAAACACTGATTAAAGCTAACTGTAGGTACGTGGGTGTGCCTATTGCTTACCTACAGTTAAAGCAGCTTAAAAGGCTGAAGATGATAACAAGGAAGACATATGCAAATAAAAGAGCAAAGCAATAGTGTAGTGGGCTGAGTATCTGCTAACAAGCAGGCTTTCCCGGTTCGAATTCTACTGCAGCACATTCCATTTTCCATGTGAAATCTATATATGAACATTTTTTTTGCTGTATAACCTACTAAATAACATTTAAATGTGAACTGGAGTCCTGCATTAAATGCACATGTGAAGTGTCAGTGTCATAATAAATAAGGCACTAGTAAGCAGGTTTAAGCACAAATAAGCAGTAGTAAACATATATAAGCACTAGTAAGCATGTTTAAGTGTGTTTGCGCAAGGGTAAGCATTGCCTACACAGATTAAGCAAAGTAGAAGCTAACTGAGTGTAAGAAACTGCAACCGGAGGTTAGCATTGCTTAGCTCCATGCAAACCTGCGCACACCCACTTAGAACTGCTTTAAGGTGCCTTAATCACTCTGTACCCAACGGCCCGTGTTCTGCCCAGCAACAAAATAAACAGCTTCTGCAAGGCTCTAACTCAGGACCCTGTACACTACAGTCACAGGACTTTACCATTAAGCCAACACAACAGTACATAACAGTGAGGTTTTAAGAAACAAACCTCTCCATAGGAAAACAAGCCGAACATGTGAAAGGACTTTTTATACAGCCTTATGTTGTATACCCTGCTACATCACATACATATGTGAACTGGAGTACTGCAGTAAGCACAGATGTGAGGTGTTATTGTAATAAATTGAAGAAGTCCCCAGAATGCCATACAGTGTATGCACACGTGAATCATGGCTACCAGACACATATATAACCTGTAATGAATAACAAATCACTGTCAAAAAGGAAATATAATGCTAAGTAACTGTTAAGCAATGCTAACCGCTGCTCAGCTTAGCTTGTTAAGTGTAAGCAAAGTGTAGGGCAGCTGATTCAATCTGCCAATTGGTATACCTCCTTAAGCACTGCCAACCTTAGGTAAGCAGGTGTGCCCATACCTTAGCTTTTTCAAAACCAGCCAGTCACAGAAAGTGCAGGAATTTGGCCGTATTTAAACCCCACAGGCGGGAATATGTCTCATAACTGGTTGTAGCTCCCTACTGCAGGCAGAATGGCTGGTGTGGGTGAAGGCCCTCAATTTAGAGTGCAGTGCTGGGGCATCCAGGAGTCAAAAATCATGGTATGACTCCTGGTAAAACACCATGAGCAGAGACTACTGCAGGGCCAGTACCAGGACTCGCAGTATAAAACGGAGGCCTGGGACAGTCTCACCCATGACCTCACCAGTGCCACAGGTATCCCCCGAACTGGTGAGCAGGTCAGGCACCACCATCCTGACCTGAAGTGGCGGAGGGGGGATGTACTGGAACAGTGGATCCAGGAGTCTCAGCAGATGCCTAATGCCTCAGTACTGAGTAAGTAATCATTCTACTAAGTAGTTAATAATTGCCTAGCTTGTGTATACTATGGATAGGTATGGCTAAATATCACTGTATTTCTCTGACAGCTGCAGATGAGTTGGCTGCGAACCAGCAAGCCCATGATGCTAGGTTGCAAAGGCTGCATCGTGAGGCAGGTTAGTAATTATTCAGCATGTACTGTCATAACAAATAAATATAACAGCCTTAGAAAGTGTCGTAGCAGTAGAAATAAATGTGTAATATTCTGTGAATACAGGTATAACCCCTGGAATGCTTCTGTTTGCTCTTCTTTCGTATGTTGTTGAACTGTTGCATACTATAAATAGTACTGTTGTATTAAGCAGCGGTACCTACACTGTGGTATGCAGATAAAATGTGTATAAACTTCTGTATAACAATGTTGGAAGTGCCAAGAGGTCAGTCATATTGCACAAGTGAGGGAGACTTACACAGAAAACAGTAGAAAGCTTTACATCAATTCTCAGTTAGCACAGTGTACTGTGATGTTAACTGTAATTTTTTTTGTCACACACAGCATGGGTTTGAATCCCGGGAGTGCTAGTAAGTTGTATTCATAATCGTACCCCACAACTGTACAGATTTTGTTACAATGTTCGGATAGAAAGCTATATGCATAATTACACCCAACTGTACAGAATTTGCTAGAAAGTTCAAATAAAAAGTTGTATGTGTATTCATACCTCACAACTTTTCCAATCTGTCCAGCATGTGCAGATAAATGGCACACATCACCAGCCTGGTACTTTGTTCCCTGTTCCCCTGAAAAATCAGTGTGATGATCCAAGAAATGTAGGCAGCTGTTAATGACATATAACTGATAGTCAGACGTGTACATACTCAGAGAATGCATATGAAAACAAACCTGCCATTCTAGCACCTCACCCAAAGTGTATAAGAGCAATTTCCAACATATGTTGCATTAACACCTGCATCTTGTCACTCCGGTATGTAAGACACAGGTCACATATATAATAATCTATAAACATACCAGTGTACATTATAAGTCCATTGGGTAATGTAATAATGCATGTAAGGGACAGATCATTGCAGTGACTAAGAATGTTGTAAAAACTACAAGGATATATTAGTTGTTAATTGAACTCTCTCTCACCCCTACCATATGTGCAAAAATAACCCAATGACACACCTCAATCGGTATGTGTACACTCACATGTGTCCTAATGTTTATAAATATTCACATTTGTTTCTATGTATGTGGCATGTTAAAATGCATCCATATCGGTGGCCTGTTGCCATCAATGAAACCTGCATGCTGTTGCAATGGCCACTGTTGTTCCATATATGCATGTGTTCTGCTTGCTCTGCAACTGTTTTAAATCTGGTGTTTGGGTTAATGAGAATAACTATGCATGCTGTTATAACTAATCCCAAATGCTGTTGAATATTACTAACCCATATCTGTCATAAACCTGCTACAACATAGCTCGTATGTCCCACCTCAGCTGGCCATGGCACTGGGCACCAGCACGTCTGGGGCCCAGCCTGGGACCTCCTCCTCCGTTGGCCCTGTGCCACCTTCAGGTGGAACCGCCACAGGGGAAGGGTCTCACCCCCCCCCCCCCAGGAGCTGGAGCGGAGATGAACATGTCACCCTCACAACTTTTCCAATCTGTCCAGCATGTGCAGATAAATGGCACACATCACCAGCCTGGTACTTTGTTCCCTGTTCCCCTGAAAAATCAGTGTGATGATCCAAGAAATGTAGGCAGCTGTTAATGACATATAACTGATAGTCAGACGTGTACATACTCAGAGAATGCATATGAAAACAAACCTGCCATTCTAGCACCTCACCCAAAGTGTATAAGAGCAATTTCCAACATATGTTGCATTAACACCTGCATCTTGTCACTCCGGTATGTAAGACACAGGTCACATATATAATAATCTATAAACATACCAGTGTACATTATAAGTCCATTGGGTAATGTAATAATGCATGTAAGGGACAGATCATTGCAGTGACTAAGAATGTTGTAAAAACTACAAGGATATATTAGTTGTTAATTGAACTCTCTCTCTCACCCCTACCATATGTGCAAAAATAACCCAATGACACACCTCAATCGGTATGTGTACACTCACATGTGTCCTAATGTTTATAAATATTCACATTTGTTTCTATGTATGTGGCATGTTAAAATGCATCCATATCGGTGGCCTGTTGCCATCAATGAAACCTGCATGCTGTTGCAATGGCCACTGTTGTTCCATATATGCATGTGTTCTGCTTGCTCTGCAACTGTTTTAAATCTGGTGTTTGGGTTAATGAGAATAACTATGCATGCTGTTATAACTAATCCCAAATGCTGTTGAATATTACTAACCCATATCTGTCATAAACCTGCTACAACATAGCTCGTATGTCCCACCTCAGCTGGCCATGGCACTGGGCACCAGCACGTCTGGGGCCCAGCCTGGGACCTCCTCCTCCGTTGGCCCTGTGCCACCTTCAGGTGGAACCGCCACAGGGGAAGGGTCTCACCCCCCCCCCCCAGGAGCTGGAGCGGAGATGAACATGTCACCCATCGTAAGGTCTGGACCGTGGTGTGTAGGGAGCTCAATATGGAGTTTCGAGATTAGCTACGCCAGCTTGAGGGCTGAGTGGCGCAATTAGAGGTTGAGCCTGCACCTCCTACACAGCCCTCAGCACAGCCACCTTTGGGGCCATGAAAGTGCAGTGGTGACTGCCCATGGGTGGGGACCTCAATCCCACTGTTTTCATTTGGGGGCTCATGGGCTTGCAACTTCCAAACACCCCTCCCCATCCAAGGTGTCCCCCCCACATGTGTCATATACTGCCCTTGTATGCTGTCTTCTCTGTTTTGTCTGTCATCCTACCCAACTTATTCTCCCCAAGCATATCTACTCTCCTTCCCCAACATCCCACTCTCACCTTAAAAAAAAAAAGGGCAATCTGTTCCCCAAAAAAAAAATCATGCCCCATACATAGCTGTCCATTTTGCACACATCCACTGGACACATAATTTGGTTGGCATTACAACATATTATTGTTGTCCTCACCCCTCTCCCAGGGGTTGGAGTGTTCAAATGTCCCTCCAAATGTATTGCATATGCACAGATGTTGCTGTAGAAGAAATGGGCAGATATGGACCTTCCCTACACCCTTCCTGCACATCCCTGACTATTTTCCCTACTGTCTTTCTCTCTTTGTGCCCCTTTTTCACCACTTTCATATCACCCCTTTTTCTTTTCTTTTAAAGAAATTAGCATGGGGGTAAGTGGGAGTAGGCACTTTTAAGCAGAAGTAAGCGGGTTTCAGCCTGTTTGTGCAGGGGTAAGCTATGCCTCCAAAGGTTAAGCAAATTAGAAGCTAACTGAGTGTAAGAAACTGTAACCAGCAGTTGGCAGTATTTAGCTCTGTGGAAACCCACTTACAGCTGCTTTAAAGTGTCTTAATCACTCTGCTTCCAATGGGCCATTTTCTGTCCAAAAACTAAATAAACTGCCTCTGCAAGGCTCAAACCCAGAACCCTACAGATCATACACAAAGTGATTTACCACTAAACCATGGCAGATACACAGAACCCTGATGTTTTCACAAACATATCATTCAGCACAATCAGTCAACAGTACAGGAAATGTAGTAATATCATACCACACAACCTTTTAATGTAAGAAGTCTGGACAAAGTGTGCCACAATGTGGATACAAATAGGGATATATGTCAACTACTGCTCTAATAAGCTTAAAACGTTGCTAGTTACACAGTTATATGTATTAGAACACATATTTAGAAGGAGATGAAGACTGAAATACAAAAGTGTCGGCACTAGTTAGTGACTTCAAAGCTGTGCTCGTCCGTATCAATTGACAAGAGAATGAGGTACAGGCCAAAATATGAGCCGAACATGCATGGACATATGGACAGATATATATTTGTAAATGTAGTCAAATAGCTCTCTCTCTCTCTCTCTCTATATATATATATATATATATATATATATATATATATTTATATATATATATATATATATATATATATATATATATATATAAACTCACAAATAATCATAGAACATCAATTGTATATAGATATTTAAATATGTTCATATATATGTGTGTATATGTAGATATATATATATATATGTATATATATATATATATATATATAGCTATATGGAATATATATAGGTACATACAAATATACACAGACAAAAGGTATTAGTAGCCATACATATGTAGAAGTAGTGTGGAAGGACTGGGTGCAAAGTATATCCCTCAGCCACAAGCCCTGTAACTTACACCTGTGAAATGTGTAGTCTGGCAACCATTCCCACAAATTAGAATACTTACATTAAACATATACCCACCCACAATTCAAAGGACATGACATGACACACAGGTATGCAAACACAGAAAACCTTTATTTGTGTACTATACAATAAGGTATGCCAGTACTTTCACCACATAAATTTTGAAATATGTAATCAGTGATGAATGCAAGGCCCACATAAAACAGTAGATGCAAGCAATGTGGATATATACCATACTATGCTGTCCAAGCCAAGGCCTTCAATTAGTACAACAGTAGATGCAGGAGTTGCCTTCAAGATAAGTAACAATCAACAATTACAGATGTAGTTCAGCAGCCTCCAATTACACCCTGTAGTCAAGCCCTAGGGGGAAATGTAGCACTTGTGGCAATGTCACAGTATCTCGTACATAACATTGCTTAACCTAACATCTCACTATCACACTGAATGACTGAACTTTGTGTAACACTGTAAGCAGTAGCCCACCACTGTTCTCATGGAGGAATGTATGAAAGTGTACACCCTTACACCTCAATGTGTCTTAACACATATATCCCTGAAAACATGTCACAGCCTAGGTTAATGGCACTGAACACCCCCCCCCCCCATAAAAGGGTGTACAAGGGCAAGGAACACTGTGTACCACACACTGACCTCTGGAATTTACAAGGGCACATATGTGTTGTCCAGCTGTTGCCTCCATATATATGGACTTTGCCCAAAAGTTGGTGTGCGAGTCCATGCCATGACTGGGATGATAGCAGTAATGCTAGCAGTAAATAATGATAGGCCATTACCTAACAACCCCTTTCTGTATCACAGCAGGACAAAGACTGGCATATATGTAGAGGACAGAGGCAGGAACATAGGGCCATATTTGCATTATTGCTGTTACACACCCTGGAAATTGCTAGTGTTACAGGATTTGTTGCAGCATATCCCTATGCAGGAGTACGACATTGAAATACAAATGGATGTAGCCATGTACTGATAGCACTCAACAGACAGACTGGCACTGATATATCTGGGACAATACATGTGTGGTGCACAGACAAAACCTAACAGCCAATCCCCTAGCTATCATATGGATAGACCAGCAGTTGAAAACTATGCAGACAGACAACATTCCATGCTAAAGTACCGTGTACACAGAAATCCTGTAAGACCAGTAAGGTACAATGCACACAACAACACTACTCACACTGTCTGTAGGTCTGGAACCTTACCCAAATGTGGATTTGGCCTGTGCCTGCAGGTTCTGTTGTAAGAGGTATTGCTACCTGCTGTCTGTAACACTGATGTCCACACAAAGGAAGGATGTCATCCATACTGGAAAGGTGAAGGGACAACTCCCACAGAAAACAGCAATTTATAGTACAGGGTTGCCATGAGAGTGATTATCTGAAGTACTACACAGCAGGCTACATCCAGTTAGCAACTGGTGGACACTGACTGGGGCAGAGGCCATCACCTGATCAATACCTACAAAAGCATGCTGCAATCTATTCAAACCAGCTCAATCACTCTACTGGAGAGACTGAGAGAGAGAGAGAAAAAGAAAAAAAAAAAAACAAATAAAACTCAGGGATTTGTTACAGTGGAAAAAACATAAAAGGTATGTGAAACATATATGCATTTACTTGCATGTAGTATATGGCATAGAATAATAGGATATATAATGTGAAATTATTTATATGTGCCATTAGTAGTTGTTCCTGTAATGATGTTCTGCTCACCAACTGCCCTAGACAATAGTGTCTGTCCCTGTGGTCAGTGGAACATACCTGTCAACTGTGCAGATCAGCAGTGAATGGCAAAGATGTGACCCATGATATCTGTGTTCTGTACATTACTGTGGCCAATGGCTGGTGGTGGTATTAATACTGTCATAATAGACACATGGGTGTGAGAGCACACCACCTGCAGGACAGTCATGTTAAAGTATAGCATAGCATGCCCAACTGCCATAGCAGTATAATATGCTTATCTAAAATCTGTTCCCATATATACCCCCTAATGTTAGTCTGTGTTCACATGTGACACCTGTTTGTATTGCAGCAAGGCAGAACAGTTCAACTGTGACATAAAGAGAGTTGCAAGAGTGTGGACCAGATGTTTGGATGCACCCCACATACAGATAAATATAAATGTGATATGCATTCACAATTGTGTATGTCTACAGAACCTCAAACAGTTAGACATATATATAGGTTTATAAACAACACATAATGATATCTACAGATATATGCACATATGTATACACACACACACACACACACACATGCACACACACACACACACACAGACACACACACATATATATATATATATATATGTATGTGCGTGTGTGTGTGTGTGTGTGTGTGTGTGTGTGTGTGTGTGTGTGTGTATGTCTACATTTATTTATATATATAAAGACAGCATACAGGGCTGGAGGCACAGGCACAAATGGAATGGTACACCAGACAGGGTCTAAGGACGCAGACGGCTCATCACACCTCTGTAAATGACAGCATCCATGACCTAGCAGGTGCCATTTGTAATTACACCGAGGTCATGGATAGATGGTGGGGTGAGACATTGCTTCTCATCAACAATGTCATGTCCATTCATCAGGACAGGGCAGGATGGTTGCAATGGCCACATGGACTTATGCCAGCAACATCAGCAGCTGGAGGTCAGTGTGGACATCCCACCAGTCACAGCCACTCTAGTAGTGGCAGTACCAGCCCCAGCACTGTGGGAGGGGTGCTGTCCATGGACCATCATAGCAGACCAGGTGCACATGGCCCTGGCCAGTCCCAGGAGGGACCTAGATC
>NC_056739.1:253453013-253577489 GCF_019279795.1 Protopterus annectens
ATAGTCAGGACAGACTGTGCCAAAGGATACCAAATGATCAATAGTATGTAATGCAAGTGTATAGTTCAGCAGCCTCTATCTATACTCTGTACAACATAAGTAGGTGGTAAAGACATCATGTGACCAAATCTGTTGTAACTGTTACATAATAAGGCATAACTGACTCCATCACATGCACACTAACAAACAGAACAGTCTGTATGGCAGTAGGCGGTAGGCTTTCATTAACCCAGGATATGTAAGTAATGTCAATATAGGTGATGTATACAGTACTGTACATCCAGATACCTTAAGGCAACTCATCCCTGATACCCCCACATATTTTAACAACGTAGGTCATTTATGGTGCTCCCCTCGACTCATTAATACAGGGCTGTATACCACTGTTACATACACTGGCCTCTGGAGTGCATAAGAGCACAAATGTATTGTGTAGGTGATGCCCACACATATATGGATCCAGCCCCACCGTATGTGTGGGGATACAACAGACGTGGACTGCTGGCAGCAATGGCAGTGTGATGTACTCACAGCCCACTATGGAACAACTGTCTACAGCATGTCATATGTGCAAATCCTGATATGTAGGTGAAGAACAGAGGCTGGGACAGAGGCACACATGTGGAGAACTGTTGCCATACACTAAGCAGGTTGCTGGTGTTACAGGATAGTCTGCAACATAACCTTAATCAGGTTATTGAGGTCAGAAACAGAAATGGATGTAGCCATGTAATGATAGCACTCAACATACACACTGCCAGTGACATATCTGACACAGGACCTGTGTGGTGGACAGACAACACAAGATATACACACCTCTGGCCACCAAGAGGATAGGTCCACAGTTGAGAGTTATGCAGACTGCATTCCAAGGTATAGTTGTTTGTACACACACACACCGTGTAACACCAGTGCTATACAAAGCATAGCACAACTCTACTCACACTCTGTTTATAGTTCCTGAACCTCATACGGGTATGTAGCTGCCCTGAGCATGCAGGCTCTCCTGTAAGAGGTAGTGCTACCTGCTGTCTGTAACAATGATGCCCACACACACATGTAGGATGTCCATTACACAGGAAATGTAAAGGGACCATGCCCACATGATGTAGGGATTTATAGTGGGTGGTTACAATGACAGTGGTAATTGGGAGTACTACACATGTGTAATCATATATATATATATATATATATATATATATATATATATATATATATATATATATATATATATATATGGCTATCTGGATAAGTACATGTACATATATTTCCACCATATGTCCTGGACATGGAGTGTAGCCCTACCCCAGCCCCTATAGTCCCAAAGTCATAGTGCAAGGGGATGTCAGGTATGTATAGCAGGAATATTAGTAGACTATTGCTACTGTCATTGGGATTGACTTCACAGACATGGTGTGTGTGGAAGGTCACATCTGCTTCTAACATTTATGCCTTTGTCTACTGACAGCCATCCTAAGGAAATCACTGTAATGTACCACTGCTAGCATGTTTGGCCCTGTGGACTACAGCAAAGATATTGGCCAATATATGTGGAAATTCTGACACACCCTGTACAGTCCAGAGGTATACACATATGCCCTTAGTGCACAACATGTGTAACATGCCTGCCAATATGGATGTAGACAACCATGTAGATGGGTATAACACATAACGACTGGTATACATTTGCCACCAGGGGTTATGCATTCACACACTCCTGTCTGGCCTGATACATAATGACCGCTGGCGCAGGGGTGCCATGGCCACATACTACCCACTAGATGTTGACATACATCTGTACATCATCCCACTGCTCTGTCTGACATACATGACTTTTAAGGGAGGCACGGCAGCAGTACATCTGGCAAGTATCTGCACATGACATCTCACTGGGTAAGTACACTAAGCTGCTAGGCATGTAACAATGCACTGTGCAGGCTACAGGCGGACTGGCTCAACACTGGCCAACATCCCCTATGGGGGAATGCACATGTAACTGCATATATAGCAGGCTCCATAGGCATGTCACAGCACAGAATAAGATACACCTGTGTGAAAGTGCATAACAACAGCCAATGTGAATGCAGCCACAGCCTCATATGGTAAGTTAGCATAATATTCCAGTATATGGACTATCTGTTCTACACCATCCTCATACGTGCCACTCATAGAATGACCCTACATAAACTGGGCTGCTACACAGTTTGGTCTGATAGTTGTCTGTGGTATGCGACATGTGTGTGTATGGCCTTAAGAACATGTACGCCAATACGGTACCATGCGGTGTGGCAGCATGTAACATCAGATAGGAAGGGAGCTAGAACAATTACATCTACCACAGTCTGTACACAGGCTTAAGTACATATTAACAATACACATACTGCTGACATTCACCATAAGTACACAGACCTCAGTACTGTACAATCATCCACAGAATGTCTAGGTTATGTCATGAAATATAACCCCTACTGTACATAACATGTGTAGCAGTCTGATACATCACTGGCTTATCAGATACAATGACACTAATTATGGTGTATTATACATATACACCACTTCATGCACGACATATATACAAAGGTTGACAGAGGTGTGGCTGGAAGCACAAACACAGGGCCAATATTGACATGTTGCTGTGATACCCTCATACATTTGCTGTTGTAACAGGGTTTGTTGAAACATATGTCCTATGAGGGATATGAAGTCAGTTACTGTCACAGCCTTCACCATCTACAGACTGCAATCCGCACACTACCTTCTGCAGTCCACAGATAGATTCTCTGTAGCTAACACATGAAACCAAAATCACAACACTGGTCAGTCTACAGATGACCCTGCAGATGGGGATTCCTCATAAACATGGAACTGACATGGCAGGTATTACAACATGTACAACAGCCATATCCAGACACACTGTTAAACCAGCACTACTCCAAATGCAGTATAGCAGCACTTACAGTCTGTAGTCAGGTCAGGCACATTCCCCTCCTGTTTGTTGCCTTCTTTCCACAGTGTATGTTGTTAGAGGTAAATCTCCACTCCATCTGAGATGCTGTTTGCCAAACAACAGTTCTAGTTCCTGCTCACAGTGAATGAAAAGGGCCAACACCACCATGATGTTCCTAGATATTGGAGTGTGTTTCCATGCAATTGGCTATGGGAATGTTACCACAGCTGTTCCACATGCAATCAGCTAGGGGAGGGCTGCAATTCATGCAGAGGTCATCAGCTGATCATGAACATCACTTAAAATGCACATGCTGCTGCCTAAGCAAAGCAGGTGTGGGTCTCCACATCCACCAGAGAGGGGGTGGGAGAGGCAGACAGAGACACATAACTGTCAGAGAGGGGTGGAAGAGTAACACTGTAGCATGTTTGTGTCACACACCTACCAGCACAGGGTATCAAACCCCTGACAACTATGTAGTGATATCACAGGTAGATGCAGTTATTGGATGCACCACGTGTTACCTGTTGTGGAGCACTCAGAACATATATGTGATTGTGAGTGACATCTGCAGCAGGGATACAGTACATATAAGGTAGGTGACGTAACACATGCCTGTCTGCATGAAAAGGTGCCAGCATCAACACAGCAGCAGTTTCGCAGGACGCACACACATTGACACACTTGGCAGGGCCAGGAGTACAACTCATCAGTAGTTTGATTGCCATAATACATCACTGTGCAGGTATCACATGCACAGCACGGGTCATATGGAGGTCATAAGGGCAAAGATTATGAGGAGGTGTCAGACATTGGACAGCATGCTTCAGTATGCTCATGGGGGCTGTAGTGAGTGTGGATGTGGCCATATGCACCATACAACACAGACACAAACATACTGGGTGCTAGTACTGACATGCACGGGTGCATGACTGCATGGGTGTGTGGTGGTCAACTGTGCCAGCAGGCTATACAAGGGTAGGTGATGGGTATACCTTGGCATCAGGCCACATGACAATGGTCTGCATTGTGGCTCAGGGCTGTAGTTTCTGCATTTGCCCACACAGGTGGGTATTGTATCCCCCATCCAGTCACCTGGGTGACTATTGTGTGTGGCTATTGCTGTGCATCGCCTGCCATGTATGTGTTCCTTAGTCCATGACATGGATGGTGTCTAGGATGTGCACACCTCCCACATGCATTTACAGTGACATATGGAACTGTACCTGGGGTGTCTGTCCCATGTTGTGAACACGGATTATCATCAGATGTGCCAGTCTTGCCCACCTGTGGCAGGAACTGGTAATGGGCAGCAGGTTTACCCTGCACCTACATTGATAGCATACTCACAGCATTCCCTGGTGTCAATGGCATCTGTCCATACAGGGCATGTTGTCAGGCATGGTATGTTCATTGTGGGTCGCATGTGAAGGCACCACAGGTGGTGCAGGTGTCCATTGGGGAACATGGGGAGGTGCACTGTCTGCATGTACATGCATATTGGACAAATGGGCAGGGTGACTTGCCCTCTGTAGCCCACTGCTATCACTCCATAGTCACTATCAGTGGCCAATATGCAGTGTACTACCCAAATATTGGCTGTTGCCTAGGCATGTGTGTGTATGAGATATGAGTTGACTGTGTGATCTGGGTAATACTGGGGCTGCTAACTGTGATTGCCTGGCCTTGATGTCACATGTATGGGTATGGCATTGCATCCCAGCCTCTCAGCTATTTTACATCTGTTATCCCAGTACAGTTGACATTGTGATATATAGTAGGGCCACCATATAAGAAATATGCAAAACCCACTTCACATTGGCCACGGATGTCACACTTTCACAACCACCTCTACACAGGATATGAGTTACAAACACACCACATGCAGACACCTGTCATGTCTTGGAGTAGAGCCCCTCCCTAACTAGTTTATTATACTACAGCACTACGCAGTTATAGCACATGCCATGGATATTACTGGAGTATTCCTTCCCCAAAGATGTATTTCACAATGGATGACATCAGCAGGATTACCAAAGTAGAGCATTTCAAATGTACTGTGAATGAGTAGCTTAAAATGCATTGCTCCCTACACAGACAGTGAGACACACAAAACATCTACAACTAACATATGTGGGTATAGAACAACTGACCAAGGTCTATATCACACTATAGCATGGAGCTGTTATACGATGCACCAAAGGGATTACTAGAGAACTCCTTCCCCTAAGGTATATTTCACAATGGATGACATCAGCAGGATTACCAAAATAGGGCATGTCAAATGTACTACGAGTGAGTAGCCTAAAATGCATTGCTCCTTGCACAGACAGTGAGACACACTCAAAGCATCCACAACCAACATGTGTGGGTATAGAACCCTTGATCAAGGTCTATATCACACTAAAGCATGAAGCTGTTATACAACACACCATGGGGATTACTAGAGAACTCATTCACCAAAGGTGTATTTCAGAATAGATGACATCAGCAGCATTACCAAAGTAGGACATTTGTAATGTACTGCGTGTGACTAGCCTATGATGCATAGCTCCACACATAGACATTGGAACACACACAAAACATCCAGAACTGCCACACTCCAGCAGTACACAGTTACCAGACACACTACAGAGATTACTGGGCTATAACCTTCCCAGATGTGTATTTGTAGGTTGTTGACATCAGCAGCCTAGGCAAAGTTGAGTATATGAATTGTAAGGAGTGTGAGTACCCTAAAAAGCCTTGCTTTCTACACCATCAGAGACAGAAAGACACACACAATTGTCATTTTTGGGGTTAGAACACCTATCTAACTCTTTTATCACACTACAGTAGTATGCAGTTACAGAACATGCCATGGGGATTATTGGGCTACAACCTTCCTAGAGGTGAATTTCTAGGTTGGTGACATCAGCAGCCTTGCCAAAGTTGAGTATATGAATTGTAAGAAGTGTGAGTACCCTAAAAAGCATTGCTCTCTACACAGTCAGACACACATACACACACACACACACACACACACACACACACACACACACACACACACACACAATTGCCATGTCTGAGGTTAGAACACCTACCTAGCTACTTTATCACACTACAGCAGTACTCAGTTACTGGGCGCACTACAGAGATCACTGGGTGACAACCTTCCCAGAGGTGTATTTCTAGGTTGGTGACATCAGCAGCCTTGCCAAAGTTGAGTATATGAATTGTAAGGAGTGTGAGTACCCTAAAAAGCATTACATTCTACACAGTCAGACATGCACACACAATTGCTATGTCTGGGTTTAGAACACCTATCTAACTATTTTATCACCCTACAGCAGCATGCAGTTACAGGATGTGCTACAGATATTACTGGGCTATCATTCTCCCAGAGGTGTATTTCTAGGTGGGTGACATCAGCAGCCTTCCCAAAGTTGAGTATATGAATTGTAAGGAGTGTGAGTAGCCTAAAAAGCATTGTTCTACACAGTCAGACACTCAGACAAACATGCACCCACATTTGACAAGGCTGTGGTTAGAACTCCTAACAAACTAGTTCATAACACTACAGCAGTAAACAGTTATGGGACATGCCATGGAGATTATTGGGCTACAGCTTTCCCAAGGGTGTATTTCACATTGGATAATCTCAGCAGGCTTGTCATAGTAGGACTATGGGGAGGGTGATGTGTGCATGGGCCAGAATCCATTCATCTAGGGGTTGACACGCCACATGTGGGCACACACAGGATCGTATGTCACAGGTACGTGTATACAGCTACTACATGACTACTTCCTTGTATAGTCATGTTGCACAGCTGGCACGTGCACCACATAGTCTGTAATGCTGACAGATACTTGTGGCTATTATCTGCAGTGGATGACATCTGCACCACATGTGTTTGGGGCCCTTTGGCTGTGTGCTGAGTGGGACAGGGCTGGATGGCTCCTTGTCACTGTCACCCTCTTCCACTCATCTATGTCTGTCTGCCTTTGGCTTATTATAGTGTGTTGTCCTTACATATATGTCTGTATTCCTATCCACTGTGCGTGCAAGGCAGGAGTGGTGCGTACTGACATGTGTCTGCCCTAAGAACTGTGACTACCAGATATGTCTGGTCCACTGGTGTTTGCAGACATGGCCTTCATGTGTTTAAGTGTATGAGCATGCACAGTATGACCTTTCAGTATGTTGTTGATTGACATTGCCTTCATTTCTCTGTGTGTGAGCATGCCTAGTATGGCCATCTGTATAGAATGTGTGGATCAAGTCTAGGTAGTTTGTACTGTGGTGCTGACCTTTGTGCTGTACACCGACAGGTAGTATGATGTGTTTGCAGTGTATCCATTGGTCAGTTGGCATTGACTGTTGCTACATTTCTGCATAGCGGGGGGGGGGGGGGCACCTGACTGTTTCTACATTTCTACATAGGTTTGTGGGGACACACCTGACTGTTAATATATTTCTATGTTGGATGGAGGGAGGGCACACCTGACTATTTCTACACAGGAGTGGTGGGCACACCTGACTGTTACTATAAGTCTATGCAGGATGGGGGGGCAACACCTGACACTTGTACACATTTGCTAGGACTGTACTGGTATGCCAGGTACTCCATTTCGGTCTGTAGTCTTACCTATCGTGCTGGCTAGAGGCATACCAGTGTACTACAGCTCTTAGCTTTTAATTACGTACATATTAGTTTCTGACTTCCTAGCCTTCACAACTGACATCCAACTGCTTGGCCTGCTGTAGTCTGTCTATGTAGGCCTGGGGTGGGGTTACCCATAGGCTTCATTCAGAGGCCATAGTACAGCATTCGTTTGTGTTTGTCTACACCTGTCCTGCTGGCTGTGACTATTGTTGGGTATGTGACCCCCCCCCGACTGGCATGTGTGAGTCACGTACCTTGTGGGTGTCCCGGTATTGAAGGTGGTGCTGCAGAGCTGCCTATGTCAGATGCACATAGTACACTCCTATACATGGCTGAGCACAGGTAGTGTCATGTTTGGCATCCCTTTTACTGTATGTGCGAGTCAGAGAGAGGTGTAATTCCCTGGGTCCCTACTGTGTCAGTGAATGTGCTATGCATTGCCTCTTTGCCAAGGCCAGGGCATACTGGGCATGCCTCCTTCTGCCTAGTGGGGCAGGCTCAGGTTGTTCCTCCTCTGAGTCACTCTGTGCCTGTGCAGGCCTTGGAAATGGTAGGGGGGGGGGGTATGTGTCCCTACCCCATGCTGTTCCTGCTGCAGCTGTTTCTGCAGGATCATATTGTGTAGCATGGCATATACAAGGACAATTTGGGTACATGTAGTTGGTGCATACTGCAAGGCTCCACCAGATGTGTCCAGATACCGGAACCGTGACTTGAGCATCCCAAACACACGCTCTATTATGATTCTTGTTTGTGCGTGTGTCTCATTATAAAGTTCTTGTTCAGGTGTGTGTGCATTTCTGATGGGTGTCATCAGCCATGGCTCCAGTGCATATCCAGCATCCCCCACTAGGTGTCCATGTGGGATGATCCCATTGGCAAATCTCTGGTACCAGATGCCAGATGTGGGAATCATGATAGCTTCCAGGGCAGCCAGCGCACACATTTATTTTTATGCCCTGGGCATCGCACATGACCTGGCAGTTGATGGAGGGGAAGCCTTTGCGGTTGATGTAGACCCTACCCCACTCATCGGGTGGTGCTTTGATGCATATATGCATGCAATGTATTGCACCCACTACCTTATTCTGCTATTTGGTGGAAAAGATGCATACTGCTAGTCAACGCCTCATGGGTGTTGGGGACATATACGTGCTCACTGACATGTTCTGACATGGCATTCAGAAACTGGTGGAGTACCCTGGATGCTGATGCCTATGAAATCCACATCATATCCCCAGTTGGCCTTTGGAAGGTACCTGTAGCTAGTATTCTTAGACCTACACATACCTTGGTATCCACTGGGATGGGTTCCCCTCTGTTAGTTCTGTGTGTGAGGCGTGGCCTGCACAGCTCAACAATTTGCTGTAGGAGGTCCCTGTCCACCCTATAGCACTCTACTATCTCCAGCTCATGAGCCTTTGGTAGGTTACCCTGGGTCTGTACACTCTTCTCCGTCTCCTCACTGTGGGTTTGTTGGCAGCATTCACGTCCTCACCACCCTCAGCCTCTTGCATATGCTGATTTATGATCGCAAAAGCAGCCCCTAACATTTTTTGTTTTGATTTTGTTTTGTAAAATTACCCTGTTTGTACACACCGGTGGTGCAGAGTTTTTGGGGAAAAAAACAAGGAGGAAAGGTGTTTGTATAGTTTATAGTGGTGTGCTGGGCTGGGCTGGTCTGTTGCCTGTGTAATTGGCTGATTCTGATACATTTCACCTGCCCGCTAAGCTAGTTCTCCTTTATTACCTTCCTACTGCTGTTTTTCCTTCCCATTGCCTTTCTGTTTAAGGCCAAGGGCACACTGTGCAAACAGAGTGCTCAAATGTGCACAGAGCTGCTATTTCCTGGTTTACTTTTTTTTTCTTTAAAATCCAGTGCGTGGCGCGCACACCCGCTTAAGCTTTGTAAAGAGTGCTAGGCAGGTTTAGACACACCCCCTAGCTTAGCTATGCTAAGCTAGGAGCAATCCCAAGCCACATGGCTCCAATCCACTTACAGTACACCTGACACCCCCTGCCATGATGTCATCTATATCTTAGTCTTACACCCAGCTATTCATACTTTTACACTGTTGGGACCTGCCTCACATACTGGGGAAAACTGGGATTCACTATCTTTCCCCTCATTTGCATAGGATTGCCTGCTAATGCATAGTTACATGTCTCACACTGAGTCTCCCCTCTTGGCAACCATTACCTACTGGCCAGGATGTCTTCTGTCTGCCATTAACGTGCATGGCAGAATACTGATTTTAGTTAGAACGCTTATTTTAAATTTATTTTATTATGTTCCCCCCGTTCCCATTTGCGTGCTGCTGCCCTATGCTTAAACAGTCGAGATCAGTGAAAAAAAAAATAAAAGTTATTTTTTTTTATTGTTTGCAATGCCAATGGCCTTATACCTGGCCATTGGCATGCTTCCTCAATGATATGCAGCCTTTATTTGAAGCTGTCATAACTCTGTTTTGGATTTTGCAGAAATGTACTCGGTTACTAACCGAGTACATTTCTACAGATAGAACTTGTCTTGCACGGACTATTGCAAGCTTCCTGGATTGCAAAATCACCTCATTTGCATGAATTTCTCCTGCAAATGAGGTGATGTGCATACCAGGGCTTAGTCCGTGCATGATTAGTGCAGGAGCTGTCATGCATGCCCCTGCAGGCTGTTCCTGGATCGCACATCAGACATATTGCCCGCTAGAACTCCTGCACTAATCATGCATGCCATGCAGGGAATAGAAAATCTGGGTGATTATATGTATAACATGCCATTCACTATAAACATTTTGTTGATGACATTTTTTTTCTTTGGGAGGGTAGTATGGAACTACTAGATGAGTTTATTTCTTTTATGCAAAGGTCGATCGACTTTTTAAGCTTCAGTAGTAGGTGATTTCTTTGATATCACTGCCCATATTAATAATCTGGGCAAGTTCAATACTAAAATATACAAGAAACCATGCAAAAATAATTCAGTGTTGCATAAGGGCAGCGTGCACCCCACACATATCCCCAGGAATGTTCTGCGGGGACAGTGTTTTAGGGTCATGCAATTGCATACTGATGAGGTGTCACTGGAGCATGCTTTGAAGGAGTTTAAGACTGATTTTTTGAGACATGGGTACACTGAGACAGAGATAGATGCCTGTATAAAGAGAGCTGGATCAGAAAGAAGCAGTATAGCTAGAACCTATTTCTCTGTTTTTTCTGCTGCTGAAATAACCCCCTGTTCCTGCAGCTGGACATAATAATAGGACTTCTACATGTGTCTTGACATATTCTAGTGACATTAATATAATTACAGATATTCTTAAAAAGAACTAGGATATTATACGGAGCTGTCCTGACCTTGCTGATGTATCAGACAATGAATTGCAATTTAGTTTTCATAATGGCATTTCTCTGAAAAGACAACTCTGCTATAGGAATAATACAGACCATGTTTACATGTTTAATTCTTCACGCTCTGGCACTTTTCTATGTAGGAATTGTTGAGCATGCCATTATATATATTCTGGCCACACTTTTGAGCACCTGATACTGAAGCATACCATAGATTTTTCTTTTTATGCTGACTGTAGAACACTCAGTGTGGTTTACTATGCATTTTGCCAAGAATGTTTTGGCTTTTATATTGAAAAAATGAATCAGTGTTTCAAAGATAGGATCCTTGAACACCTAGGTGAGATCAGGAATGTGAGAGACACTAATGCGCTTGCTGTTCATGTGCAGAAGTCAGTGACACACCATACGTTCAAGTTTTTTGTTTTGGAGACTGTTAGGTGTTAGAGGGTGAAATCTTCAAAATATTACTGAAGCTAGAGAGCAAAGGTGGATACTTGAGTTATGATCTTTTATACCAACAAGTTTGAATGATTCCATGTCCTTGAAACCTGTCCTTAAAATGTACTCCCTCCCACAATGATTTGTTTCAGGGTTTAGAAAAATTTATGGAGATTAAAAAATATATGTATATATTTTATGATTATTATTATTATTATTATTATTATAGAGGTCATGGAGGGTAGTGTAAAAGTTTTAGAATAGTTTTTCTTCTGCGCTGTTTGCATGAATTTTATGTACTGCATGAGTAAGTGTATTTGTTTGTTTCTTTCGGCTTATCCCGGTTAGGGGTTGCCACAGCGGAACTCCGATCCGCTAATGATTGGCAGTAGATTTTTACGTACTGGCTTGCCGGGCCTAACGCACAACCTTCAACGAAGGAACGCCCATTCATGCATGTCGCCACACAGAAGATGCTCTAACTGAGAATCGAATGGGCAACGTCTAACTGTGAGGCGACAACGCTACCGCAGCACCACCACCGCCGCAGGCTGCATGAGTAAGAGTATAATATGTTTTATAGTGCTGCTGTTTTAAACTACAGGATTGAAGTGTTCTGTGATGTCATTGTTAAGAGACTCACTCTGTATCAGCGCTTGCTGATGAGATGGTGAATATTCTTGGTGATTTATTGTTTCTCTGTCCTTATTAGTCAGTTTCAATATGTATTAATGAGCTAGGAAGTAATGCTTTTTTATTTAAGATACTGAAGTTGTTCTTTTGTCTGATGAAGCATTAGTTAATTCAATGTGAAATCTCTTACCTGTGAAGTTTTGTTTAACAAATGCATTTTTTAAAGTTTGTTTTAGCTCTAGTTGCTGTGCAGGTTGCAGTAAGTTTTATTGTTTGATTTTTTTTTTTATTATTTGTGACTTTACCCAACAGGTTAAATCCTTGTTTCTGGTGTTTCTACTACTGCAGAAAAGTGGAGAATGTTCAAGAGTTTGCAATTACATTTTACACTGATGCTCATGGCTATCAACAGCCATTTCTGCAGTAAGGCAACCAGATGACTGAACAATAAAGCATGATCAGAATGAGAATACATAAGAAACAGCAGAAGAAGGGAAAGAGAAAGAGCTTTATATCATGCATTTCTTACAGATATATTAGGACTAGGCAGTAGCAAACCTTTTGAATAGCTCTCTGAGTAAAAGGACAAGTGATGGACCAAAAAAAAAAAAAAAGTCAAAATATTTCCATGAAAAATGGATGTGGTCAAACTAAGTTAGTTTGATATTAGGATTAGTTTGCAGTTTCTCTGGATATGTTTGGGAACATTAGAGTGGTGAGTTTGTAGTAGCCGCTGTGGACCAAATATAGAGCTCACAGTAATGAGAATAAGATTGCAAGATTAAGTTGGTGTCTCCCTGCCAAAACCACTCTTACTACTGTGCACATTTTTTATTTATTTATTTTAGTTATTTCATTTTTCTGTTGTTCTGAATTCTTTGGCTAATCCCTGATGGTTTAATTAGTAGGCTTCCATCCTATTCTGTGGCTATGACTATTTAAACAGTTGCTGCTGCAAACAGTTATGTTAATTCTGTTAGACACAAAAGTGCAAGCATGCATGTTTGCATAAAGTAATGAGCATGCATGGCAGTGATGAGCAAGCAGTGGCAGTGTGATCAGTTTTACAGCGCTTTCTGTTTTATGTAATCTGACATTTCCAGTAGGTTACTCTTTTACTATTGCAGTCATTTCTGGGATGCTTTAAGGTGAATTCACTTACTGTTCGTGCACTATTCCTTAGAGCAACTAAACTCAATTATAAAAAGAACAAAATAATGTAATTCAATTATGTTTTGATCACATAAGAGGAAAAACAATTGAAATCAGCATTGTTCACTTACTACTAAGCTCCAATATTGTTTATTAGGTTCAACATCTGTCAGTAAAAAACTTTATTGAGAATCATCATGTATTAACTCAACTTTTTTGCCAAACCTGCCCCTGGTTATATCAATCATTTTGAAAATGTACCTTATCGCCTAATAATTCCCTAATTAACCAACATTTTAATCTAATGCTATATCCAAATCCAGAGCAATTACATTTAACTTTCCAATCCTTCCAATTTCATTTCTGTTATGCCTTCCTTTGATATAATCTGTAACATATTCACATTTCTTGAAACTAATCATACATTTTAATCGTCTGACATTATCTTTTTTTGCACCTTAACAATCTTCTCCCCTTTAGAACTCTGCATTATCCTCTTTGTAATATCTGTCCCTTCAACTTAAAACTTTTCATCTCTTCTCTCCTCAGTCTTCAATCTCTACTCCCCCAACACACTAACAAAATGCCTATATTTTTTTTCTCATTTTTTCCAATAAACCCTCCTCCAAACTTCCAGGGCACTGTACCATTCCTTCTGAAACTCTGTGCATCCAACATATCGGCTCCATCTTGCCCACATCTTTATCATCAGATAACCTGCCATCCTGTATCCTCACACAATTTCTATACTGTCTTTGCAGGAACCTCCAATGTATATCTCCTATTGGACCATATATGTTTTTTTTCATAGCAACCTGCAAACATTCTCCCAAAAAAAACATTCAAACCCTCCACCACCAACCTTTTCCATTCTCATTCTCTCAACATTCTCTCAATTTACCTGCTGCTTCTTCTGCTTTAGTTTAACTTGCAAGACCTATGTGCCATGTCTAATACTTTGTGATAGTCTTCCAATCTGTTCCCTTGTCTAACTACCTTGAATGTTCTTTCTTTCCCAAATCACCTCTCTGTTTAATTCCACCCCTTATTCTTTTTTATCAAACTCCATTAAAAAGCCATCTTTCCCTGAATACCCTAAATTTTTCTTTCAGCTACTCACACTCTCTATACTCCACCTGTTCACTAGCCACCCCTTTTAACACATCTCTCTTTTTATCCCTATCTGATGTCAACATCACTCCTTTTTTTCTCTAAAGCCAATGCTGCTACTCTAACCCTCAGCTTCTTAGTTGGAGATGCTGCGTCTATACCCCTTCTATATGTTTTCCTACATAGCTGTAGATTATATCATCATCATCCTTTTCCATCAGCCCAAATTGTCATTCCTGGTCACTTACCCTCACTGCCTACCATTTTACCCATCTAAGATTCCCGCTGTTAAACGTTTTCATTTGTATGATATAATAATAACAGCTGAATACTGCATAAACGTTGGTATACCTCATCTTCAATCTTATTCTCGCTTGCTAACCTCTTCATATCTCCCTCTTAATGCTTACCTTTTCTTTCAACTTTACCCATTTTTTATGAATGATATTATATAATGTAACTCCCAAATATCCCCCCTGCTGTATGTCAGCCCTACATATCCTCTCTATCAGGTACCTAACTTAAAAAACACTGTTTTCTATGGATGGCATTTTTACACTGATTCCACTCCAGACTACTGGAAATGTCCTTTATCATTTATAACTGCAGAGCCACATGTTCTAATAATATTGTAACTTAGCTGTAAAGCAGCACCTAATCCCATTCAAAAATAAGCTTGGTTATAATGGACACCCCTGCTTTGTCTTTCTCTGAAGAATCAATTTTTCAGATCTTCCCATATTAACTGGAACCCTAACCAAAGGTTTTCAATACAGCAAATGCACACCACTCTACCATTTTCTTTTTATTTCATTATTTGCTTCAACAATTATATAAAAAATCCAATCTTTTTATCAAATGCCTTCTGACTACACACCAAAACCCCGGCATCCCTATCCATTTAACAAAATTTATTGATGTTCCCCAGAGATTAGCAAAAGAGCTTCCATTAACAAAACCAGCTTTCCCATATGTTCTGTTCCATCCACTTTGATAAAATTCTAGCAAATATTTTTGCACCCATATTGCACAAAGAAAGAAAACTAAAGTTACCTTACTCATTTTCATTTCCTTTGCCTTTGTAGAAATACATTAACGTGGTCGTATACACGGATCCTGCCATTCTCCTCCCCTAATTCAAAATAGCAATAAATGCTTCTGCTATCCTTTCTTTCAATTGCAATGCAATCTTCTTATAAATATCTGTAGAGAATCTGTCAGAACCCTCTGCTTTACCATTTGTTAAATATTATATTACATCAATTGTTTTCCCTGTTCCAAAAAGTTTATTCAAGATCTCTCTCTCTCTCTGTAGCTACTATGGTGCACCTAAACATCTGTCTCGATTGTCTCATGTTCTGCATTTGTATCCTCTCTACTTTTACCCCTTACCCAGATCTTTCAATTCTGAAGCCACATTTTCCAGTACTGTAATTTTATATCTACGTCCTCTTGCCCACACCATTTCTACTCTGCCACCACAGTCTATTTTCATTCCTTAATCTTTTATATCCTTCCACTGAATCTTCAGCTACACGGTATCATCCACAATCTCATTCCCTTAATCCTATGTTGCATCATTTATATCCAACCTGCTTATCTTACTTTCTGTCTTCTTTCTTGTTTTCCTCCTGTACCTCTCTGTTGTCTCATCCACCATTTCACTTTCATTTTCCTGCATTTCCTGTTCTAATATTCCCTGAAGCTGTTGAACCTGCCATACATCCCCTTATTGACCTTATTACACATTTATCTTATCTCAACACTAAACGTAGCTTACCAATCCATAATTATCATACTCTGGTCTGACAACAACTCCATTTCACTCAAACTAACGTATCTTATGTCACACAAAGTCACTACATCAATCAAAAATTTTAGCTAATTTACACTCTTGTCCTGTCTGATCCCTTGGAAAAAGTATAGTCTCCTTCCTTGCTCAACAGCATTCATAATTCCACTAAGTCTACCCTTTCCATGCCTGCCCTGATTCCTGCTATCCATTAGGAAATTTGTATCTGCAAACAGCTTATCCATACTTGTATCCAGGACTGAATTAAAATTCTTTTCATCTATGTCAGTCCTCTTCAACATCCTTATTTTACTCCATACATTCCTGTATCACCTCCTTTCTACTCTCATTATGACTGCAAAATACTGCTACAAATACACCTGTTCCCTCACTTTCCCATCTGCCAGCTACCCATCTTACATTCTTATCCTGTAACAATTTCATACTCTCCCATTTACTTTCTTTTCTCAGTAGGATCCCTACCCATCTATTCCTTATAGTACTAAATTAACTCATCATACATTGACAAACCATACAATTATACAAATAATACAGCCATGCAAATCCTTTTCTATCCAGTTTCAGAGGAACTACATAAAAAAGGGCAGCTATGAAATAGTTTAACAGTTGGCCTAAAATGTAAGTGCAGCATTACTCTCCAGCATAGGTGATATAGGGAGAAATAATAGCTCTTCAAGGGGGGTAGAGGCCCAAAGCCACAGACAACACCTATGGGAAGCTCGATATTTCCCCAGTAACACTCACCATGTCAGGCATCATTGCTTGTGTGAAGCACATCAACACATTTCCCTGTAAACATAAAATAAGCACTGCTATACACCATACTGCAGACATTCTTTTGTAATTCATGCTTAGCAAGCTTTTCAATAACTTACCACTTTTCCTTTTATATAACCATAAGTTGTATAATATCAACAGAACTTCTCCTTTCATATATCCTGCAGCATATATTTAAACACACTCTAACACACTGCCCCAGCACTGCATTTTTAAATGGTAGGAATGTAGCACTGTGGTGTCTTAAAGGACCATAAGTTGCATTGCAAGCCTTCATTTTACAAAACATTAAATGAGCTAGTGTTATGTCTGTATTCTATTATTATGAGATAATTTCTCAGTGGGATCATTGCTTATGTTCAGGCTTCAAATTTGGCACATTTTTTGTCCAGGAGTTTGAGACACCTGATATACCCCCTCAGATTTTCATTTCAGTCACATACAATAAAAATTACTACAGTAATGAAAAGTATTTTATACAAATGCACAGCAAACCACTCTGACCTTGTGGAGTTAAAGAGTACATTAAGTGACAGTCTTCTTTCACCAAGGATGATGTCACAGTATGAAAATAAAATGATTGGTTTTAATTACTGGCTTACTTTCTGAAGGGGGATCCAATATCTGTCAGCATGATAGGACATAGTCAACAGACCACATTGCTTTGCCAAGGATGGGCAAGGATAGGCTACAACTATCTCCCCTATGCTTCTGGACATAGGCTAAACCTTTATCCCCCCCTTAGAGCCTTTTTTATGCAATTGCAAAAAAACAAAACAACCAACATAGTGAAAAGGCAACCAAGCAACCTTAAGGTGTTACTGCTCAATGATAGGAGTCTAAATAAGAAAACTCCACACTCTTCAAGCCCTCCTCACTCTGGAGAACATAGACATCTGTGCCATGACTAAGACTTGGTTTAAAGCCAGAGAAAGTACACCGGCAGTGCAAGACTACAGTCCCTTCCACACATTTTTAACCAGCAACAGCTCAGGCTGGGGCCAAAGGTGAAGGTGTCTCAGTTTACATTAATAACAAACATACCTCCAAGTTGGTTAAACAGGATGACATCAAGGAGCTCATCCAACTGCAAGTCACCATAGATAAGGTCCATCACCATAGCATAGCTATCTACAGGCTGCAATTTATGCCCCTAGCGTCTATCAACTCTTACCTAATCCAACTAGAAGTACTCACCATACAACAAAACACTCTATTCATTGGTGACTTTAACTATCCTTCTATAGACTGAGAAATGTACACTGCCTCAGACTAACAGGCACAGCACTTCCTGGACTTCATTAACACATTTGCCCTTGAACAGATAGTGCATGCTCCAACCAGAGGAGCAAACATACTGGATTTGGCACTCACCCCCTTGTGTCACATTCTTACTAATGAAGTCAGATCACAAAGCTATCTCCTTTGAAGTAAAAATCAACCCAGAAAACCAAGCTAAACCAGTAACAGTTAAGCACTAATCTAAGGCAAACTATGTCCTATTAAGTGAGAGTTTCCCAAAACTCAAAGCTCCCCCTAACCACAAGACCACAGTTACTAATGCAGAGTCTATATTCAAATATGTAAATGGCTACATTGAGGCTGCCATACCTACCAGAAGTAAACCCAGAAAAAACACTAAAAAACAAACCTGGTAGAATCCTAACCTAAACAGGCTATACAATAAAAGAAGAACAAATCATGGCCAAAATCAGAAAAAAACAACTCTTTTAAAGACAAATGCTGTTTTATACAACTAAACAAAAACTAAAGACATCTAATTAAGTTTAACAAGACAATCTATGAGGTCAGAATGGCCTCACAGATTAAGGACAATAACAAGGTCTTCTTTACCTATGTCTAAAACCTTAAAGGTAGCACACAGCAGAGTGCTTAACTGGTGGTGAATGGTACCACCTTCACTTATTTAACTGGTGGTGAATGGTACCACCTTCACTTATCAAGGTGACCTAGTAAATCTGCTTGTTGATAAATTCATCTTAAACGTCATGCCCCCAGCATTCCACCAGCTCCACCAGGTGAAATTCCTCACAACATTCTTCTTCCAACTACTAGAATGGACCAGGTGGATACAGCAGTTACTAAAGCCAGGAACACTGCATCCATGGGTGCTGACAACATCCCCAATTGCCTCCTGAACAGTGTAAAACACAACATATCAGGACTGCTTGAGGCACTCATCAACTACAGCCTTGAAATGGGCTATGTTTCAAGTGACTGGAGAACCTCAACAGTCATTCTGCTGCACAGGGATGGACTAACAACAAATATGGAGAACTACAGACCCATCAGTTGAAAAAGCCTAATATCCAAAACCATGTAGCAAATTATCATGCAAATGATAAACAAGGACAATAGCAACATACAGACACTGGAACCATCAATGGGCTTTGTTAAGGGAAGGTCAAGCCTACTTAACTACTTAACTGAGAAGACTTCTTTGAGAGGGTCACTAAGGCAGTGGACAAAGGTAAAACAGAGCACACTGCATATATTCACCTAACCAAGGTTTTTATACAAGACTCCACTCTGGCATGGTTTGCAAGCTACCTGACACATTGGTCAAAGGCAACTCCTAGAAGACCTATACTAAGGTTCTTAATATAACCCACACACACACACACACACACACACACACACACACACACACACACACACACACACACACACAGACACACACACACACACACACACACACACACACACACACACACACACACACACACACACACACACACACACACAGACACACACACACACACACACAGACACAGACACACACACACACACACACACACACACACACACACACACACACACACACACACACACACACACACACACACACACTCACAGAACATTTAGTATTGAACAATACAACTGAACAAGTATTGCCAACACTAAGATTATTTATTGTTGAATGGCAAGCAAGAATAGGCAGTACAGTGCAGTGCAGAACAGGCACACGGTAGTGCTAATGAGACTCATCAGTTAGAAGTATGACAGCAGAGTTCTGCACCACCTGTAAATGACTGCAGATATAGGGCACTGCAGTAGTCAAGTCAGGAAGAGACCAAGGCAAGAGCAGGAACTGGAAGGTCTTCTTGAGGTAAATGTGCTTAATCCTGTAAATATTTCATTGACAAAAAATAGAATTGTACAAATGCATGTGTTTAATACTTGACTTGTTTCATGAATGGATATAAAAGGATTTTATAAAGGCAGACCCTTGGCCCTTACGAGTCAACCTGCATGCCAAGATTACCTGTAAGTTCCACAGCTTACCAACAAACTCATTCTTGTGTCCTCAGTCTTAGAGCTCTTCACTGTCAACATATACACTTGATCAAAGAGTCAATGGCATCAAACACATCAGCAAGGGGATCTCCAATAACAAAAAAATTTGTTAACGAAAAAATAAGCAGACAATCGCAGTGACATAAAGATCAGGCTGTTGTAGTGGTTAAACGAGCTGAGCTGCACAGCCTCCTCACCACATGGACGAGCATGGCTGGATGGTTATTTGTTGAAGATGTCTTTCTGGAGATGAATGATGCCTTCTTATGAGTGTTTTCAGTCTGGCAGTTAACGTAGTGTTCAGTCAAGCAGGTGAGTGCATGGTCTGGTCACAGTGTGCATCAGATATCACCTCAGTACAGCAAACAGTGATGGTTGTTGTAGGACTTCAGTCATCATCAGTTACATATTTCATAGGGGTAAGGTAAAGGGACAGAATAACACATGACTGTCAACATCAGCTGTGAGAGAGACAGGACAAACACAAGGGTTGGGAGAAACAAGCACAGGGAGTAAAAGTAGGATGCACTGCTTCCTACATGTGATAACTGCCAGGAATGTAAGGCCTAGTTACATACTATGACGGGGATTATATAGGATATTCAATTAAAGCTGAATATGGATTCCTTAAATGAATATGCAATTAACACATGCATTTGTACAATTCTATTTTTACTAATTACACTCTCGTAGGTCTCTGGCTGCTGTCTATTCTTGCCCCAGCATCTTGGCCTCTGTACCCAGCCCTGCATTGTCCTGAACTTGTCCTAGCCAAAACCTACCAGGAGATACAAGAACCCTTACAATCTCCAGTGGCCTCATCTATTTGACTCATTCCCACTGCACCCACCTTCAAGGAAGGCTGAAATACCCAGCTCTGCATTGTCCTGAACTTGTCCTAGCCAAAACCTACCAGGAGATACAAGAACCCTTACAATCTCCAGTGGCCTCATCTATTTGACTCATTCCCACTGCACCCACCTTCAAGGAAGGCTGAAATACCCAGCTCTGCATTGTCCTGAACTTGTCCTAGCCAAAACCTACCAGGAGATACAAGAACCCTTACAATCTCCAGTGGCCTCATCTATTTGACTCATTCCCACTGCACCCACCTTCAAGGAAGGCTGAAATACCCAGCTCTGCATTGTCCTGAACTTGTCCTAGCCAAAACCTACCAGGAGATACAAGAACCCTTACAATCTCCAGTGGCCTCATCTATTTGACTCATTCCCACTGCACCCACCTTCAAGGAAGGCTGAAAGTATGTTATGGACTTAATCACATTTGCATAATAGACCCCTGTGTACTATTTTTATCAGGGCCCTATAGTTTGCTACTAGCTTGAGTATACAGCAGCCTTAACCTTACCCTTCCAGCTGCCCTACAGCCAACACTCCTTCTTAAATACACTAACTTACTCTTACTTAGCATCTCACCTTCCATATTTTTTCTCTAAACAGCTCTCCCACTCACTTTCCTACTGTTACTAGCTCTGCCCACTAGGTGGCACCCTTATACAATTCCTTTCACTACCCTCTACTCTGTCCTACCTCTGTATATGCAATATATTTCTTCCTACTTTCTATCCTCATTCCATCCTCTTACACTGCCTCTCTCTACCATCCCTCCCCTACAAACTGTTCCATACTGTACTTTTCTTGACCTGCTCACCTTCCTACTTCACCTTTGTGCTGGAACACTATTCTTCCCTCCTCTACCTTTCATTCCTTTGGCTTCTGTATCACACTAAACTTCTCCTACTCACAACTTCCTCACTTACCTAAAGTTACCTGTATTTCTGATTGTTTTCCTCTCCTGTTTCTCCTGCAGTTGTTTCAACCCGCTCCGTTCGCCCTGCGGGCTCACTCTGCTCCCCTCCCTACCCCCATGTCCCACCCACCCCCTGGGGTCCTACTCTTATACCTATCTGACCACACCCCCTCAACTTTCCACCAATAACTAACTCATCCCAATTAACCACTCTCCTCTATTTCTCCCACACTTTTTCCCCACCTCTTCCTATCCCTTCCACCACTAAACCTTTTTCCACATAACTACTTGTCATCTACTGTTTAGTAATACTCTATTATTACTATGGCAATAACTAAACCTTCTAACATACTCCTCTTACAAAGTTTACTCATACTCACACTTCTCCCTATTCTAACTCTAGCATACCTGCTAACCTCCTATGAGCATCTAACACAGTCATACTTCCTATACCCCACCAAACAATTAACCACTTCTTCTCTACCTTCTCATGCTGAACATTTCAATATAACTTTTAGTCCCAGCTATCTACCACCCAAATACCATAGGACAAACCACATTAGATATTACCTCCCAAATACAAGAAGACATCCTTTCCTTCTCAGCAAATATACTCAGACTACATATCTAACACTACTCCTCCCCCTAAAGGATGGAGACATTCACCCAAATCCTGGACCAAACACCTCCAACACCACTCAACCCATTACCACTAACTCCCCTACCATCCAGATACTAAAAAAAACACCCAACTCACTACTAATAGCTCACCTCAACACATGTAGTATCAATAACAAAATTACTCAACTCCAAGCTCTCCTGGAACTCTACTCCTTCGATATTCTGTGTCTTACAGAAACTTGGTTAAAACCCACAACTACAGACAATGTAGTTACCCCACCTGGATACAATATCTTGCGTCTCGACCGTGCAACCAAAAAAGGTGGTGGAGTAGCAGTTTTATTTAAATCTAATTTTCAAATTACAACCTTCCACCAAAATCCTCCCCATGTCTCTAACGCTGAAATACTTATTACCAAACTTCAGCTAAACTCTGTTAAATCTGTCTATATTATCTGCATCTATGTTCCTCCAGGCAATAACATTACTACCATTGAAAACATACTCTGTTGGTTATCACAAAACCTCCCTCAAGAAACCATCATACTTGGTGATTTCAACATTGATTGGAAATATTGCAACAATAACCACCCCACTACCCATATTAATCTCTATGGGTTTACACAAATAATCACCTCACCCACTAGAATTAACAAAACCAATAAGAAAGAAAGTACCTTAGACTGGATACTAATCAATAATCAACCCCAGACCTACAATTCTGGAACCATCCCAGATAATATAAGTGACCACTTTCCAACCTATGCCATTAGGCTTAAAACCAACCCACATTCCAAACCCATATTCAGAACAATTAGAACCAAGAAAAACTTCAATCTCGATTTATTCTTAACTGAACTTAAGGCTTGTAATTGGTCCCCATTAAAACAACTTTCCCTTGATGAAGCCGTCGACTACTTCAATGCTAACTTTCTAGCCATCCTTAACCAACATGCTCCTACCCGCTCTATTAGGATAAGAACCAAACCTGCTCCATGGCTTTCTAAGGAAACTAAGCAAAAACTCAACCTCAGGAACAAATACTGGCACAGATCACGCTTAACTAAGAACCCCACTGACCTCCAAAACTTTAGACAATTAAGAAATGAAACAAAAAAAGCCATAATGACTGATAAACAAAACTACTACCTACATTCGCAGCAATCCCACCACAATAAACCACAAAAATTCTGGGCAAGCATTAATGAACTATTACACCCCGGTCAATCTATTACACCAAATCCACACGGCTCTGACCACAACAATACCAAACAAACTGCCAATACCTTTAATACCTTTTTCACCGAAACTATTCAAACTCTAGCCAGTCAACTCTCACCACAAAATTCAAACTCATCTAAGACTGAATCCAACCCACCTCCTCCATTTCACTTCCAACCTGTCCCTACAGCTTTTATTCTCACCCTTCTACAGAAACTCAAACCTTGCACTCCCTCTGCAGACCAACTACCTGCAGAATACTTACAGCTAGCAGCCAAATCTATTGCCTACCCCATCTCCATTCTCATCAATAGAAGCATTACTGAAGGATACGTCCCCATTCTTTGGAAAATCTCACATATTATTCCCCTTCACAAAGGGGGAGACTCCACTGACCTTTCCAACTATCGTCCCATAGCCCTACTCTCCCCTTTATCTAAGGTTATGAAAAAATGCATCCACAGGCAATTATTAGACCACCTTCTCCATAAAAACCTGCTCTCTAACTCCCAACATGGCTTCAGACCTTCCCACAGCACTACTACCGCCCTCCTCTCCTTCATGGACACCATCAACAAAAAACGCAACCTTAACATGCTCTCCTCTGCGCTTTTCATTGACCTGTCCAAAGCTTTTGACATGGTAAATCACAATATACTCATAAACATTCTGAAATCTATGTCACTTGAAGCACTAGCCATAAAATGGTTCCTATCCTACTTAAATAACAGACATCAAGCTGTGCTCTGGAATACCACTCTTTCGACCCAACTATCCGTTAATATTGGTGTCCCTCAAGGGTCCATATTAGGCCCACTCCTGTTTTCCTTATTCATCAATGACCTTCACGAAGCCGTTCCCCAAGCTACATGCATACAATACGCAGATGATTCTACACTTATATGCTCAGCCAAATCTGAATCTGAACTTCACTTCCTTACACAGAACGTATTTAGCTCAGTAGAACTATGGTTTACAAAACGCTGACTCTTACTAAATCCCAAAAAAACTAAACTTCTACTTTTTACACCTACCAATAAATCCCCACCAATTGACTTCACTATAACCTCCAATAATAGCACCATTATATCCCAGGATCTTACTACCAAACTGCTAGGTATCACCATAGACAACAACCTTAACTTTGACACTCATATTAATAATATCTTGAAAACAACTAACAGAAAAATAGGCTCTCTATATAGGATCAAACCCTTCCTCACCCCTGCAACTAGAATAACTATCGCCCGCACACATCTAATCTCTACCCTACTCTATGCCTCTCCCATTTTCACTAACCTGTCAAAAATAACCTTAAGAAACTAGAATACACCTACAACAACATAGCCAGATTTGCCACTGGTAACCCTTTTAAAACACACCACTGTATTAATCTAAAATACCTAGGGTGGCTTGAATTACAGCAACAGCTGAAATTTAATCAACTGACCATTGCCCATAACATTCTTTATCAACCTGCTAAGACACCCATACTATCTAACCTTATTCATCCCTACAATAACCTGAGATCCCTAAGATCTTCTCAAAAACTCCTCATAAATATTGTCAAATCAAACAATAGAGCTGGAGACTCTCTCTTCACTAACACTGTTGGGAAAATCTGGAACTCACTCCCCACTGAACTTTCAACACTTCCCTCTATTTCCTTGTTCAAAAATAAACTTAAGCTCTTCCTTAAAACTCATTGGATGTGCCCCTGTACTAAACCTGACTAACCTACACACTCTCACTACTTGTTTCAACCCCACCTTATATGCTCTAGCTACCTGTTTCTACCTCACTATTTCAGCTCAGTAACATTCTCATCAGAACTCTACTACCATTCTACCTCCACTACCTAACCTTCCTATTAGTATACTCTCATAAAAGTTCCAATCTTCTTGATTAGAACTTACTTACTCATCTTCTGTTCCAATCTTACTTTCCTTTTCTCTCCTCCTTATATCTAGAATTAAATTATTTGCTTTACTATCTCTCTTTCTGAACAGTTAAAACACTGCTTCATGATAAATTGTATTATGTTTAGTCAATATCTTGTGTTATATACTCTATATACCTGTAACCACTTTTAGCTATACTTCCTTAGTTATTATTAATGTAGTTGATCTCATGTATTTACTTCTGTAGATATATACTTTTATTGAAGTTTGGAGCTTATCTCCCCGGGCCTCTACTGAAAATGGACATATATCCAGCTAGACTAGCCCGGTCAACAAATTTAAAATAAAATAAAAAATAAAAATAAAATAATGCACACGTATATTGTAGAGTGTAATAAATGCTATGCATATTTAAAGGTAACATCTGATCCCACTTTTGACATGAGGAACAAAGATCACCAGTGTTATGATTTGCTAACCATTGTTAGAAGCAAATCTTGACTTAATGATGATGACTGCACATGTGCAATTGGCATGGCTTGGAGAACTGTTGTATCATATATTAATGACTGGACTGATGAACTAAATAATGTTAGGCAGAACAAATAGCACAAATTTAGGAAATGATGCATGGCCTGTCTGTAAAGAACATTCAACTCCTATGAAACATGGTGAGGCCCCAGAGAACTATGGAATTGTGAATGCAAGTACTCAGCAATCTGAGGATCCAGTTTTTTTAGAGGGAAACAAAAAAAGAAAGAGGAAGAAGTTCACAACAAATAACAAGGAAGAAAAAGAAACTGACTAATGACTGTAAAGGAAAGAGAATACGTAGTAAAAAGGATTCTGCTTTGTTATGTAACACACTGGTGACAGGGAATGAGGATATCAGAAAAACCTCAGTCTACAGAAAAAGGCATCACCTTTCCAATGGAAAAGGTAGAAGAAAGAGGCAAGGGACAGGTGAAAAGGAAGAAATCAAAACTGAATGTGGAAGGATTGAAGAACATAATTGTAAGAAAAAAGAAGAAAAAGACAGATGTTGACTACATGGCTCAAGCTGTGGATTTACAATACCAGCTGGATGAGAATTTAATATGCAATGAAAATAGTTAAATAAATAAGACTAATAGTTATGAAGATCTATCCTTCATAACAATTTATAGAGCAGAAATTACTGTATTAGAAGTTGAAGATTCTTCAGAGATGGTCAGCAAAGATATTCTTGTAATTGGTGATTCAGTTATTAGAGGAACTGATACTTATATTTGCAGAGATGATAATGAATATCTAGTAGTATTATGGTTGCCAGGAGCAAAAATAGAAGATGTGAAACAAGCCTTGGAACCCCTTAATGTAAGGAAGTATGGATCTGTTTTTATTCATGCTGGTACAAATGATATCACCAACAATGATTCTCTGACTGTTAGTCACGAACTGACAGCCCTCCTAGACAGTATAGCTTGTACTTGTGTTAGGACATATTTTTCACAAATCACCTATAGAAAGGATAGTCAGGTCATTGTGAATGATAAGATTTTTTGGATAGATAAACACCTACATGGAAAAAATGTCCTGTTTTAAAAAATGGAAATGTGTAGAGCATCCAGGCCTTCTTTTGGGCACACATGTTCAGTCAGGATGGTGTGCATTTGCCTAGATCAGGGATGAGAATTTTTGCAACAGATATTTTGCAATATTTGACAAACACTAGCCAGGATTTTTGCCAGGTCAAAATGTAACAGTTCACAGATAGCAACATTTGATGCATCTCTGATGGCTGTTAATGCTAGGAGCAATAATAATAAAGTAAAGTTTTTTTATTAGAAAATTTGCCATGTTCCCACAAGATTGATGTTGTTATAGTTTGTAAAACATAGTTAAAGAACAATGACTGGAACCACTTCGGTCAGGGTATAAATGTTTTAACTCTAATTGACATTCTAACAAAAATCAGGTAGAGGTGTTATGATAGGGATTAAAAATAGCTATGAGACTTGTAATTATTACATGTTCAGTGATAACACCAATACTATAGACTGTGTAACTGTGACAATAAAGACAATCCTCGAACATATAACAATTGCTGGAGTGTACAGACCACCAAAGACAAGTTCAGATGACCTAGAGGAATTCATACATTTCTTACATGAAACACAGGAGGGAAGAATAATATTTACTGGGGACTCAAATTTACCAGAAACAGACTGGAATAATAAAGCAATAACCAACAACATGGTGTGGTATACTGAAGATTTATCCATGGTTTTTGTAGTTTAGTCATGAGGGTGAAGCATGAGTGATTAAACAAAGGCAACATTGGGTAAATCTTCACTATACCACAACCAAGGAGTCGGTTATTGCTATTATACAATGACATTATTTAAGAAAAAAATACTTACTTTTCTTAAATAATGTCTTTCCATAACGGCGGATTACTGTTCTTCTGCCGGTTGTGGTATACTGCTTCTTCCTTTTGATGTACTGCGCATGCATATGGGACTTGCGTTCCCATGCATACTCAGTACATCAATGCTTTGAAAAGGAAGCAACGGAGTAAAGAAAGTCTCTGTTGCTCCGTTTTCTCTTTCTTTTTTGTTTTTAATTGTAAAAAAAAAGGTTTTGGGGCACTTTATACCAATGGAAAAAAGTGAGGGCAACTGGATCTTTTTCCATTAGTATATTGTAGGATTTACAACGGGCACACTGTTTGGGCTAGGCCAATCAGCGTGCACATTTTTGAATAGTAATAGGGAGTCATTGTATAATATTGATTCAACAACGTTAGTAAAGAAATTATTCACAGAGTATATTTAGGAACAACAAATGCTTCAGATTGTAAAAAAAACCTACCAGGGGATGGAACATACTAGATATTGTTTGTGTTCCCAAAGAAATGACTGTAACTTCAAGTCAAGCTTTACTACCATTGATGTCCAGTGATCATGGGGTCATAAAGGTTAATTTGTTGCTAGATAATTCTGCCAAACTGAAATTTAAGCCAATGCACAGAAGGTTAATTACAGATTATAGGGAAGCAAAACAGTTACTATATAAAACTAACTGGAGTGAGGTGTTCAGTGGAAAAACTGCAAATGGAATGTGGAAAGTTTTGAAAGAGAAATTGTTTGAGTGCAAAAGTCAAAAAAATGTTTAACATCAGGATCTAGGCATGCAGCATCAAGGGGGGTATATTTCCATAAGAACAAGATACCTGATTAAGGTGTGAGACAAAAAATATAAGAGATGGAAGAGAGGTTGAACTCCAACTTTGAAAACTGAAATAAACGAGTTGGACAAACAGATTAAGCATAGTGTTAGATAAGATCAAGAAACATTTTAAGACAATTTATATAAAGATATTGAGCATAATAGGAAACCTTTTTATAAATACATAAGATGTGGAAGGAGTAAAGATACACAAATTGATAAACTGTGTGCAGATTCTAAAATTTATTCTTAGACACAACAGATTACAGATATATTTACAAAATCTTATGCAAAACAGTTTGGCTCCACAAAAGGGGTGGTAAGTTGTCCTAGTGACATCCAGGTAATCTTAGACACTGGAATCAAATTAGATTATATTGAAAAAGAACTGTGCAAACTAGATCCAAACAAAGCACAAAGAGGAAACGGAATAAGTAACAATGACCTGAGAAGACTTAAGCAAGATCTTACACTGCCATTACATCTATTATTCACTAGGTCATATAAATATGGGGAATTCCTCAAGATTGGAGACATGCACTTATTAAACCTGTCTTTATAGGAAAGGGGAGGAGGACATACCCAGAATAATATAGACCCTTATGTCTACTTTCGTGTTGTGGAAAAATAATGGAGAAGGTAATACTGGATAAGTTATTGTCAGAACTAGATAGGTTGGGACTTGAAACCATATATCAGCATGCATATGTTGAAAACAGATCTATTACCACCTGTAACATGATGTTCTATAACAATATAATGACAGCTATGAATGAACAATTGTGCTGTGATGTGATTTATATAGATTTAACTTCAGCATTTGACAGGGTCATGCACAAAACACTGATCAATAAATTAGTACAACTAGGTATTGATGTTCTGTTGATAAGATGGATAGCTGCATGGCTTACAAATAGGACATGGCAAGTATCACACACCAACTGGAGAGGTGAAACCCTTGGTTACAGTCAAGGTGTCCCACAGGGCTCTGTACTAGCCCCTTACTTGCTTAGATTGTATCTTTTAGACCTTACTTTTTCATCTGAGGTGTTCTACAGTCTATATTCTGACCATCTGAAATTTGTAAACTAATTACAAGTGTTACAGATAGGGCATGTCTGCAAAATAATTTGACTAAATTGACAATTTGGGCACAAAAGAATAATTTGTTGATAAATACATCAAAAACTAAGCATATGAGATTTGGGAGACATAAACTGAAAGTTGAATATTTAATACAGCACACAGTGATTGAAACTGTAGACTCATTGAAGGACCTGGGTATATGGATAGATTCAGCTATGAGTTTTTCTTATCATATCAACCAATTGGCTAATGATAGTTATAGAACTATAAGTTGCATAAAAAGATTTATAAAGTCTAGGAAATCAAACATAATGAAGTCATTGTTTGTTAGTTACATTAGACCCAAACTTGATTATGGAATAACAATATGGAAACCATATAGGAAAACAAGCATGAATAAACTGGAAAGAGTACAGCAGAAATATACTGAGGGCATCCATGGATGTGAAAATCTAAGTTATTATAAAAGACTAAAATATCTGAACTTGCACAGTGTTCTTACAGATATTTAAGAGGAGATCTTATTCAGGTATATAAGGCATTTAGGGACAACTACCTCTGGGAATGTTTGGGGTTATCAAAAAGTACTAGAGAATCATTAGATAACCTATGTAGAAGATTCTATATGAATGGGAAGTGTACTAACTGGTTCTCTGACAGAGTAGCTGATGCTTGGAACCGACTAACAAATTACATTAAAGCAAGTACTAGTTTAGATATTTTTAAGAACAGCCTGGACATTTATTATGGGAACAAGTGTTTTGGCATATTGACAAGCTAGAAGGGCTTTAATGCCCATGCTTGAAACATTTGTATGTATGTATGTATGTATGTATGTAGGGATGTGCTGTTAGTGTCTGACCTAGATGTATACACTTTGCAAGTGAGAGGTTCCAGGGGCTCATGATCTTCTGTGGGATGGGTTGGGCTGCCATTGTATGACCTGGATCATGACTGTAGATCTTCATACCTGCCCACTTTTAGCAGAGCTGCATATGCCCTGGTACACACCCATCAATGATGTGTATCCTGCTATGGCAACAGACAAACCTGAAAGTTTTGACTCCTAGGATAAGACTGTCAAACCTATACAGAGAAGTAATAGTTGCAATGGTATGTATTGCTAAACCCTTCACTGTATCAACATTGATGATGTGTACTCCAGATCTATACAGAATGCATGATGGTGGAGAATAGCATGTTCCTGAACACCATGTAACATGTTTGCCAGGTCCAATGCAGGTTGTGAGAAAAAGAAAGGGATGTGTGGGTGACATTTGCACACATCTGTGGTTTATCGACAGTGCTGGCTGCATTTAAGGAGCCAAATATAACTGTGGTGCTGATGTTTACCACTGTGTTGCTGGCCTGTGGCACACATGTGAATGCTCTGTTCTGTCACAGATGAAGTAAGTATAAATGTATCATACACAGGAGGTCCATCTCTCTCTAGTGAAGCCAAGTGTCCAGCTTGTGCAGTCATAGTGTCTCCAACATTTCTGGCTGCATCTCAATCCTCTGTGGAGGAAAACAGATACAAAGCATCCAGGTGAACTTAGTAACCTATGCTAACAGAGGGTTCATATGGCATGCAGAACAAAGGTGTTAATGCAAAAAATCACACTCTACCTAACCTTACCTTCAGTGGTGGCAGGACATTGTTCTTCATAGTCACCTGACTAAAGCAATGTGTGACACTGCATTCTGGATTGATTTATGAGAGCAGCCTAGCCAAACTTTTTTTAGGTAATACTAGCCTGGTCTATCACTAATCGAAATAGAAGGGACTGGAGAATTCCATCACTGGCATCCAACTAACTACAGGGATAATGCAGGTGCTCTGCCACCAGAGACAAGGGGATGTTTTGATCTCAATAAGTCATGCAGTCCCTGGTAACCACACCCTATATCACTTCATTTCAATCTGCTGAAGCCACCAATAACACTGGTCCATTGTCTTGCTCTGCCCCTCATGGCTGTTTGAGGGCTTGCAGCAGGATCTCCTGCAGTGGTAAGATTTTACAGCTCTTGCTGCTTGTTTATCCCCTTGACATGCTGATTCCAGTGTAAACATAAGAAATATCGCAATACATATTTATACTGATTGTGAACGATAAGCACACTGATAGTGGGAATGTACGTATTTTACACAATCACTTAATATCGATGTGCAGGACCAAGCAAACCTGTTTTGTCACGACTTAATAATTCATGACAGAGGCTAGCCTTTAAAATAGTCTAATGAAATGAACTGCATGACAGCATCACAGTATATAATAGCTTCTTTTCAACATGGGCACATTATCGAATATAAATGCCAGAGATTGCTGATTTATGCCATACTGTCACAGGTACGTTTGCCATATGGTAGCCATGACTGAATGTTTGTGGAACAATAGCACTACCAAAACTAGAATGTTAACTGGTCAAAGTATATCTCTAGCAAAAATGCAGCTGTTTTGGTTTCCATTGAAAAAAGGGCTTGCTTCCATTTTCCCTGTAAGAGCTACCTGTCATACCTTTTGCCTCTTCTTCAACTATTGGTAGGGTTTATGGTACACTGCTAGTCCTAAAACGCCTCCCTCAGCTACAATAAATTGAATATCTGAGCTAGGCTGTATGCAGATCCATTTCCTAAGCAGTATGTGTGGGCATATCTTGTACATACCTTTCTATGATAAAAAGGTAATCGTGTTCATCATCCCTGCTGCCATCTCATACAGTGACTTCTAAGAGGCTCAGGAACAACAATTGGCCAGTCAGCTTCTTCACAGTCAAGATAAGACTGCTTTCGGAGATCCTTCTAGACTATTTTACATTGCTTTCTATTGTATTATATTCTTAATTTATATTCCTTGGTATTTTATGAGAAATTGTGGATTGGGCCTTTAAGGATACCTACATTTTGAGGAAACATTGATAGACATACCTCGAACACTGCAATTCGGTTTTAGGTTTACTTTTAAGGTTCACAGTACAGTTTCTGGTCTGGGGATCTTTACTTGGAACGTGTAATTACCAGGTCTATATCAGCATATCGAATGCTGAAAATGCCAAATGCAGTTTAATTGAACTGAAATGTTCGAAATCTCAAACCAGCGAACTGACAAAACATCAATTTCTTTAAGGGGAAAGAAATCGGTGCTCCATGCAAAAAAAAAAATAAAAAATCAATACTTTAAACACTGACAGAAATGGGGGGGGGGGCTGTGCCCCCACATCCCTCCCCCCACTTAAATATACCAACTCTGAGACCATACCACAGTGGAGGAAATAGCAAACTCCAATGACGGCCCACCGATTTCTTTCCCTGGGAAAGAAATCAATATTCCGTCAGTTTTCTCTTCTGAGATTTACAACATTTCAGTTCGATTAAATTAAATTTGGCATTTTCAACATTCAAAATGCTGATAGGAACCCTAATTACCTACATACCATTTTATTGAATTGGAGACGCTATTTCAGTTTGATAACTGTTTTGACTGTAGAGGTGTGCTTCTGCTGTGCTCATTACTTCCTACAAGAATGCAGTCATCAGGAAAGCAGAATTCCTCTGTTTCCTGTAAGAGTATAATTATCTTTTCAGGACACTTCCCTTTACTCTGGAAATAAGTATACTTGTCATTGTTTTCAAAGTCTAATTTTTTAAAAAAATAAAACAATTTTATTGATTTTAAAGAGATAAGTTTCTTTTAACATAAAAATATTTACAATTCAAAAGATGTTCACGTAGGCATTCACATAATGTTTAACAAATAAAATGAAATTACTAAAACTATTTACAAAGACATCCATTGGATATCATTATGTTGACTAGTATTTGATTTTTCTATATGTATAACACATAGAGAGGTTGAAATTTAATTTATATGTTATCGTTGTCAATCTCTTTTCAACAAATTTTGTAAATTAAACCATAAATGATAGTTATAAGTTTTTCTAGATGTTCTAGATGTCATAGTTGCAATCTGTAACTGACAAACTTCCATTAGAATTTTCTTAAAATCATTATAGGAAGGCAAGGATTCAGATATCCAGTTCTTTGTTATAGTTTTCCTGGCTACTGCCAGTATTGCCCAAAGTAAATAATGTTTAACTTTTTTTACACAACCAGGTATGGGTATATTGAAGAGTATTAATAATATTGCTTGCAGGAATTCATTAATGTCTTTCCAAAATACACTTAAAGCAGGGCAGTCATAAAATATATGGGTCCAATCAATGTTTATATTAGACTTACATCTGTTACATATATTTTGTGTACCATTAATTTTGTTCATTAGTTGAGGAGTGTAAAAGGATCTATATAAAAATCTCCAGGAATATATTTTCCATTTAAGTGAAAGTGTTGTTTTCCCTGCAGATTCTAATATATTTGTTTTATCTAGATCCCTTGGAAGTGTGTTATTTGTTATATAAAAATAGATCCAGAAATTAGCTGGAGAACAATATGTTTCTTGTCTAATAAGTCTGTATATAAATGCCATTTTGTCTGAATAAGTTTGTTTATGTTGAATAACTGAATAAAAAAAAACTACTAGTATACTAGTGACTTGTTTATTAGCAGGAGTAATCAGGTCTATCTTATTTTGCAAAACTAATCTGAGGAATTGTATGTTAAGCCAAAGGAATTTGTGTAACCGATATTCACTTATTATCTGAGCTACATCCTTAACCCTTTCATCCGTGAATAGTTGGAACCAATACAAAAGACCTTTTTGTCTAAGCAAGGTAATTTTGTCTATATCTGAGGATTGTAAGGATTCTTGAGCAAAGGCTATCGGGAAAATTGTAAAGAAAAGTTCCTTGTATCTTGTGTGTTTAAATATAACATTTCTAAAGTTTATTAATATATTATGCAAGTAGCTAAATGAATATTTTGGTATGCTGTGTAACATGAAGTAATCTTTAAGTATCCATAGTATTGGATTATTTATTAATTTTAATTTGTAAGATTGTGGTTTTGATATTAATAGCATAGCTGAGGATTCCCAAAATATTTCCCATTTGGCCTGATATGATGTATCCAAAAGTTGTGCTATGGATCTAATAATAGCTGCATTAGAATAACAGTTCAAATCAGGAAAAGCTATGCCCCCTTTGTTCCAGCTGTAAAGGTGGAATTTGAGTGCTATTCTAGGTTTCCTGGGAAACCAAAAGAACTTTAATAGCAGAGAATTGATATTGTTAATGAAAACTTTATTAGGAAGTATTAAAATAGATTATATAGTATAAAGAATTTTAGGAAGGATTATCATTTTAATGATAGTTAACCTTTACTCAGTTGTAAATATAATTGTATTCCATTTCGTTAATAAGGTTTGAATGTTTACATAACATGTATTATAATTTAGCTTTGTGATTAATTTAATATCTTTATCAAAAATGATACCTAAATATGTAATTTGATCTGTGATGTATTTGTTTGTATCTATGTTAATGTTTCTCTTATTATGATTTGACTAGATAGGTAAGATCTTAATTTTATTATCATTGAATTTCATTCCAGATATATTTTGAAATGTGTTAACAGCTTCAAATAAGGCTGTTATGGAGAAATTATCTCCTTTAGTAGTGATGAGCACATCATCAGCAAATAACTGAATTTTAGAAGTTATTTCATCGCTTATTTCTAAACCATCTATGTTTTTATTTCCTTGTATATCATTAGCCCATGGTTCCATTATAAGAGTAAACAATAAGGGAGATAGGGGGGCAGCCTTGCTTTGTTTCCTTAGTGATGGGTATTTGAGTCGATGTGTATGATCCAATTTTGATATAAGCCAGAGTGCCTTTATAAAGGTGTAATAGTAGATTAATAAAATTATCGGAAAAGTTTAAACATTGTAATAATATGAATAGATAGTCCCAATGTATTGAGTCAAATGGTGAATTAATGTCAAGACTAACCAGAGACAAGTTTTTTTTTCTTTCTGTGTGAATAATCAATTAAAAATAAGAGACCGTTTGATGTTATCATATGTACTTCTATTAGTTACAAAGCCTGTTTGGTCATCATTAATTAACTGGGGTAAAAATTATTTCAACCTGTCAGCATATATATTCATAAATATTTTGTAGTCAATATTTAAAAGAGTTATGGGCCTATATGAGGTACATAATTTAGGATCTTTACTAGGTTTTAGAATGGGTGAAATAAAGGTATATTTCCAAGATGGAGGCAAAATAATGTCATTTTGGGCTATAAGAAATATGTAGTAAAGAAATAGCTGTATTAGGCATAATTTTATACAATTCAGGAATGATTCCATCATTGCCTGGTACTTTGTTCTGTTTAAGTTTATTAATTTGAGTTTGTATGCCTGCTAAGGAGATCTGTTTGTCTATGATTTCTGACTGTTTTGTTGAGTCTGGCATACAAGTTCTTTTTAATGTATTGTTTTATTTTATCTATTGGTTGAATGATCTGAGAAGTTTGATTAATCATGTGAAAAAGACGTCTAAATTCATCTATTATGTCACGTATATTATAAACTTTTTTCTTTTTTCTTGACAAGTTATTGTTGTTTGTCTTTCGGCTTTTCCCGATAAGGGGGTCGCCACAGCAGAACTCTGGTCCGCTAATGATTGGCAGTAGATTTTTACAAAATGCTGAGGTGCCAGCTCGATGCCCAACCTTCAATGAAGGCACGCCCATATATTTTTTTAATATGATTATGTTTGTTGATTCTTTTTGTTTTATTGGTAAGGTTGGTTAAATGTTTCAGGTTTACTGAATAGGCTAGGAATTTAAATTTCTCTAAGGAAATCATAGTCTTATAATGTAAGATTGCACTATATTCCTCCTTAGTTTTATTTATTTCATCTCTGATGTTTTTAGGAGTGAACTTGTCATTAACTTTGAGGTGCAATCTATCTAGTTTATCTTGCATTTTTTTAAATCTCCATCCCAGAACTTCCTTTTGTTATAGTACCATTTATTTATTTGTTCAGACAAATAAACGTTTAATGCATCCCATACATAAATGTCATGAGAGTTAGATGTTAGATTGTTTTTTATAAATTTTTTTGTTTCTTCTTCAAAAATGTTTGAAATTCTTTTAATTGAGTTATATATGCAGGTATTCATCTTATATGAGTCATTGGGGTATCATTTAAATTAAGCTCAAATATAATTGTATTATGATCTGAAATAGGGCAAGACACAATCTTGGTGTTTATTAAATCATTTATTATTTGTGTGGATATAACTACCCTATCTATTCTAGAGATTGATTTGAATCTATTAGAATAGAATGTAAATTGAGGTAAGCTCAAGTCTGTATAGTAATATTTATCTTTTAGATGATATGTATCCATAAATTGTATTAGTTGTTTAGCTTGTGAGGTTATCTTCTTTTTCCCTGAAGTGCTAGAGTCCTTTTCATTTAAAACACAATTAAATTCCCCTGCCATAATAATATTACCCTCAGACTGAGATACAATTTGGTTCAATTGTTGTTTAATGGTTCCGATGCCTGGTAACCAATAGTTATTTACTAAAGTGAAAAGTGTTGTATTTATTTTAATTGTCACCAGGCAAAGCATCCCTTTATGGTCTTGATAAGATTTAATAATTCTAGGTAAAGGGAGAATTCTGTTCCAGAGAATTGCTACTCCTCTTTTCGTTTTAGAATGTTCAGAACTGGCAATAACTATATATTTATTAGTATTTAAAAAGTTAGTATTTTCTTTTAAAACATGTGTTTCTTGTAAAAATATTATGTTTGGTTTGTGTATAGTTAAGTATTTAAATAAACTTCCTCTTTTAATAGGGTTATTCAGACCATTTATATTGACTGATAAACCTTTTAGTGTGGTCATTATAGCTTTATAAATGAGTAAGGGATTCTTGTGATTTGTGTGTTATCTTGAATATATTTTATATAATCCTCTCCAAAATATTTATGTAAATTATAATCTTTGTCTGTTAGTATGAGATACACAGTATGTGTTATACCATTCTTGCAACTTACAATTATATATATTTGAATTATGATGGATGTCAGGAAAAACTTATTAAGAAAATTAAATGTAGTGTATATGTTATGAAAAAATGGGCTAGCTACCCGCCTGGAGTTCTAAACTCCTTGTCCCAGTGACATCTGTCACTCGGATCAAACCCTTACACCGCAGCAGCAAAACACAGACTCCACTATACATAGCTGTGAGATAGATAAAATAGTAACTCTATATATATGTTTACATATTCATTAAACAAGTGAAGCAGACCTGTAATCAGTGTGACTCATCCGGTAACACAAGTAAAGCATAGTATAATCAGTGTAACTCATCAGGTATTGCTTAAACCAATCTGTCATTCGAATTTGACCTTTAGGCAGTAGCAACAAGACATAACCTTCATTGTATATAAAAATTAAACAGACGAAATAGTAACTTCATATATGATTATATATTCCTTAAAACTGGTAAAACGGAGTTATATTCAATGTAACTCCTCTGATAATGCTAATACCATAAGTATATTTCATGTAAATTATATAACTAAGTATGTCTTAAAATAATATAAAATTTGTAAAAAATGCTCTATCAATAAAGTCATTCTCTATACTTGTTTACTTGTTGAGAGGGAAAAAAAGGAATTTTAACTTCTGCTGAATCATATGATATAATAGTTGATTAGTTAATACTCTTTGTTGTCATCAACAGAACACATGACCCTTCTGTGGAATTTAACCAAGTGAGTATATAAATTCATTGTTATGACATATTATTCTAGGTAGCATTCAAAAGAAATGAGTCTGAAGTCTAGGAAAAGCAGCATTCTGATAGTGAAAAATGTCAATTAACGTAACTACTAGCCATTTTAACACAAATGCTATATGTTGGTATAGTAATCAAAACATATCAATATGAATATCTTTAAAGTGAAAGATCAAATGACAGTATAAGCACCTATGTTAGAATATGTTATCATGTCTTAAGTAAACTTATTCTAACTCATGCTATTTTTCAACCAGCTATCAGCCTCTGAATGAAAAATTAGTTATAACTTATAATAAGACCGATTTATCATAATAAGCAAGGCACAGCTTTATAAATAACTTGGCATACATTAGTTCAAGTAAAGGCACACTTACTTTTCAATTTTTTTTATTTACCCTTGAATTTACCATAGATGTGAATAAGAATGACTTAGTTGAAGGTTCCTTTCTTAAGAATCAAAATTTGTCCAAATGATGTATTAAGCAGACTTAAAAATACATTTTTATAGTAATTACATCCATTTCCAACATTTCTGTGGCTTTTCCGACAAAATTACATGTAGTGACTTCCTGGTTATGATGGTTGACTAGCTCTGACATAATCAAAATGCGTCACGATTTCGTCGAGAATGTAGAGAGGATTTTTAGTAAAAATAAGTCAGTTTAAGAAGAAATAAGCTCATGGACAACAAGCTCGAGCTTCACAGAGTCTCTGGAAGTTGTCTTTCATCGTTTTATATGAAAAAAATGCCAAAATAACAAGTATGTAGCTGTATTCAATAAGTATAGGGAAAGTTCATGTGTGTGACATCTGTAAGCTTCCCATAGCCTGCTCACATGCACAGCAAGAGTTTGAGCTACCCATTACAACCAAACAGTACCACACAGCTTCAAATGTAGCAGAAAGCATTTTAAATAAATCACATAGCCCCATTAATCCATTTAACATTCACATGAAAAATAAAAATATATATATATATATATATATATATATATATATATATATTTAAAACTGTAAGAGAGTTCACTTATAAGTCTTAGTAGAATGTTGAAAAGTTATCAAATCATATTATCACCATATGAATTTAACATATATAAAAGCTTTAAATTGATTCTTAAGGTATAAACTATAAAATAAAAAACAGTGTTCAGTGTGAATAACAGAATGACAAAAAATTGTGTAGTGAACTTTTATTTACTTATATCTATGTATATTGAATTGATCTGACTGTAATTAGTTTAAATTAATTGAAGATTATAGAGGGAATCTAGAATGTTTATATATGAGAAGTAATTAATTTACTAACGCAGTGGCTCCATTTGTTTACCCTTCAATCTTGAAATATCTTTATAACAATACCCATGACTATATATTTACCATTAGTATAAACTTTTAGCTCAGTTCAAGTAAAAAATGAAATGATGTGTATATTTACGGTTATATGTGAATGGAATGGAAAAAAGAAAAAAAGCAGGCTTACCTTGTAAGTGAAAATATCAACAAGTAATTAACACAGTGACATTTCCAGAAACATAACAAACTGCAAACATAAATATTTAAGTCACTTGTTTCTTAGTCTTTTTTGTTTCTCCGAGGTCTTTCAAGTGGGATTAGATGCCATTCTCTTAAGTGTGGGATTAGCCCATTCCATCTCTTCTATTTTTCCAAGACCTTATGGACTTTTACATAGTTCAAAGCTGATTCCAAGTCTTCAGATATTTTGGGACCTTCCGATGAAAATGTCTTCAGCTTTGCTGGGAACAAAATGTATGTTTTCACCTGTGCTTTCTTCAGTTCCTTTATCAAAGGTAAAAATATTTTATTTTTGCTATAACTGCAGATGAATAATGATTGTCAAAACATATTGTAGCTTCATTTAATTTAATTGATGCCTTGGACCATGCAGTTTTTAACATTAATTCCTTATCAGAAGATGAGTGGAATTTGACAATGACAGATCTAGGTTGCTTTTTGTTAGCTGTATCCACTGTAGCAAGGGAACAATGTGCCCTCTCAATACCAAAGGACATAGCTTCAGTGAGATCAAGAGTTTTAGGTAACCAAGTGGTGAGAAAGTTAATCATATTGTTCCCTTCAATGCCTTCTGGTAGTCCAAATATTTTTAGGTTGTTGCATCTAGATCTGTTTTCTAGATCATCTAACTTATTTTGTAGAAGAGTGTTCTGTTTGAATAGGAATTCTGCATTATTTCCATTTTCAACAATCCTCCCATCCATATCATTCAGAGCCTCTTCAATACCTGCCATCAGAGTTTTTTGTTGTAGTAAGTCTTGATGGAGTAAATCCATTTGTTTGGTAGTCTTCTCCTTGAAATTATCTATTTTAATATCCAGCTTATCAATTTTTGTGGTAAGATCCTGTATATTTGTTATCAAAGTCTGAATCTCTCTTTTGAAACTGGAATCCTGGTTACTGGATTTAGTGAAGCTCATGATGAATTTCTTCAGACAAGTTATCCAGGAATAATTTGACAGGAAAATCTGCCTTTTTTTGTTTTTAACTAGATATTATTATAAATGAAATTATGTTCTTTCAAATCATGTATAAAAGTATTTTCAATTTTTAGTTTGAAGGCAGAATTCCTGTCAGAATAATATTTCTTTAGTGGAGCTGTTGAAATCTGCTGCTACTCAGAGCCCATCTTGGCCATGTCCCCCAAAGTCTAATTTCTGAGGGTCTGGTAAAAGTACATACAATTAAGGCAGCAAGGTGGCATTTACAAGCTGATATGACTTACTAAGCATGACGATGAAATGAGCAGTATAGGATATGCAGTGCTGGAGTTATTAAGAGGTGTTTGCAAGAAGTTATAATGCAAAGGTTGGGATACTGTAATGTTGGGGGTCATGCTTTCAAGCAAGGGGTGTTAGCAAAAATTTACATTAAAATGAAGTGGGTAATGGATACATTTTAAAATATAAATGCTTTTTTTAATAAAGCAGTTATGACTATTGCCTATATTTTCATAGCGGAATTAATTTCATAAAAGCTGTGTGATCTCCAGGTGAATAAATGGTGCCATTTTATGCAAAATATTAAAGCACACAATGTTGCCATTGATATTCAGAATCTAACACAAATAGCTGTGTAGATTAGTATTGGTTTGAATTATTGTGAACTTATTATATGCATAAGTTGCATATATTCGGCAATATCACAAATTAGCAGTATACTATCCTATCTTGTCATATATCATTGGAAAATACTCGAACAGGTAAACAATTCCCTCACTAATATCTTGGATATATCATGTTCACTTACAGAGATATAACCTTTTATTTTACCAAAATGCTAGCGAATAACTAGGATTCTATCTGAGATTTTGTACCACTGATGTTCAAATATTTGTGTGAGTTACTACCCTCTGGTCTTGCGTATTTCTCTGTAAAAAATCTTCTCCTTTTGTCCATTTCAGCATTTCTGCCCTTGTATTTCCTCTTCTTAGTTTGCGGTCAAACAGCTTTTAAAATGAGCATTACACCTGAGACCTCCACACAAACAAGTTATATCTCCTTGGGATTTCAGTTTTGATTTGTAATAATTAACATTGTCACCTTCTGAACCTGCCACCATGGCTGATTTAATTAGTTCCTTTCAATTAAGCTTTTTTGAGTTTGTAATGTAAACCTCAAAGGATGTGGCTTGAGCCTCTTAAAAAATGAAGTTATTGCTTCACAGTTCAAACAAGTGTTCATATTTCTTACTGGAAAACTATAAATAGCAAACTGCTTGGCACAAATTAATCTTAAGTAGTGGTAGCATTCATTCAATTCTAGCTTTAAAACTGAATTTTAAAAGCCACAATAAACACAATAAATATGAATGATTTAATGTTGTACAAACACAGTTTATATCTCAGTAATCATTCTATCAACACTCATACTGCCAGCGACATTTTCTTCATATAGTTGTGAGTTTTAATACAAGGCAAAGCAGTTCTCTCTGTTTCACTTGGCTTTTGAGATATTTAAAGAAATAAGTTATTACAGTTCAAATACATTATATACAGATAATATTCAAAATCGCTTTATCAGCACTAGACAGTGGTCAAATATGAATTCAGTTGTGCTTGCCATTGTATAAGCTTTAAGAATAAATCTTCTCTACCTTGTATGTAACGTGGTTTTGGAATTATCAATGCAAATATGAACAAGCAATATTTGTCACCTATATGTGTCAGTAGGCTGCAACTGCAGAAACAGCTAGAGGCATCATTAGGCTGTAATGAATTAAAGTTCAGCACTTGGAAAACTGTTCTTATTATTCTGACCTCTGCAAGAAGTGTATCTGAGTTTCAAGCTCTTAAGGTGGGACAGTCCTATCTGATTTTCTATAGAAACATTTGTGATGATAGTGCCCTGGCCCGGCAATCAAGGAGCCTCAATCCTCACCACTAAAACCAGGGAGGGCATCTCATATAAGAGGAAAGGATAACAAATACACACAGTAAAGTACAATTTTCCTTAAGTGCACACAGAGATCACAGTCAGTCTGGGTCTGGTTGCTCCCTTGCTCTCCAGGTCCCCAATAAGACTCCCCACTGGCACAGATATAGGGTCTAGATCTCAGCCTAGCTGGCATGCTAACCTCCAGTACCCTCTCTGTCCCACCAGTGCTTTATGTCCTTGCCCAGGTAGCTGACACACCACACACACTTTGAGATACATATTTATACAACTTCACAGACACTCCTGGGAAAGGGTGACACAGATTCTCCAGCTGTGCCCCTTTACCCAGACTATACGGTAGCAATTTCTGCTACCACCAGCTAATACTTATCAGCTACGCAAAGGGCCTTAAAAGGGTATCCAATTATTACTGTGCAATATTATTATCCAATTGGTAATGTGACTATTCAGTCTAAGGCTTATTAGTGTGGCTTATTACAATAAATTCTATAAATATGTAGTGTACTCTAGAGCTTACTTATATCTACAGAAACCAGCCACAGGTAAAGGTTTTTAAAAAATATTTAATAATAAATAATTAAAAACACAAGACGATACTACTACACCACAGTGATATCTAAGAGTTCAGAGATCACACAGAAGAAAGTTAGACAAGTGTTTTTCTGTTATATCAGAACTTTCCTAATGTATTGTTTTAAGTTTCTAAGTTTCTAGCTATTACTACAAGAAAACATACTTCTAAGACACTACTTACATAAGACAACAGGCACAGTGCTGGTAAGTGGGATATCAAGATCAAAATGCTCCCAGTCTCTCACTGAACAATAGTTTTTAAACTCACTAGCAAACATCTTTGCTAGATCCTCACAAATTACATCATTTTGGCACTTAGGTTTTCCCAGTATACACATTACATCATTTTGACACTTAGTCTGGAGTTCTCAGGCAGACAAACTGCATTAGTTAGCAATATAACACTTGCTCAGGAAACTACAACAATAAAAAACATTTCATATGTACACTCTAGCAATTATTCCTTAAGTTAAGACAACAGAAAAATGTGTTCAGCCAGCCACTTCAGCACCACTATTTAGATCACTTTAACTTCAAAGAACATTTGAAATGCTTGGCTTAGTTTTCCTTACAGCAGATGGCAATGTTGCAACAATCTTGAAGTTCACATTTTACAGTATTTTCTTTCATTTAAGAAACAAAGCTGTATTTTACATTTATTTATAGAAATGATAGAATTATGTATCAAATTCTGTTTAGCTAGGCTGGCAGCTTTCGCCCATCTTCCCCCAATATTCACAACATTCATGACCAAGGTTGTCTCAGAACATTGAATTATATCATCAATCTCCAAGTTTTCTACACAGAACTTAAAAACAAGGATGAACAGATTCTGCATACTCTGGATGTGCACAGGCAACTCAGGTATTATCTTGACAGAACCAAGTATTTACATACATGCATACACACATTTCAAGCATGGGCATTAATGCCCTTCTAGCTTGCCAATATGCCAAAACACTTGTTTTAGGGAACTCTAATAAGCTATTTATCTCATATTCTAGGACAAAGAAAGGTCAGCCAATGTCTAAGCAGACTATATACAGATGGCTGCCTTCTGCTATTGTATTTTCTTATTCACACCTTGGAAAATCTATTTCAGGTAGTATCAAGGCACATTCTGTTAGAGCCTTGGCTTCTTTGATAGCATATTGGAAAGGGGTGGATTCTAGACATATTCTAGATGACATAACGTAGTCCACTACCCATACTTTTAAAAAGCACTATAATTGGATTACTTTTCTAGATCAAGAGCAAGCTTTGCAAGGACCATATTCCAGGGCTCCAGGACCAATATCCAGCATCCCAAGTCTGATACATTCTGGCACTCTGCCTAGAAGCCACTGCAGCAGTGGTAATAATGAACACAGTACATTTATATAACTTGCACTTACCAATAACAGCATATTATCAAATTCCTCACTGCTGCAGTAGCTGTACTCACCCCCCATCCCCTTTTTTCTCTAGTATACAGTTTATGAGATGTTGTTTCTTTGGTTTGTTTAACGATTGTTGTCCTTCATATTCAGTTCCCCAAGTGTTTTACTGGGGCAAGAAAGACCTGCAGGATTTTGATCACTCTTGCTGCTTTTATAGCTCCCTTCTAAAATAGTAAAGTCTATAGAAGAGTGGCTATGTGGGATGGCTTCTAACCTCTTTGAGGAGAAGCCAGCTGCTGAAGCCTTGGTCCATACCCAGTAGTGAGGAATTCAAACATAAGTTGTTATTGGTATGTGCAACTTACAAAAGTGTACTTTCTCTGTATATGTGACATCCTATAAGCCACATTTCATTATATTGGTTCAGAATCTGTCCTGGTCAGGCAAAATAGACACTGCTGTTAAACCATATAAGTATACCTGGTAACCCTGACTATGGTTGTGATAGCTATATGATATGTAAGCACAATTGTGAAAATGAGCCTTACTGGTCAAATCCAGATATTTATTTAGTTAGTTTTGGGATACTAAGCTGCATGTCTGATCATCAGTTTCCTGACGGTGTTCACATTGCTGTAAACCCCAATTCCAGTACACCCCCAGGATTTTAGGGTTACTTAAAGGAGAAGTAAGTATGGTAGGACGTGCGCTGTACCACTACCACATGCTATCCCCTGGATTAGGTATTGTCATTGGAGTCAAAAAGGAAGAATGCTGTCCATGAGGTGGAGCAGAGAAATGTCTGCACAGCATCATCCTACCTACTTGCCTGGAATTTTCCTGATATTTCCTCCAGGTAATGTACCTTTTTAGGCTGTGTAGACAATGAGGCTTATCTTTTGAAAATGCACTCACTCATGGTTCTAAGACAGCTATGCCTTGTTGGTCATCCATCTCCCTCACTATATCAGTCATTCTGAGCCCTGGGTTCCCCCAAGACTGCTGTGATATTCTGCCACCTCTTCCCCAGGAAACCCATCTTCCTTGGATGTGCCATCTTGTGCCTGACCCATAGCCAGTGCTTTCCCTCTATACTCCTGGTGCAGAACCAGATTTATTTTCTACCCTACTTACATGTATAATAAGTGTCAGAATTATACCATACTGCATGTTTTTTCACTAAACTGCAAATTCATTTAATATTTATTTATTTTACATTTGTTTATCGGGAAAGTCTGACTAGACACATGTCCTTTTTCAGTAGATGCCCAGATACAAAAGCTCCACTTAACATAATTGCATTAAGTACAATGTAGACAAAATACAAGATAGATACAGAAAAGACAGGATGCATACATTTTAAAAATACATAAAGAAGACACAATATAGTAATTTGTAAGGGTCTATATCATATGATCGAATTGCATAAATTGCGAACGCTCATAATATCGAACGTACCGGACCTCAAAGTGCTTTTTCTGAGATTGCGGTACAGTGAAGAATGGGATATTTGCCCTTTCCTCATTGTAGTGTGATCTTGGAGTTGGAATATATATTTAGTGTGGGATGTGGGGGGTGCAGCCCCCCACAATAGGAAGTTTGAGGTCCGGTACGTTCGATATTATGAGCGTTCGCAATTTGTGTGATTCGCTCATATGATATAGAACCTATAGTAAATAAAATTTGCATACACTTTAAAATAGGTAAAGAAGATACAATTTTTTCAGTCATTTTAAGGTAGTTTTGTATATACACAGACAATTAGCTTATCAGAATACTTGTGGTTCATAGTGAGATTAAATAGTGTTCATTATAATGTCTCATAAAATAAAATGGCAATGCATTCCTGCATGACTTGAGGTGACACCCTTTTATACATCACATAGCCACATGCTTGCAGCATGACTATCAATGAATCACCACATTAAAATATAGCTTTGGCACCATAGTATTTATATGAAGCATCCACATAAGGAAAGCATTAAGGGATGAAATGTAAGAATTAACAGTACACAGCACTGCAGAAGAGTCTTGGATGTGTCACATTATCACCTATACCTGTGCTGCACATGATTCGTAAGCATTTACACTGACATGCCTTCGATCACTGTCTTGTTATAGTTCAAGGAGTGAGTGATGCCCTTTGACAGAAGCCATGTAGCCACATCATGTAGATATATCGAATCGAGAAAAAGGGGCTACCTTTAGCCCATAAAGGAAACATAGATCTTACTTCATTTTCTGATGAGAGACTATTGAAACAAGCTTCAGAGCATATACATGATAGTTATATGTGGCATATTTAAATAAGCAAATGACTGGTATAACCTGTACCAGACATTAACAAAGGTTACATCAATAGCATGTTCTGCAGTGCAGGAACTATTATGAAAACATGAAGTGATGACACTATGACCTCCATTGTCAATGGGAAAAAAACAGGCTCAAAAACAGCTCCGCAAAATATACTTTAAGCATTTACTTTAAATATAATGTTCACGGTGAATGTGTATCTGTCAGTGAAATAGTTAGGTTTGTGTTAAGTGTTATTGGTGCAGTGCATATTTGTCATTTTTATTTATTTATGCTTTGATGACTGGGTTATTCCCTCTAGACCAGTGTCCTCTTTTGATAGGGGACCAGATGTGGTATTCATACTGACAAGGAGACATTTGAATAAGGCACCAGGGAAACTTCCTACACTCTTTTTTGCTTACTGTCATGGGATCTTTCACATCTACCTGAGCTGCCATCAACCAAAGCAGATGAGATCTCAGTATAATGTCACATCTGAAGGAAAGCATACTCAGGATTGCAGCAATCTTCTTATGTTGCACTGCAGTGCCAGTATGGGGGAAATTAATCCAAGTACCTAGTGTGGGAAAAGAACCCACAACCATATTATGGTACAATAAATATAGGTAACATAGGCATCATTGAAGCTATTCAACCTGATACAGAGTGGGAAGAATGGCTGCAAGTCAATACTGTGGAGTGCATGGACAGAAACTATTTACCACATCACTGCAATTATTCCAGCAGATATTTTACAGATACTGCACAGAAACAGCCATCAAAAGTTTAAGTGCATCACATTGCTTAGAACATTAAAACTACTGTTACATTCTGATAGTGTCATACTTTGCCTGTCTCATTTTAATGATATGGCCCTTTATCTTTCAGTGTATGAAGAGGAAGAACTGAAGTGGGTGATCTGCTGCATGAATTAGCAAATACTGATGAGAGGGGAGGATTAGTATGATTAGATATGGTTTACAGCATACTATATGTCAATTATGTCTGATAGTATGTGTCACACATGCCAGCCTTCCCAATGAGTCACCAATCTGCAGGTACAGGTGAAGAGAAAGGTAATGCCTAGAAATATTCACCACAGCCTGTTGCAGTTTCAAGCCAGGCTGGTTCTACTTATTGAGGTGGAATTGCCTCATTGGAGAGTAACAAAGGTCCTTTCAGGTAGGCAGCCCCCTCCCATCAGATGTGGTGGTTCAACCATATCTGAAGGAAATGTCAGAAGTTGTGACATAGACATATCTGGATGGCCAGCTCAACTATGTACAGAGGCTCCTGTAATAGAGCTTAGATTAGCTCATTCAGCAGACCCCTACCATCTCACCACCTGAGGATAAAAAAGCCGTTATTAGTGAATCCCCAGAATCCTCAGCTAACAGTGTTAGTGTGTAAGTTGCCCTCTGTGTAGGACTGCCTTCATTGTAATCTCGGTCATCCCCTTCACTCTGATCACTGCCATCCTCTTTCCTGATGTCATATATACCCTTTTTCATGCTAGTTTGATGCTGTAAGGGTAGCCACATGTCTGCACCCCCAAAGTTAATCATGTGAACATTTATGCAGCACTTTGTGTTATTGTTCTTCAAAATGTGCCAAAAAGCTTGGCAGCATTCCAGTCAGCAGTGGTACAGAGGACATTTTCTACCTCAAGCTATAGTGCCTGCTGTTTATTATGAGCACCTGAGGCACCACTCAGTGGCACAGTTAGACTCTTGCTCTATATACATCCATGTAGAGCTGCAAAGGTTACTTGGCAGTGATCTCCATCTCACTGTTGCATATATGATTAATGGTGTCACACACTGCGCAGTGTAACTTATCTGAAGATGAACATCAAAGCTATGCCATGAATTTTATGAATGCCAGACTGGGTTACTGTGATATATTTGAAAAGAGAAAGAAAAAATCATGCAAGATGAAATTGTTCTAAAACACAGTCACTTATAAACAGAATGGTTATACTGTTATGTCCTGTTTGGGTCATGTTTTAACCAATATACTCAAAGATAGTTACCAGACATGCAATATAGAAGCCATCTGAGCAGCTGAGACAGAACAGCCCAATACATTTAAGATGCTTAGCTATCCTAATCAATGACAGTGATACTATAAATCCTGAGGGTGAATCTGCATTTTGTGTGTGTGTGTGTGTGTGTGTGTGTGTGTGTGTGTGTGTGTGTGTGTGTGTGTGTGTGTGTGTGTGTGTGTGGGTGTGTGTGTGTGTGTGTGTGAGTGTGTGTGTGTTTGTGTGTGGGTGTGGGTGTAGAGGGTCCACTGGGTTCCATATTTACTAAGCCAACAGGTCCTATTTATGTGCTTTTCAAGAATAAGGTCTTTGGTATAGATCTCAGTGTTGTTAATAGTTTTGTGAAGGGGTAGGCATGTTTGCATAAATTGGTGAAAGTTATAGAGTGGTTCTCAGGCTACTGGGCAACAATGTAAGTGCCCAATGAAGGTAAACTTCATAGTAGGTATGACAGTGTTAATAGGTACAACAGCAGTACCCTGTGTGCCATATGCTGTCAACCACATCGTAACATCTTGCCAGTAGAAAATGGTGAGAGGTATTCATGGGTACTCTGGATGTATGCAAGAGCTTTGTGCTGTGATGGAAGGGGTACGAGACTAGAAATTCAAGACTAAGAACAGGTACCAAAGAGGCAGAGAGGGAAATTACAAATTTTAAGATGTGTGCAGTTGCAATTAATGTTGTAGGACAGATATAAAATCATGGAAAGGACAGACTCTTAGGTGGACAGAGTATGAATGGATCAGGTGAAAAAGAAAGATAAAACAGTGGAGAACATGACAAGAGATACAGCACAAGGCTGAACTATTGGTGGGCAGAGTGGACTTGCATGTGGCTGTACAACTGAGGAAAGGTCAGATGATAAAAGAAAGAGATGTGCTGGAAAACATAGGGGTTGTGTAGTCAAATAACTACATTAGTAGATGGGGGGTATGGAAAAATTTAAGGTTTGGATACCATTACAGCAAAAATCTTGGGTCTTTGTGAATACATTAGTGGATTAAGAAACAATGAATGTAGCATTAAATGATGTGAATAGTAAGTGGTATATTCAATTTATTAAGGGTCTGAAAACTAAAAAAAAGATGAAGATGGTACATTTCCGAGGTCAGAAATATGGAATGGGATACAGGATATACAGACAGTGATGATATGGTATACTTGAAGTCAGTTTATGTAAAGTAAAACAGGATTTGAGGGGCTGCATCTTGGAGCAGCTGCATGTAATTGGCAGCAGAACACAGAAGGCTGATATAGTATTTGACTTCCTTGCCTGGATACTGCATCAGTGCTACCTGACCACTGTTTGGATTCACCAACAGCCGCAGTAGTTATAAAATGCATTCCACTGGAGATGAGTAGCAGGGATGATGATGGCTCTGTATAAGTGTTGTGAATTAAGGGAGGCCATGGAGCTGTGAGGAAAGCTGGTGGAGATAGGAGATGAAGTGTGAGGAACATGTGTCAGAGAATGGGATTAGCTCCAGATGGGGCAGAGATGGAGACTAGAGAGTGTAAATGGGGGAAGAATTGAAATATTGATAATGAAGCGATGAGTAAAAAAGGAACAAGTGACTAAAGGAAAATGTCATTTAAGGTCAAGATTAAGCAGGTTAAGTATCGAAGACGGATTTGGCAAATAAGGAGGTGATTGACAGGACAGTAGAAATGAGAGAAGCAGAATGAATTGTGAGGAATGGGCTTTTTAACCCGAGGCATCATGGGATTGTGGAGATTTTAGATAAAATGTCTGCAGTGTTGATATAGTGAGCTGGAAATATAAGCCATGTGATCTTGCTAGCACCTAGGGAAAAAGAAGGCAATTATTAATTTCAGGAGGACTGGGAGAAGAAGAGGAGAAATTGTAAGGGCATTTAGCCTGTTATATAGATTTGAAGCATATCTTCACACTCAGTGGATGAAAGGCAGCCCTGTACAAAACTAAAACTAGGTGCTCCCCTCAAAAGTAAGTTGAGAAACCAAAAAAAGGGTCTCAGTATCTCTTCTATACTCTGAAACTGTAGAAAGCTAGATGAAAAATGTACATTACATAACCATAAATTGAGTGATTCAACACTTCAGTTATAACAGCAAATATTGTATCAGCATTCATTTATGAAATCACAATACCCCTGCCACTTTATAAAGCAAGTGGCAGATGATGTAAGTGAGATGATTACCATAAATTAAACCACTATTGTTAGCATTGTCACCTCACAGCAAGAGGTTCTCCAGTTCGATCCTCGGCTGGGGTGCCATCTGTGCAGAGTCTGCATGCCCTCCCTGTGGTCGCGTCGGTTTCCTCCGGGTGCTCCGGTTTCCTCACACTTCCCAAAGACATGCTATAGGTGGATTGGACACTCTAAATTGGCCCTAGGCATGAGTGCATGCATGTGTGTGCCTTCTGTGGAAGGTTGGACGCCGGGCTGGCAACTTGGCACTGTAAAACTCCACTGCCAATCATGAGTGGACATGCGATCCGCTGTGGCGACCCCTTACCGGGAATAAGCCAAAAGAAGAAGAAGAAGAAACCACTATTGTTTGTAGTCAGTGACAATTGCAAGCATTGTTGTATATTTTTTCAGTTTAAAATAAACAGTAGACACATTTTTCATAAAGACTAAGATTCTTTTTCAAGTAACACAGTTGTCATCTTAGTTGCACATTATATTTGAGCCTATCCACTCTGTTATGCCGTACGTTATTAAATATTTTTGGCATGAATAGCATGCCATTCTGCTTCAGTTCAATAAACATGTCACAGCTGTATTCCTATTAAACTGTTTCATGATTATAGTGACACTTCAGGACCATGTAATCAATTATATTGCCTAATTACCAAACTAACAATCAAAGGAGTTATAGCAATACACAGCAATAGTCTCCAGTGTTTGTTTCCTCATGTCTGTCATGTCACCTGATGGCTTCTTTGTGAAACAGATAACATAATGATTATCTTTAATGCTGAGTAAACTGCTCTGTGGGAAGCTTTTGCCAGGTTATCTTGTTTTCAAGACACATTGACCTACATCAGCTTAATAATTTACTCAATGCTGCTTCATCCAGTAGTACTGGGACTATGTATTCAGTATTATTACTGGCTGTAAAAGAAGCTATGGCTAGGGTTCACAGACATGTAGTGCACTATGCATCTCATAATATGTCAGTGGATAGTAGTTGTAGACTCAACTAATGTGGTCATGCCAGAATCAAAACAGCAAGGTATGTATCACATACTAATAACTGCATAGTTACATGAAAATGAGGAACTCCATGCAAATGATGGCACCCCAAATGACAAAAGCAATTAAGAAGTGTACAAAATGGTAGTACAATGCAATAACATTAAGATTCATGGGATACATGACATGAGCAATGCTAGGAACAGTGTTAGTAGCCATAAGCACAGCCAGTTGTTGTGTGTTCTGTCCATTCATGCCAAAAGGCAATGTATGTCATGCTATTAGCTCACAGATCAGCAGGCTATTATATGCCAGTAGGAACCAAGTCAAAATGTGATGTCCACAAGTGGACTCTAGGAAGAAGCATGGCATGCTGTTTCTTGTGGACTTCTTAGCTACAGAGAAAATTTTTCATGACCAACACAAGACGTGGTAGGGATATAACATAGGTCAGACACAAGGATCCTAAAATAGTTCCTTGACATAATACAGCATGCATAGGATCACAGATGACCATAGAGGAGGGAAACAACATATGCAGATCTTTCACAGCACAGCCAATGTCCCTGACATCCATGGAGATTTGGAGAGCCAGTGTCCCTTACATCCATGGAGTTTTGGAGAGCAAACATGTTACCAGCAAGGTCTCATCTTTTCCAAGTAGCCTGCCATACATCAAAAAGAAGGGTATGGTTCCCTGAAATGCCAGGTTGTGCATAATTTTCAGGAAATTGTTTAGAATAATCCTATGCTTCACCAGGCAGTTCACAAGATTTACACATTTGTCTAACATTGAGATTACACCAATAGTTCTTGTAAGGGGACTACCTACAGGGTCTTCTGGCTAGTAGGTGTACACACACATGCTAGTTAAACAGACCTATATACTCAGGTGCCAAACAAGCAGGGAATAGGTCACTTACAGTATGTTGTTTTTTACTTGACAGCACTATCCATTCCTGTCACAGCAGTAACTTTAGCAAAAGAGCAGCTAGACAGAAGTGGAATAAGCAGCAGCAGTACCAGAGCTGAGGCAAATGTGAGCACAACACATTGCAGAAATGGCAGAGACAGCATCTCATGCAACTATGATCTATGACACAAACCCGAACCACAGATAGGTCATCTACGCAGACCCCTAGCCTAAGCATCCATCTTAACATGAAATTGAGGAGCAAAAGGCAACTATCAAATTTGAAGACTTAAAAAAAAGCTCTTCACCACATCTACTTCAGTTAGTATCGCAATACATACTGAAATTACAATTAGCATTTCAGTCAAACTATAAATGTAGTATTTTTGAAGTCATGATATATTTGCAGCTTCATAAATCAATGCTTGTATTGCCTTCCTGTACCATAGGCGCATGCCAATTGCACCCCCTGACATCCTCCTCCCAGGAAGCCATCCTCTTCTTCCCACCATATTTATGCCTCTAACACAGACAACACAGAAGATGCATGCATTCTCACACCTTAGTTATACGAGGCATTGCATATACTCGGCAGATGGGTGGAGATGCCATGACAGAAAAGAGTGACACTATGGTATGGGGTAGTGTCATGGGAAGAAAACACAGTAGCCATGTACACAGGTATGTTATGGGGATTTGGAAGCATAGTCTCCATAGTAAATTCTAGCTGCCACAAGATGAACTTTGGATGTCATCACTGTGTTGGTTTGCTGTGTTTGGTCATGATGAGATTCATGGCAGAGAAGGTCTGTACTGTGCCCTGATAGGGCACACTGTGTATTGATCCTTATAGCCACACAGCTCCCCCCTCTTATTTATGTACTGTAGAGATAGCCACAACTTTTGCCTTTAAGCGCCTAGTTATAAGCTGTAGTTAGTGTTATGCCAACCCCTCCCCAACTTTACATAAATAGACATGCCTCAAAAGATGGTTATGGAAAACAAAGCACCCTTTGGGCATCTCTTTCTGAATGTTTCTGAAGTAAACAGTCTATTTCCCAAAAACAAAAGATCAATAATACAGTTTACCTCCAACATCGTGGCATTTTATTTACAATTAAACCATCTCTGTCTCACTGTCATTAACAACCATCACAGTGTTTGCTGTTCTTGCATATAAACTTTACCAGGCTGGAATCCTTAACTCTGAGGTTCTATGACTAGAGAACCTGTATTTTACAGTTGTATAGTACTAACCAGTGTTATGTAAAATGTTGTTGATGTTACACATCGTACTATCAAGGACCAGGTACAATGACAGCTATACTAATGAATCTAGATAGAGCCACTGGATGTGAATTGCTGCCATTGCACAACGCCATCTCCAAGCTATGAAGCATGTGATGAATGTACTTGTGCACACTTCACATAAACATGCCTTAGTGTCACTGTGTAGTCCTGTAGGCAAGCTGAAGTACTATGCAACATGGCACTTGGTTTACAAATATGTGTCCATGTTGACAGGGCTACCATTTTGTTTCTTGAGTAGAGCTAAGTTAGCAGCCATGACCACTTTAGGTAATGTGGAATTCACAGCTTTAGTGTGGTTTCCCAGAAAGAGATAGAGAGAGAGAGAGGAGAGCATAATTTGTCTGTTCTTTCTGCATATGATCTTAAAGGAGCACATGCAGGATAATTATTATAGCTCATTGTGGAAGCTGGATTCCTGGCATTATCTCACCTTAATAGTGAGTGATGCTAACAACATTATGGATGCTTTTTATCAGTTCTGACATCACTGCAGTGATTTGAATTGGTGTCAGCATGACCTGTTTTATCAATGTGAGGCAGAGGCTCAGAAGGTAGAGCTAGAAATGCACTGTAATCATTTTAAGTGCTATTGTCTTCTACTATCTTAACTTATGTACACATACATAAAATTGTGTACTTTGGTGTCCAGTAGCAGAGGAGTAGCAGCTGAAAATGGTAAGCTATCATAGAAGATGGGAGCATCTCTCCAAGCAGTGAAATGTGTATGATGCCTGGGACAGTCCACTGTATAGTTATAATTGTGCTTGTGCATAGTTGTGCAGTTATTTCCCACTGTGTTATCCTTCTACAAGTCAAGTAGTGGATAAGTAGGAGATGAAAGGCTACAGTCACCTTGGTCTGTGCCTGCTGATGCCTCTGGTAGTAGAGTGCCAGGGGCTGCCATGTCTTCTACACAGCAGATGAGCTATTCATGCCCTGGAGAACTCTCTAGTGCCCCCATGTTTACACCTCACGAAGTAGGAGAAGGCTTTTCTTTTTTTGAGAGTGGACCAGAAGGTCTCTCCTGGTCTCCAGGTATTTGCACATGGCTGCTGAGGTACCAGTAAATTTCTGTCATGTAACATCTGGCTAAAGTTATAATGAGAACCATAGAAACCATGAAACTCAGAAGGCTGACAAATTCCCTGGAAGAAACCTGAGATTGCTTGTAGTAGTGAAGGAGATTTCCTTGTACTCTTCTACTTTGTCCAGGTGAAGAAAGGCTCTTCCTAGGGAAGAATCTACATGGCATCCCAGAAAAAAATAGTGAATGGGTAGAGATGTTGAGTTCTAAAAGTTCATTTGAAACTCCAGACTGAGCAAGAGTTTCATGGTCCATTTCAGGGAATGCAGACAAGTGAGAAAAGTGTCTAGAAACATAACACAACCATGCTAATACTGAAAGAAGTGAATGTCTTGAAGGCTACAGTGAGAAATCACTGGAACCAAGAACATTGTAAATGCCCTTGGCACAGTGGACTGACCAAAGGGTAAGACAGACAAATGATTATGTGAGTCAGACACAAAAAATTTTAAAACACCTAAACTCATTGCACACTGGAATATGATGATAACTATCTTGTAGCTGCAATATTACCATGAAGCTACAGGAAGGTATGACTGGTAACAGGGTTTAAATGGTTAGCATTCTGAATTTTGGGAATCTTGACAAAAAGATTTAGAATGTCATAGTCTAGAACTGGTCTCCAAGCTCCATCTTAATGTGGTACCAGAAAAATCCTTGAATATTAGCCTTTGTCCTTCTTAACTGAGGTCACATATTCTATCAAACCCTGACAGAATATTTGCTCTCAGATAGGAGGAAACAGGGAAGTCTGGTTTGCAGAATGAAGAGAAATCCACTGAAAAGGGAGGGTGAAGGAAATTCCCATTGACGTGTACTTCAGTTGGATAAGTCTCAGAACCTTAGTGTCTGACATAATCTGATGCCAAGGTGAAAGATGCAGGCTTTGGTTGATGGAGATATTTGAAGGATTACCACAGTAGGAAGGGGGAGAGAATAAAAGAGGCAAATAGTCATTCCAACGTTTTGTAGTCTTTTTATTTCTGGAAGGAATCCTCCCCTTTATTTTTTACTCATTTTCTGAACTTCTTTGCCACTGCTTTTTGAAACCTAGCTTGTTTGAACTTTGCTGAGACTGCTTTCTTTGTTCCTTGGAAAAGCATCCTGAAAAGCAGGGAATGTATTTACTGAAATTTGAAAAGGATGGTTGAAAAATCCTAATAACCCCTTGAATCAATTTCCCTCTCTCCTTAACTAACACATCTTTCTCCAAGGGAAATTTCACAATCTCAGCTTTAACATCTTCTGGCAGATTCTGAGAACTAACCAAGCAAATCTTCTATCTCTGAAACAGTAACAGCATCAGCTCTGGAAACAGCATCAGTAGGATCATAAGAACACTTTGGTTACCTGAAAAGCATGGACAATTAAGGAATTTAAATAAGTTTTAACCTTGGTATGAAGAAGGGAACTAAATGTTTAACTTTCTCCTGTTCTCAAAAGAAATAGTAAAAACATTGACAAGATCCTGACAGTTCAAAATTCTAGAAGTAGCAGAAGAATAAATTGTTTTTCCAAATCTGTCAAAAGTTCTCCATCCTTGCCAGATGCATTGGGATTAGAATTCACATTACATTTAGCAGTAGAAGTTAGATAAAGATATCATTATCTCATCACAAAGGCTTCCTTGCTTTCCTTTATATATTTCTATTAGTTTGTGTATCTGTATTAGTAACTTACTGCCCTACATATGTACAATTTCTCTGTCCCTGTGCTATGCTTTTGTGGACAAATTTCTGTTAATGCTATAACTTTTTTCATATGGAACTAACATTGTTTCTATTTCTTTAACTATAATATATATTTTTTGTAACCTGCTGTAATACTGTAGCTTTACTGTTACATGTGCACCTACGTAATAATTATTTGTAACTTTGCATAAGTGTAAAAGATCTTTTCTACAAGGGCCTCTGCTGAAAACAGGCCAACAGCCCAGGTGGTCTTTTCGGGTAAACAAATGTAAATACATTAAATGATGTGATGTGAATTGGGGTTAGAGAACAATAACTTATGCGCCTGAAGTACTTTATATAACCTGTTAAATGTTTTGGGTGCAGTGGCTGACTGCCAGGCATAATACAAGCTATTAAGTTAACATGCATCTGGAGCATTTCTCCCCGGTCCTCCACTGAAAACAGGATTTGTGGAACCTAGTCGGACTTTCCCGGTCAACAAATGTTAAATAAAAATAAAAAATAAAATAAAAAAATTCTCAAAGGCAGACAACACAAGAGAACAGCTGCAGGTTGAGGAAACTCCACTTGTAACAAATCATAATACTGTTGCTTAGAGATATGGATTTCCTTTTGTTCCCACTGAAGCAAATCTCTCATTTTATCAGTAGTGCCAGAAAAAGATAATTCTTATGAAGGGAAATCTGAAGAAACACTTTCCACAGAATCAGAATCTTCAGCTTGAGTAGAACAAATTGAAGAATAACACTCTCCATCCCCTCTCGCTCATCTGACTAGGTTCAAATTTCAGTAAATACATTCCCTATCTTTCTTTTCTACTCTTTTTACAATTTTATCTTGTATACTCCTGGAATAGGAAAGACCCATGACAGGAGCAATAGTCTAGGAGTAAGGCACCTTACCCCACCTAAGCAGCAACCATTCACCTGCTGTCTCCCCCTGAACCAAACAAGAGTGATTCTCTCTTGCCTGGTGAGGGCATCACTAAAGCAGCAGAGGACGTGGCAATGTCCCAGTTGTCTGTGGTCTTCCAAAAATCTATACCAGAGAGACGAGGAGCAAAAGAGTGGTCAGAAAAAACAGTTTTAGCTGCAGCAGCATCACAAGGCAGTGATAAGGTTGAGTGTACACATGAAGACTCCCTAACAACTTTTTCTTTCTTGCAGATGGAGAGGCAAGATCAAAAGAGACCAACAACTGCTCCATGTTTTGAAGAAGGGGAGAAGACATCATAAGGGGGTAGTGGAACCTGGTGAGTCAGTGAACATTCTGACAAGAAAATAAAAGGATATGAGGAAAACTTTTCCATGGCAATCCCCAAAAGCATCAAATCCTGCACCCCACAATCACTTGTTTTACAATAAAATGTAGAAAAAATTTATATGCAATAGATTTTTACAGTTGTTTCACAAAAGGACAATGCAAGTAAAAATCCTTTAAAACAACATGACAGTCCAAGTACAAAACATTTCCCATCATAAAATAAAAAAAAGCTTTACAGACTACAAACACACACACACACACACACACACACACACACACACACACACACACTAATATATATGGGTGCACTTTAGATTATCGAGTTACCAAAAACTCAAAACCCATATGGTCGAGACCATATGATCGAGTTTTTGGAAACTTGAAAATCGAGTTACGTGAAAGTGCACTTATTCGGTAGTGCACTTTCACAAACTCAGTTTCTACAAACGGATCACACTACAGTAGAGGACAGCAGGAAAATGTGCTATGTCCTCCACTGTGGTACAGTAGTTATGGACCTTAGGGTTAGGGCATGGGTCATGGTAAGGGGATAGCTCTACTAGCTACCCCTTACTATGACGTGTGCCCTAACCCTAAGGTCCATGACTACCACATCACAGTGGAGGACAGGCTATCCTCCACTGTGATGCGGTAGTCACGGACCATAGGGTTAGGGCACGAGTCACGGTAAGTGGATAGCCCTACTAGCTATCCCCTTAACATGACCTGCTCCTTAATCCTAAGGTCAGTAACTACTGCACTAAACATTAGCAGTAGCCCGTTCGCAGAAGCAGGTTTCACGAAAGTGCACTTTCAATTAAGTGCTCTTTCATGTAACCCAGGGTCTACTGTGTGAGTTCGAAGAAGTGTATTTTCGAACTTATACAGTAGACCCATATATATATATATATATATATATATATATATATATATATATATATATACACATTTTTTACAGAAAAATGGCCTAGTGAAAGATTTTCACAAGAGAGGAACTTACCTATCCAGCCTAAAAAGAATTGCTAGCCAGCTGTCAGTTCCATGAAGCCCACAGAGGCACAATACTTTAGTGGCAAGAAAATTAGTTATGTTGGTGCCCAAACTACTTGGACTAGTGACAGTTTGGACACAGGGAAGGTGCCCTAAAGATTTGAATGCTAGTTGGCAATCATAGTCTAGGGAAGGATATAACACATAAATCTTAGGCTAATGCATAATGATTGCAGTGTTGAATATGTCTTTATCCAATAGCCTAACATGAATCCTACTTGTCGCCTCACAGTTAGACGTTGCCCATTCGATTCTCAGTTAGAGTGTCTTCTGTGTGACGACATGCGTGAACTGGCATTCCTTCGTTGAAGGTTGTGTGTTCGGCCTGGCAAGCCAGCACGTAAAACTCTACTGCCAGTCATTAGCGGACCGGAGTTCCGCTGTGGTGACCCCTAACTGGGAAAAGCCAAAAGACACAAATTCAGATGTTAAACTTTACTCTACAATTTTAGTTATATGCTTTAAAACAGTGGCTGGTAGAATTATCCCAAGAGTCCAGTCATGAGTCAAAGAAGGTAGCAAACCCAGCAAAATAACATGCTAGATCTAATTCTACACCAAATTCAAAATTGAATATGTTTATGGGTATATATGCAATACAGTCCAATAAGGTATTGATTGAGTCTACAACCCCTTTCTTTATGGAATTCCCAAAAATTCAACTTTCCGTACAAATTTTGAAATACCATCAGAATCTTGAATGTATCTGTCTCTACCTGCTTGGCGTTTAATGGGAATATTATTCCTTCTATCAGGATCTTGACTGGGACTAGACAAGGATGACTTTTGAGATGCTATTTTTGCATACTAGCTCCCAACAACTCTTTTATAATTATATACAGCACCTCCACAACTGCTCTTGTACCGACTTAAGCCACAAGTTTTTGTACAGCAAAAATTAATTATCACTTCTTCTGCAGATCACAGAGGTAGCCATTTGCAGTGTTGGAAACCTGCTAAAGCGAGTCCTGAAACACAGACTGAATAGCTGAAAAAATTAATTTACATATATTAAGTCCGAGATGGCCATTTATCAGACTATTCCATTTTCTCTGAGGTATGACAGTCTCAGAGCTGGTATATACTGCTTTTAGGCAAATTATTTATATATATATATATATATAAACTCATATCCAGTTTTGTACAGTGTTCCATATTCTCATACTGTGTTGTATTACACTGACAATTTTATCTTGTTGTGTTTTTTTTTAACCTTAGCTTTTATACTAATTTTTGTTAAGTAATTTTGGAGCTTTTCTCTTCGGGACTCCATTGAAAATGGGTATAATGAACCCATTTGGATTTTCTAGGTTATTAAATGTCAATAACTGAAAAAATATATAAGTTTGGTGAGTGTGGGTGGGGGCTGTTGCCTTGCACAGTTTAAAGAAGAACAATCTTTGAGATTTGTTCTTTTCCTGGGTGTTCTCTTGTTTCTTTCAGCTTATCAGCACTAGGCATTTTGAATGCCAGCATTTCAATAAAGAGCTGATACAAGACATTCATTTTATAAACCCTAAGTAAGACATTTCTAAGATTTTTAAACATTGTATGGGACTATAGTAAGGCTTCAAGCTATGTGTCAAATATTGACAGATTAATACTTTTTCTGACTTACTCGCAGATATACCACATTCTAAAGATGTAGTTCCAAATCTCAGTTTATTACACCGACAACGTAATTAACTAGTTGTCAAATACAAGACAGACTCAATATCTTTCATGTCTCAATCGAGGCCAGTCTAGTATTATTTATTTATTTATTTATTTATTTATTTCCAGTTTGGTTACCGGGGAAGTGACATGACCCGTTTTCAGTGGAGGCCCGGGGAGAAAAGTTCCAAGAAAGCATTGTACAAAATCTGTTACAATAAAACACAGAAGTATACAAGATAAAATTGTAAAAAGAGTTAAAAAATAAGAATATTCACAAGCATAGTTAGCAGAATTCCTAGAGAGAGATGTTATGGGTTATGCAGTTTCCTTTAAGCAATGGTACTGAAGTGTTGAGTGTGGAAGTCAGTTACATATATAAAGAGAGGAATTCTGGATATGCTTGCTTAACATGCACGTTTTTGAAGTAGAAAACTATTCACAATATTTACATTATTTACCAAGTTGAGTCATGTGAGCATAGTTGTAGTAATTGTTAGAAGGTTAGAGGGAGTAAAGTTAAGCAGTTATAGGGAGCTTGTGAAGGGTAATAGGTATAAGACTATGGGAGATTGTAGAGAGTTAAAGTATGAAAAGAAGGGACCCCTAGGGTATAAACTTAGAATATTGGCTATATTACATATAAGTACAAATATATACTTTTTCCTAAGTAACTATTAATTTGGCAGAATGCTAACAAATTATTACATTACCTAAAATGTACTCATCAGCAAATTGTGTTATTGTACAATGCTTACTTGAATCTTCACAGAATAGTTTCAGTGGGTAAATTACCTTCTTTTTTACTACATAATAATAACTTGGGTCACTGACTTTTAAATATACATTCATCTTGAAATTCTTTTAAAAATGGTTGGTCTTACATTTTAAATGGCCGTTATAAAATTTGCATTATCTGTAATATCCAAACCGCTAAGTGGATTTTAAATATTCTACAGGAGAATAACTCTTAAATGTTTAACATCACCTTTGGTTGAAAAAAAAGCTGTTAAGAAAATAACTCTCAATAATTTTATAGCAATCCTTTATCAGGCCACCTATGGATGCAAGGAAATGGTCTTATGTGATAAAAAATTTGTAAGAGCAGTTGCAATGGATATAATATAAAATAGTTTAAATTGTGTGGTGCGATATTTGACAACTATCAAATAGACATTATGTGATTTTATTTTTTTTTTTGCAGGAGTGCAATCCCCACTCTTCTATCATGTATGTATGTATAAGTATATATATATATATATATATATATATATATATATATATATATAGAGAGAGAGAGAGAGAGAGACACTCACACACACACACACACACACACACACACACACACACACACACACACACACACACACACACTTGAGACTGTACTACACTGAGGAAAGGATAAATTCCTAGTCCACAGTGTACGGCACAACCAAATATCAGCAAATTTTGAAAAGTGAATTTTCTTTTTGCCTTTATTTCAAGTACTCAAACTTTTGATACTTTGAGAGCTTGATAAGACCTCATTACAATAAACTATAATCAACAGTGAATGTTATTCAACAAGGCTATTACATTATATGTATAAAATGGTTCCCTTAATAGTAAACTACCAAAATAGTACAGTGTTGTTGTTTCAGCTTTAGAACTTTATTAATTTCTACTTATGTAGTAATTCTTTTCTTAAGATTTGTATGTTGCATTCATCCACCACCTGTGCCAAAGAGTTGCTCCAGTTCTGAGTATTTCTGGTTTAGTGCATGGATTTTAATGCTCTTCTGATGATCTTCAAGATGGTAAATATTATTCACTTATTTGCATGTATTGCATGCTGAAAATGGTTTTAATAACAGAACTCTGAAATGTAATTTATTTCATAATTACCAAACTGGCATATTTACGCTTTCCTCCACATAATTTTCAGTGTGCATTAAATATATGATAATTGTTGGACCTCAAACTGTCAAACCCCAGAAACAAAATCTACTTATTAAAAAGTGTTATCTTACGTATTCCTAATAATACAAATAATGTTTTATGGTTGATCTGTATGGTTTCAAGCAGAGTATCGTGGATGTTCCATAACTTTTATACAAATGGAAACAGAGTACATTACAGTCCTAGTTAAATAGTTTATTTTAATATTAATAATGGTGTTTTGTAGTTGATCTCACAAATTAAAAAAAAATAATAATTTTCTCATCCCACTTCCAAAAGAAACACTACTGAATAAGAACAAGTTACATATTCAATAAATATCAGATATATTATAAAAAAGCATCACAATATTACAGAACATAGGAACTGAAATCATTGAAAATTTAAACAAAGTGCAGAGTTTAGAATACAAAGTAACATTTTTTATTTGTGTAGCCTGGCTGCAGGGATGATACAGTGTTTCACCGTTTTCTTCTGCAGGTTTCTTATCTGAATGCTAACTAATGTGCATTATTATCTGTACTGAATTAATATTACACTGTAAGCAAAACACAGACAGTAAACAATTTTGGTTGATACAGAATGTTCTGTTATTTTAACCAAAGCAAAATGATTTATCAGATACTTTGCACTAACACTAAGTTCTTGTCTTTTCTGTGACTTTTGCTCCTGCACAATATGGGTCTTTTGGCCAGTTAAAAGTGGGAGTATCTGTTGTATCTCCTGCATTGTCTAGCTGTTACAGGAAATATTTCATGCTACAAACCTCATTTAGTTTGCACTTTGTCTCAAATGCAAGAGAACAGCATTATCTTACCTTTTTTTGTAAAAATTGAATATTTTTATCTGATATATATATATATATATATATATATATAAAGGTGTACCATCAAAATGTCACAGCTGAAGTGTGTGACAACGGATAGCCGAAAGTAAGTTTGCAAAGGTTTGTATGTGCAAAAATAAACATGCCAAATGCACAACAGCTAATGGTATTGTGTGTTCGTTGTTGTGAATTTGGCATATTGAGTGGAGATTGCACTATACTGGGGATCAGGAAATGTACCCTTTCCCCTCATTGCAGTGCAATCTCGGAGTTTGTATATATAAGTAGAAGAGGGTATGGGGGTGCAGCCTCCCAGATGGGGTGTGCAGGGGGGCTTGCTCCCCTGCAAAATGTGTGTTGTATGACACCGGATGTGGTGGTATGTTTAAAAAAATGTTGACAGTTTGGTTTCAAATTGTCAACATTTTTTTTTTGTTTTTTTTCTCTGGTGCTATCATAAGTTTTGACAATGTTTTTCGAGTATGTAAGTACTCGCAACAAACATGTTCAAAATGATGATAGTAAACATATATATATATATAAAACCTATATATATATATATATATATATATATATATATATATATATATATATATGCATAGGTTTATATATATATATATATATATATATATATATATATATATATATATATCTATATACATGTTTTTAGAGACAATACATGCAGGAATTAACAATTATATATGTGTGTGTGTGTGTGTGTGTGTGTGTGTGAGTGTATATATATATATATATATATATATAGAGAGAGAGAGAGAGAGAGAGAGAGGGTCTGTGTTAAATAAACGAATAATCAAAATGTCAAGTACAACATACTCGACAACCTTTGATTGATAGTTCATTTAATTAGACACTCTAAATACCAAAATTTGGAGTTCCAAAATGTTTTGGTCGGCCATCCTAGTCAGTGTAGAGTGTGACATAGACATGCTACACTGTTTGGAATGGCTACATCACAGGCTGCTTTGCAAATATACCAACTCTGAGATCGCTGTACATTGGGGAGAGGGCAATTTCACGGAAATCGCAACAAGTGATTATCAGGAAATTTCCCTTTACCCAATGTACAGCGATCTCGGAGTTGGTATATTTCATTGGGGGGGGTGTGGGGGTCGAAGCCATCGACTTTATTTTAAAAATAGGTGTGTTTGTGTAGGTGAGTTAGTGTTTGAATGACGTGAGTGTGTAGGGGTTTGTATGCATTGGTTGTATGTGCATGTTTTGTATGTTAATTTAGGGGATGTGTGGGACAAACAAAATCTTTTGATTTTGTTTGTTTCAGACTTTTAAGGGTTTGAGGTTTTGAACTTACGATCATAGTGTTTCAGGTATGTTGTACTCAACATTATGATCGTTCATTAATTTAACATAGACCCTATAAGTATGTATATATATATCTATATCTATCTATCTATCTATATATATATATATATATATATATATATATATATATATATATATAAATAAATATATATATGTGGGCCGCCACAGCGGAACTCCGGTCCACTAATGATTGGCTGTAGATTTTTATGGTGCCGAGTTGCCAGCCCAATGCCCAACTTTTAGCAAAGGCATGCCCATTCATGCATGTCTTTCGGAGGCCACTCAACCATGGTGAGGACATGCAGACTCCACACAGAAGGCACTCCAGCCGAGAATCGAACATGAGAACCTCTTGCTATGAGGTAACAATGCTACAATATAATATTTTATAAGCATAATGTATATTTTTGTGACTGGAATTTATGTAATATTTTACAGGTTGCCAAACTGCAATGGAAAATATGTTAAAATTACTACTAGTGACATTAATTGTAATGCAATAGTAAAAATAAAACAGAAGTAAAAACAGTGGTGATATAATACCTATTAATAGAAAAAATACAATTAACGTATAATTTCTTTAAAAAAGAAATTTGAAAATGCTATGGTTATATTTTTTCCAGATAGCAACATAAAAATTTTACTATTTCATTGATATACCCTACATTAAAGTAATTAGACAGATCACAGCATTAGATTTACCTAAGGTCACAGTATCCATTTTAATTTGATCCTCACCACTGCAGCCTGTTTTGTTTCTGAACTTTTGTGAAAGAATATAACTGAATACTTGTCAGCTCATAAAACCTATTTTTGAAATCTCTTGACAGGATATATTTTTATGCAGAGAATCATGATAGCTTTAAATCACAAGCATGTCTAAGACATTCACCATCAACTATTAATGCCTCAACGGTAATTGCATGATGAATGTCCCTTAGCCGTGTCCCCTCATCTTCAAGGTTCACCTCTAACTTTACTTAGTGCCTGTGCCAATATACTATACAAATATTTCATCAGAATAGATTTCCAATCCTTACAAATTTCTACCAGCAAGTGTCTGATGAGCTGCATCAATAATAATCATCATCAGACCCCCATGTTCTTCATTATTTTTCTGCATGGAGTTTGCTGTCACTACTTTTGTTAGTTCAATGCTACCGAGCTCTGTCACATGTCTTCCCTGTGACAATCCATCCATCTCTTGCTGGACATCCTTATTTCCTCTTGCCTTCTTCCTGCGTTTCCTGCCTCTCCAAAACCATCTTTTCCAAATCACCTTCTGCTTTCCTGTACATGAGCTTGAACCCCTGTAATCAGTTTTCCTTGACTTTCCCTGCTGTTGCAGCTAGTTTGGCTTCTGCTCTGATATTGCCATTTCATCTGTCCCACAGTGTGCATCCTACCACTCAGCTTAGGCACTTTACCTCCATCACCTCTAGCTTCCTCAACTACATTGTCTTTACTGCTGTTCAGGTTTCTGTACCACATAGTAGTACTGGCCACACCACAGGTTTGTACACCTTACTTTTCAGCCTCCTTGGCATTCTTCTGTCATATCCCTGATACTCTGTCAGTCGGCTGCAGCCCCTCTTTTTACTAGCTTTGGCCTCCTTGTTTATCTATACTAACAGGTTAGGAAAGGAAATGTGCACAAACTTGTTTGACGATTTTCAAATAATGACATTGGCAATTCAAGACATTTAGACATTAACACCATACAGCATGAGATAAAATCCCTGGTAGCATTTTTTCAACAACTTGTACAGTTAAAGTGGTAAGTGCTACTTCAGAAAGTAAGAAAGTAATCGGTGGTGTATCTCGGGGCTCACTACTTTTTCATACCACAAATCCTGATCTGTAGCTAAACAAATGTGCTGATAAATACAAGCTACTGATACAGAAGGGCTTCATCAAGAACAAGTCCTTACAAAGCAATGTTTTACAGAAAAAAGGCTCAAACTAAAACAGCAACAACAAAAAGTATAGCATAATCTTAGATCCTGAGTCAGCAATTTCTTTACCTTTGACAATAATGTTTTAACATTTGCAAAGAAATCCTTCAATCCAACACAACCAATTTCCAAAGATATCTTATGTGGGTCAAAGGATGTTAGTGCCCTTCTGTACTCTGTTGTAATTGCATAAATTATTGAGTATAATACCTCTTTCTGCATGTACTTCCCAGAAATATCACGCGTTTAGAAAGGCCACAAAGGCTCCTTATGAAAAAGCTTATTGGCCTAAAAATACTTAACTTGTGAGACTGATGTTCTGTACCAACAAAAGTCCCACGTTAATAGATCTCTTATACCTTCATAGCACAAAATGGCTATGTAAACACCTGAATCAAAGATTTGAAACTTCCAATAGCATCAATTCAAAAACTCTAAAACCGGGATACCTTTCTTCAGAAAGCACTATGGAATGGCAAAGAAAGTACAGCAGGCCAAACGATGGATAACCAGAAGGAGCCAGTGCATCATGGGAACTTAACTGCACAGCTCTACAGTGGCAGTGCAGTTCTGCTGTAGTGTTTTAATGTTAAATTGACAAATATGAATTAAGAAGCAATACAATGAATATATGCATCACAGGATCATATTGTTTTCTTTTGTCCCTCCAATTTCCTCTTCTGTCAAGCTGCCCATCAAGCATTCCCATACTAGACTTGATCTCATTTATTCCCCATGAGGGGGTATAGTTCCAATAAAAGGGATCCCTTTAGATCCTCTTGGGCCACAGCCATCAGAGGGGATCAGCATCCTGGCAGACATCAGTGATGTTATGTTCTCACCAGCATCTAAGCACCTGACTATATTAAATGTACTGTCATAATTCCCTTACCCTCACTGCAGACATAGGCATCTGGATACTTCTGTCCTGTGAACTCTGTACACACACACACACACACACACACACACACACACACACACACACACACACACACACACATGCACACTCGCACATGCACACACACACACAGGCACACACACACACACACACACACACACACACACACACACACACACACACACACACCCACTGTTGTATTTGCAAACAAAGACTAATATAACCAGCTTGGGTGGCTCAACGATGCCTGTTTGTTTCACCAATTAACTTCTGCTCTTCTGTCTCTTTATTTATTATAGTAGTTTCTTAAGCTTTAGTCAAACCTACGGGGTGGGAAGGAGGACACAAATGTTTAACTAGGTACAGATAGCTATTACAGGATGACAGCTATGAGAAGGGTTTAAAAGATTTTTGAAAACATGGAGTTTTTTGAAAGTGGTCAATAGAGAAATGAAGCTTAAGGGATATCAATAACCATGGCTACTTTTATGACTTGGGTAGCACTTTCATTTTTTTTCCATGTGAAATGCAAAGTCATATGAGAGAAGCAACAGAAACAGCTCAACTATAAGCCATGGTATGTCTAAACCACAAGGGGTTTTCCCCTGATCTTGTATTACATTTGCAATTGACTTTTTATCAGAGGAGGTTATTGAATTAATTTACAGACACTAGCTCTGCTAATGATCAAACAAAGGTGCAAAACAAGGTATTCTTTGCAAAATGCATGCTATCAGGGTGGGACAATGCTTAAGCAAAATATATGATGAACATAAATTGGTAAAGAAATGTAATTGCTTAGGTTTTCACAATATGTACAGATTTATCTAGTTACTATGATGCTGAGCTTTCCGAAATTTGTAGTGATTTTTGCACTATATGCAGATGTATAAATGGAGAGGGGCTTAGATACTGTACGGGGAAAAGAATGTGTACTAAAGTCTACTGCTTGACATGTTTTTATATACACCGCATATGTGTACATTGCTAACAATTTTTTGAGTTCATTATATTTTATATATTATATTATACACAAAAGTAAGCTTGAATATAAGGAAGAAATGCAATAACAAAGTTAAGAGAACAGTAGAACTGCATTATGGGATATTACAATATGATATGATATGATATGAAAAGAGGAATGAAGTAGCAAAATTGTTGTGATGGCTGCATGGACATTAAGAAGAGATAAATGATGGAAGATTAAAGCTAAGAAAAAGTGTGAAGGAATGTCTAAAAAGAATTTAGGGGAATAAAATGGAAGTGGAGTATTAGAGGAGAAATGCTGAGTGGTGAGAGAGGTTAGACATTTATTTGAAGATAATGGCTTAGAGACTGATAGAAAGAAGTTAGAAAGCTTAGGTCAGTGGTATTTAGGGCAAACAGGGTACTGGAAATTGTTATCACAAAGAGATAAGGGAAGTTCTTCAGATGTATTATTCTAGGCGATTGGAAAAAGAAGAAGGGAATGACACCAATTTTAACAATTGGTCGTGACCTGTAGTGGACAGTTGGGACAAGAAAAAGTAGAATAAATAAGTGGATATAATAAGAAGGTAGCAACAATAAAGCATATGAAAATGAGAAAAGCTGGCAGCCTTAATGATCTTCCTGTTGATTATTATATGATGGCAGGCTATGAACAGGCTAAAGATAAGGTGGATTTAGTAAATAACATTTTGGAGGTGGTTATTACGACTAAATCCATGTTGAAGACAATAACAGAAGTTCTGCTCAAAGTGAAGGGTGATCTGAAGGACCCAGCAAATTTGCATCCTGTGTCATCGTGTAACACTCATAAAACTATTATGGCAAGGGTCTTGTTTGCAAGATTAGAGAAGTCTCTACTGAAGATTGCATAAAGGGATCCTTTTGGGTTAGTACAGGGTTGTGTATAGGAGGAATGACTGGCGAGTATTAATAGAATTTGTTGCATGGCTTGACATGGAGAGAAAAGGAAGGCAAGCATTGTTGTACTGGATAATCAGTAGCCATTTGGTATAGTAAGGTGTGAGTGCTTGATAGAAATGGTGTGGCAAGAAGAAGAGAATCAGAGATTTCTCAAGGGACTTAAAGCCTTACACAGGGAGACATCTTTGTCTGTTGCCGTTAATGAGGGTGTGGCTGAAAAGGGGTGCAAGGCAGAATATCCCTGTTCTGCAGTTACATTTATAGTGATAATGGGATGTTACCACAAATAAAACTTTTGTGAAGTCCTTAGGGAGATTTGGAGAATGTAATACTATTAGTTCAATTTCAAATCACTGTGTCTGTTGGTTTTAGAAACTTTATTGCCTAGTATTACAGTAATTCTGAAAACTCTTGGGAATGGAATTTCTTCAGTACAACTTGGAAAACTCAATGGTAATACCTTTGATTTAAGTAAGAAATTAATACTGGAACACTGAACTACCTAATGTAGAGAGGGAAAGAAATACCCTTTGACTGTCTTAGGTATTTTCACTCAAAATTTATTTTACCTGAAAGAGAGGGTTAAAGATTTGTTAGATATGTGATAAAATACTGTTATGACCTTTGGCACTAGAGTTGAGGTGATTATGATTATGATGGAGGTCTTGCTTTTGGTATTGCACTTGCTAAAATATTTGGTGATGCATCCACAGGATGGGATGATAGAAGATCTGTAATAAAGTTGCTTGTAATGCTAAAAGAATTAAGGTAAGCAAGGAGAGATTTGGAGCACTGGAGAAAAAGGAATGCTGCATTTTTCAAATAAACAGCAATGGCGAGCTTAAAAATTAGTTGTTAGAGGACCGTAAATGGCAACTTAATGTCAGCAAGATGCAAGGATAGTAAGGAGAGAGATGCCCCACAAATACTAGTTAAAGAATTCAGCCAAAATGATAACAATATAAAAGGAATAAAAGTGAAATGGGAAAGGGGGGATATGATGAATTAGAGAAATGCTCTGTTATGAGGCTGAGAAGAATTTTAATGACAAGTTGAGAATTTGGAAAGAAAAGGGTCCAATATACATGGAGCATTTGCTTTCAAAATTTCCAAATGAAAAGTTAATAGGATTTTAATAGCTGGCATGTGTATGGGAATTAAAAAAAGGGAATGAGAGACACTGTAATTCAATGAAGCAAGACAGAAAATGGTAAAAGATAAGATGAGAAAATGTAAGAAGACAGAGAAATGGCAGAAAATAGTGGTATATTAATGAATGGCTAGGGAAGGGACACCAATTGTTAAATACAATATAGGGAAATGGCAGTAAATAGTGGTATATTAATAAATGGCTAGGGAAGGAACACCAATTGTTAAATACAATATAGGGAAATGGCAGCAAATAGTGGTATATTAATGAATGGCTAGGAAAGGAACACCAATTGTTAAATACAATATAGGGAAATGGCAGCAAATAGTGGTATATTAATGAATGGATAGGGTAGGAACACCAATTGTTAAATACAATATAGGGAAATGGCAGCAAATAGTGGTATATTAATGAATGGATAGGGTAGGAACACCATTTGTTAAATACAATATAGGGAAATGGCAGCAAATAGTGGTATATTAATGAATAGTTAGGGAAGAAACACCAATTGTTAAATACAATACAGAGAAATGGCAGCAAATAGTGGTATATTAATGAATGGATAGGGTAGGAACACCAATTGTTAAATACAATATAGGGAAATGGCAGCAAATAGTGGTATATTAATGAATGGATAGGGAAGGAACACCAATTGTTAAATACAATATAGGGAAATGGCAGCAAATAGTGGTATATTAATGAATGGATAGGGAAGGAACACCAATTGTTAAATACAATATAGGGAAATGGCAGCAAATAGTGGTATATTAATGAATGGCTAGGGAAGGAACACCAATTGTTAAATACAATATAGGGAAATGGCAGCAAATAGTGGTATATTAATGAATGGCTAGGAAGGAACACCAATTGTTAAATACAATATAGGGAAATGGCAGCAAATAGTGGTATATTAATGAATGGCTAGGGAAGGAACACCAATTGTTAAATACAATATAGGGAAATGGCAGCAAATAGTGGTATATTAATGAATGGCTAGGGAAGGAACACCAATTGTTAAATACAATATAGGGAAATGGCAGCAAATAGTGGTATATTAATGAATGGCTAGGCAAGGAACACCAATTGTTAAATACAATATAGGGAAATGGCAGCAAATAGTGGTATATTAATGAATGGCTAGGGAAGGAACACTAGCAAATAGTGGTATATTAATGAATGGCTAGGGAAGGGACATCAATTGTTAAATACAATATAGGGAAATGGCAGCAAATAGTAGTATATTAATAAATGGCTAGGGAAGGAACACCAATTGTTAAATACAATATAGGGAAATGGCAGCAAATAGTGGTATATTAATGAATGGCTAGGGAAGGAACACCAATTGTTAAATACAATATAGGAAAATGGCAACAAATATTGGTATATTAATGAATGGCTAGGGAAGGAACACCAATTGTTAAATACAATATAGGGAAATGGCAGCAAACAGTGGTATATTAATGAATGGCTAGGGAAGGAACATCAATTGTTAAATACAATATAGGGAAATGGCAGCAAATAGTACTATATTAATAAATGGCTAGGGAAGGAACACCAATTGTTAAATACAATATAGGGAAATGGCAGCAAAAAGTGGTATATTAATGAATGGATATGGAAGGAAAACCAATTGTTAAATACAATATAGGGAAATGGCAGCAAATAGTGGTATATTAATGAATGGATAGGGAAGGAACACCAATTGTTAAATACAATATAGGGAAATGGCAGCAAATAGTGGTATATTAATGAACGGTTATGGAAGGAAAACCAATTGTTAAATACAATATAGGGAAATGGCAGCAAATAGTGGTATATTAATGAATGTTTAGGGAAGGAACACCAATTGTTAAATACAATATAGGGAAATGGCAGCAAATAGTAGTGTATTAATAAATGGCTAGGGAAGGAACACCAATTGTTAAATACAATATAGGGAAATGGCAGCAAATAGTGGTATATTAATGAATGGCTAGGGAAGGAAAACCAATTGTTAAATACAATATAGGGAAATGGCAGCAAATAGTGGTATATTAATGAATGGCTAGGGAAGGAACACCAATTGTTAAATACAATATAGGGAAATGGCAGCAAATAATGGTATATTAATGAATGGCTAGGGAAGGAACACCAATTGTTAAATACAATATAGGGAAATGGCAGCAAATAGTGGTATATTAATGAATGGCTAGGGAAGGAACACCAATTGTTAAATACAATATAGGGAAATGGCAGCAAATAGTGGTATATTATTGCATGGCTAGGGAAGGAACACCAATTGTTAAATACAATATAGGGAAATGGCAGCAAATAGTGGTATGTTAATGAATGGCTAGGGAAGGAACACCAATTTTTAAATACAATATAGGCAAATGGCAGCAAATAGTGGTATATTAATGAATGGCTAGGGAAGGAACACCAATTGTTAAATACAGTATACAGGAATTTTGGGGATAATGCTGTGAAATAAAGCTCTGCTATAATGAAGCAAAGATGGATAAGTGAAGATGATAGATGAAGTTTGAATGAAGTTTGGGAGAGCTCATGGGAAACTATTATGCATGGATAGATGCTACATAATAATCTGTACAAAAAATGTTCCTTAAATTGCACAAAAATTCAAGTAGAGTCTTTGATGAAGAATGGAAAAGGAATATCAAATATTACAGATATAGATGACTTGCAGTAGTTTTTCAGTAAATGTGGTAAACCTGTAACATAGTTATAGAGTTATGGAAATTTGGTAGACCTGCAGCACAGTTATAGTTATGGAAAGTTATTCAGTTATAAAGAAATCAGGTTTATGGGTAGAGCAGGGTGAGTGACTGGTTGCTGTGGATGTTTGTAGTCAGGGAGTTTGTGACTCATATTGCCAATGGGGTGAGGTTTATGCTGCTCATGGCAGTGAGTGTAGACAGAAGACTAATATGAACTGAGCAAGACCGTACTCTTATACGTACCTGAGGCACGGAGGCAGCTGTATGGCAGATGCTAGTTAGGCTAATGGTATAAAATGAATACTTGAGACAAAGAAGCAAGGTGAGTCTGTTGAATAAAGTTAACTGAAAAAAATGTTGATGCTGATTGGAAAGAATGTATGAAAATTGGTCATAAGAAGGGAAGGAGTGGTGGATAGGGAATGAGTAATTGTAAAAGTGTTCAAATAATGTTTGATGGTGTGTGTGTGTGTGTGTGTGTGTGTGTGTGTGTGTGTGTGTGTGTGTGTGTGCGTGTGTGTGTGTGTGTGTAAATATTCTTATTGTGGAATAAAGATGTAAACAAGCTATTTATGTTTAATGTATGACATGCTGCAATTTGGACTAAGCATTACAAAAAATAATATAAAATGATTGGGGGAGGAAAGAAGTACACGATGCCAAGTACTAGTGACATCAGACATGATGTGCCAGGTCCCAGTAAAAGAAATCAGAGCAGTATTGATGCTATGGTTAACACAAGATTGTTTATTATTTCCAGGTTATAACTCTCACATGACTTAAATTAATTGTTTTTCTGTAATTTTTCTACAAAAAAATCCTTCCTATGAAAGTATAAGGTAAACTGAAAAATGATTTTCTCAGAAACTATTTGTGATCTACTCTTAAGGAAGAATGTTTCTTCATACAACATGGAAATGATTTTTAATGCATTCCTTGACTACTAAGAAATGAGTGTTTAAGTCTGAATGTTTTCTTTCCCTCTATAAGTTACCTTCTATTAATATATTCCTTCATATATTTTGTTGCAAAGCAATAACAGGAAATAAGTTTTGTCCTTTTTGAGGATGACAAAGAGTGCAAAGGTTTGCATAAAAAATGACTTATTCATTGTTAGCTGCTTAATCAATTGGAATGAAAATAGACTGGTATACAAGAACAGATATGAATCATCATGAGGAGGATCGCATCCATGTGTGGTGTAACCATAATGGCACTTTCTTGGAAAGGGGAGTGAAGATATTTATTTATTACTTACTTTTATTCATTTATTGTCTTTTATTTTATATGATTATATTTAACAGTAATGAATTTTAACTGCATCATCTTTTGACAGAGTTCAACACTCTACGTTTCTGAACACCAATAATCAGCAGACCTCAGGAGTGCAATGTATTCTTACTGAATTTGTTACTCTCTATGTTTGAATATGAAATTATATTTCAGTTTTGTGAGGGCAACACAAGTTTACTGAAACTTAGAAACAGATGAAAATATACTGACTTTAGTTGTGTACAACAGCATTTGAAGATTATTATTTTTCAGCACATCAAAATGCTAGAATGCCTTGGGCCCTACTTGTTTATTTTATTTCCTTCAAAAGGCCTTCTTCCCACCAGAAATAAAAATTTAAGAAGGCTGAAAACTGGGAGATAAGTTATGGTCTATAATAACTGCAAACTGATATTCACTACTTATGCATCTAAAGTAGTAAAATTAAGTTTATCAAAGCTGACTATGATTTAAAACTCTAGAATAAACAATGACTCATGCGTGGTTATGCAAGCATAGAAGAAATACACTGGGTTTGGAGAATGGTGGTTGAGAGGGGAATGTAACTCTAAAAATTGTAAATGATTGTATAAGACATTCACCTCGTGCTGGGTTTGTTAATGGTTGTAGGGCTATTGTAAGATATGTTGGTAATCCCCAAACCTGTATTTTTCTGTGGGGGATACTTCCCATCTTATTCAATCATGTGATAAAATACAAGATAATTTGTTTGTGAAAAGGGGGTACATGGCTAAGAAATGTAAACCTGTGTGCTTTGAGGTAAGGGTACAATTTTAGCCTGGTATAGTAAATTGGAACAGATAGACCCCCGGATTCTCTATACCTTGCGTGGCGTGCAAGATCAGTGCAGGAGCTCTAGCAGGCAATATGTCTGCCATGCGATCCAGGAACAGCCTGCAGGGGAGTGCACAAGTGCTCCTGCACTAATCCTGCATGGACTAAGCCCCTGTATGCAAATCACCCCATTTGCAGGAGAAAGCAATGCAAATGAGTTGATTTTGCAATCCAGGAAGCTTGCAACCAGCCGTGCAGGACTAGGGCAATCTGCAGAAATGTACTCTGTTAGTAACCGAGTACATTTCTGCAAAATCCAAAACGGAGCTGTGAAAGCTCCAAATAAAGGCTACACATCATGTAGTAAGCATGCCAATGATGAAGTATAAGGCCATTGACATTGCAAACAGTGAAAAAATACAAAAATCAACTTTTATTTTTTTTTTAGCCGATCTTGGCTGTTTAAGCGTAGGGCAACGGTGCACAAATTGTATCGGGGGGGTAAAATAAACCTAAATTAAGCATTCAAACTAAAATCAGACAACATGGCCAGTGAGTAGTGATTGCTAAGGGTGGAGGCTCAGTGTGAGACATGTAACTATGCATTAGCAGGCAATCCTGTGCAAATGAGGGGAATGATAATGAATCCCAGTTTTCCCCAGCATGTGAGTTAAGTCCCAACTGTGTAAGAGTAGGAATAACTTGGTGCAAGCCTAGGAGTTAGGTGACATCATGGGTGGGTGTGTTAGGCATACTGCAAGTGGACTGGAGCCCTGTGACTTGGGTTTGCTCCTAGCTTAGCACAGCTAAGCTAGGGGGTGTGTCTAAATCTGCCTAGCACTCTTTACATTACCTAAATGGGTGTGCGTGCCATGCACTAGGTTTTAAAGGAAGAAAAAGAAAGTTAACCAGAAAATAGCAGCAGTGTGCACATTTGAACACTCTGTTTGTGTGGCCTGCCCTCGGGCTTAAACAGGAAGGCAATGGGAAGGGAAAACAGTAGTAGGAAGGTAATCAAGGAGAACTACCATAGCTGGCAGGTGAAATGTATCAGAATCATCCAATTACTCAGGCAGCAGACCAGCCCAGCCCAGCCGAGAACACTACTATAAACTATGCAAACACCTCCCCCTCTGTTTTTTCTCACACTCTACACTACCGGTGTATACAAGCAGGGAACTTTTAACAATCAAACCTACAAAATGAAAGGGGCTGCAGTAGGCAACATAGAACAACATGTGCAAGAGGCTGAGGGTGGTGAGAATGTGAATGCTGCCGATCAACCCACAGTGAGGAGATGGAGAAGAGTGTACAGACCCAGGGAAACCTACCAGGGGCTACATGAGCTGGAGATAGTGGAGCACTATAGGGTGGACAGGGACCTCCTACAGCAAATTGTTGAACTGTGCTGGCCACACCTGACACACAACTAACAGAGGGGAACCCAACCCAGTGGATACCAAGGTATGTGTAGGCCTAGGAATACTAGCCACAGGTACCTCCCAAAGCTCAACTCGGGATATCATGGGGATCTTACAGGCATCAGCAGCCAGAGTATTCCACTAGTTACTGGATACCATGTCAGCACATGCCAGTGAGCACGTATATTTCCCCAACACCCGTGAGGTGTTGGCCAGCAATATGTGTCTCTTCCACCAAATAGCAGAATACCCTGAGGTAGTGGGTGCTATAGACTGCATGCACATATGCATCAAAGCACCACCCGGTGATCAGGGCAGGGCCTACATCAACCGCGGGGGCCTCCCCTCCATCAACTGCCAGGTTGTGTGCGAAGCCAAGGGCATTATAATGAATGTGTGTGCTGGCTGCCCTGGAAGCTATCACAATTCCCACATATGGCATCTGATGTAGCTGTATCAGAGATTTGCCAATGGGGATATCTCCTATGCTCACCAAGTGGAGGATGCTGGTTACACACTGGAGCCATGGCTGATGACACCCATCAGAAATGCACACACACGTGAACAAGAATGCCATAATGAGGCATACACACAGACCAGACCTATAATAAGGCATGTGTTTGGGATGCTCAGGTCATGGTTCTGATGTCTGGACACATCCGGTGGAGCCTTGCAGTACTCAACAGCTACATGTACCTAAATTGTTATGGTATGTGCCATGCTACACAATATGATCCTGCTGAAACAGCTGCAGCAGGAACAGTATGGGGCAGGGTCACACAGCCCCCCACCAGTGCCAAGGCCTGCACAGGCACAGAGTGACTCAGAGGAGGAACAACCTGAGCCTGCCCCAGTAGGCAGATGGAGGCGTGCCCAGTATGCCGAGGCTGAGGCAAAGAGACAATGCATAGCACATACACTGACACAATAGGGACCCAGGGAATGACACCTCTCTCTGACTCGCACAAACAGTAAAAGGGATGCCAAACATGACACTAACTGTGCTCAACCATGTACAGGGAGTGTACTATGTGCATCCAACATAGGCAGCCATTCAGCACCATCCAAAATTCTGGCACATCCTCCAGGTAAGTCAATCAACCTACCAATTGTCAAATGGAGTAGAAAGTGTCGTTACCTGTATCTATTGTATGGATGTGAGCATGCAAGGGGATTGGGTGGCTGAATGTTATGGCAGCAGAAAGTAGACACCCATAGTGGCACCATGACTTCTGTAGCACATACTGGAGTCACCATAGTAGCCAGTACTACACAAGGTCACAAAACCCACTGCAGGAAATGTGCTGGGTGACATGTGTGTCCGTATGACTCACACATGCCAGTCAGGGCTGTTCACATACACAACAACAGTCTCAGCCAGCAGGGCAGGTGTAGACAAACCCAAACAGAGCCTGTGCTATGGCCCCTGAATGTGGCTATGGTTAACCTCCCCCCAGGCCTACACAGACTGCAGCAGGTCAGGCAGTGGGATGTTAGTTCTGAAGGGTAGGAAGTCAGACACTAATATGTAGGGCAACCAAAGCTATGATTTGCAGTACATTGGTATGCCTCTAGTCAGCATGATAGGTAAGAATACAGAATGAAATGGAGTACCTGACATACCAGTACAGTCATAGCAAATGTGTACAAGTATCAGGTGTGCCCCCCATCCTATGTAGTAATGAAATAACAGTCAGGTGTGCCCCCCCCCCAATCCTGTGTAGAAATGTAGAATAAGACAGGCGTGCCCCCACACCCTACGTAGTAACGTAATAACAGTCAGGTGTCCCCCCAATCCTATGTAGAAATGTAGAAATAGTCAGGTGAGCCACCCCTATCCTATGCAGAAATGTAGTAACAGTCAATGTCAAATGCTGAATGGATACCCTGCAGAAACAGCATGCCACCTGTTGGTGTACAACTACCTGGACTCGATCCACACATTAAATACAGATGGGCATACTGGGCATGCTAACACAAACACATGAAGGCCATGTCTGCAAACACCAGTGGAACAGACATATCTGACAGTCACAGTTGTTAGTGCAGACACTCGTCAGTATGCATCACTCATGCCTTGCACACACAGTGGATAAGAATACAGACATATGTGTAAGGATAAACACTATAATAATCCAAAGGTAGACACACATAGATGTGGGGGAGAGGGTGACTGTGACAGGGAGCCATCCAGGCCTGTCCCACACAGCACACAGCCAAAAGGCCCCAACCACATTAGGTTCAGATGTTACTAGCGACCAGTATCTGTCAGGTTTGCAGACTATGTGGTCACGTGCTACCTGTGCAACATGACTGTACAAGGATGTAGTCATCTAGCAGCTATATGCATCTACCTGTGAAATATGACCCTGGGTGTGCCTGCATGTGGCATGTCAACTTCTAGATGAATGGGTTATGGCCCATGCACACACACTGCCCTCCCCATAGCCCTGCTATGACAAGCTTGCTGAAGTCATCCACTGTGAAATACACCTTTGGAAGAGTTGTAGCCTAGTAATCACCATGGCGCGTCCCATAAATGTGTACTACTGTAGTGTGCTAAACTAATGAGGTAGCAGTTCAAATCCCAGACATGGCAACTGTGTGTGTTTGTGTAGAGTGCAATGCTATTTTAAGGTAATCACACTCCCTAGAATTGAAATGCTCTACTTTGGTAAGGCTGCTGATGTCATCCAATTAGAAATACATCTCTAGGAAAGTTGTTTCCCAGTAATCCCTGTAGTGTGTGCCATAACTGCATACTGTTGTAGTGTGGTAAAATAGATAGAAGTTCTAATCCCAGATATGGCAACTATGTGTGTGTGTGTGTCTGTCTGTGTAAAGGGCAATGCTTTTTAAGGTAGTCACACACCATACAATTTGTATGCTCTATTTTGGCAAGGCTGCTGATGTCATGTACCTAGAAATACACCTGCGGGGAGGTTATAGCCCAGTAATCACCATAGCATATCCTATAATGTGTGCTGCTGTAGTATGATAAATTAGTTATATAGGAGTTCTAATCCCAAACATGGCAAGTTTCTGTGTGTGTCTGTCTGACTCTGTCTGTAGAGAGAGCAATGCTTTTTAGGGTAGTCACACTACATACAATTCAAATGCTACACTTTGGTAATGCTGCTGATGTCATCCACCTAGAAATACACCTCTGGGAAGAATGCAGCCCAGTTATCTCTGTAGCGTGTGCCATAACTGTGTACTGCTGTAGTGTGATATAGAGCTCTGGTAGGGTTCTATTCCCACCCATGGCAGTTCTGGATGTTATGTGTGTGTTTCAATGTTTGTGTAGGGAGCAATGCATTTTTGTCTAGTCACACAAAGTACATTTCAAATGCCCTACTTTGGCAATCCTGCTGATGTCATTCACTGTGAAGTACACCTTTGGGGAAGGAGTTCTCGAGTAATCCCCATTGTTCATCCTATAACAGCTTCATGCTGTAGTGTGATATAGACCACTGTTAGGGGTTATATACCCACACATGTTGGTTGTGGATGTTATGTGTGTGCTTCAATGTCTGTGTAGGGAGCAGTGCATTTGAGCCTAGCCACACTCACTACAATTCAAATGCCCAACTTTGGCAATCCTGCTGTCATCCAATGTGAAATACGACTTTGGGGAAGGAGTACTCTAGTAATCTCCATGGTGTGTACTATAACTGTGTATTGCTGTAGTGTAATAAAATAGTTAGGTGGGAGTTCTAATCCCAGATGTGTGTGTGTGTGTGTGTGTGTGTGTGTGTGTGTGTGTGTGTGTGTGTGTGTGTGTGTGTGTGTGTGTGTGTGTGTTTGTAACTCGTATCCAGTGTGGAGGTGGGGTTGAGTGTGTAATAACTGGGCCCAATATGGAGTGAGTTTTGCAAATTTCTTATATGGTGGGCCTAGTATATATCACAATGTCCATCATACAGGGATAACAGATGTGAAATAGCCGAGAATCTGGGTTGCAGATCCAAACCCATACATGTGACATCAAGGCCAGGCAAACAAAGTTAGCAACCCTAGTATTAGCCAGACAACACTCTCAACCCATGCCTCATACACACACACTCTTGCCAAGGCTACAGCCACTATGTTGGTAGTAAACTGCACATTACCACAGAAAGTAGCTATGGAGTGATTGCAGTGGCCTTCAGAGGGCATGGCGACCTGTCCATCTGTCCAATAGGCACATACATGCAGACAGTGCACCTTCCCCATGTTCCCCAGTGGACACCTGCTACACCTGTGGTGCCATCAAATGTGACCCACAAAGGACATTCCATACCTGAAATCATGCCCTGTATGGACAGATGCCACTGACACCAGGGAATGCTGTTAGCATGCTATCAATGTAGGTGCAGGGTAAACCTGCTGTCAATTACCAGTTCCCACCATGTGAGGCCAGGACTGGCATATCTAATGATAATCTGTGTACACAACAAGGGCCAGACACCCCAGGTAAAATTCTACATGTCACTGTATATGCATGTGGGAGGTGTGCACATCACAGACACCATCCATGTCATGGACTAAGGAACACATACATGGCAAGCAATGCACAGCATTGCCCACATGAAATAGTCACCCAGGTGGCTCAATGCTGAATACAATACCCACCTGTGTGGGCAAATCCAGAATCTACACCCCTGAGCCACAATGCAGACCATTGTCATGTAGCCTGATGCCAAGGTATACGCATCACCTAGCCTTGTATAGCCATCTGGCACAGTTAACCACTACACACCTGTGAATTAATGCACCCATGCATGTCAGTACTGGCACCCTGTGTGTGTGTGTGTGTGTGTGTGTGTGTGTGTGTGTGTGTGTGTGTGTGTGTGTGTGTGTGTGTGTGTGTGTGTGTGTTGTATGATATGTATAAAAAGTAACAAAATAACCAGCACACCAGGGGGTAAAAACCTCCATGGTAATAAATACAAAAATAACTAAATTAGCAACTATTCCACGGAGTTACCATGTCACACAAACAGTAGCCAAGAACAGCAGCAAAAACCAGTCCATTAAGAACAGCAGCGAAAAGCAGCAACAGGTGTCAATTCAAGCAAAAAAACAGTGCTGGTATAATATAAAAACTCAGGTTTATTATATACAATACTGCTGTTCTTGGCTACTGTTTGTGTGGCATGGTAACTCCGTGGAATAGTTGCTAATTTAGTTATTTTTGTATGATTTGTATGTTCACATTCACACTCACTACAACTCACATTGGCATACTGAAGCATGCTGTCTGATGTCAGACACCTCCCCATACCCTTTGCCCATATAACCTCCATATGACCCCTGTGGTGCATGTGATACCTGCACAATAATGTGTTGTGGCAATCGCACTAGTGATAGGTTGTATTCCTGGCCCTGCCAAGTGTGTCACTGTGTGTGCATTCCTGTGAGAATGTGGCTGTGTTGACGCTGGCACCTGTTCATGCAGGCAGGCGCATGTACTACACCTACAGTATAGCTACCATATCTCTGTTGCAGATGCCACTCACCATCAAATATACATTCTGAGGGCTCCACAACATGTAACTTATGTGGCGCATCCAATAACTGCATAGAAATCTGATAACACTACATAGTCGTCAGGGGTTTGATACCCTGTGCTTGTAGGTGTGTGACACAAACATGCTTAAGTTTTACTCTCCCACCCCTCCCTGGCTTGTCTTGGATTTTGCCTGCCTCTCTCACTCCCTCTCTTGTGGATGTGGAGACCTACACCTGCTTTGCTTAGGCAGCAGCATGTGTATTTTAAGTGATGCTCATGATCAGCTGATGGCCTCTGCATGAACTGCAGCCCTCCCCTAGCTGATTGCATGTGGAACAGCTGTGGTAACATTACCATAGCCAATTGCATGGAAACACACTCCAATATCTAGAAACATCATGTTGGTGTTGGGACTTTTTATTCACTGTGAGCAGGAACTGGATTTGATGTTTGGCAAACAGCATCTCAGATGGATTGCGGATTTATCTCTAACTGGAAACAAGGCAACACACAGGAGGGGGATGTGCCTGACCTGACTACAGACTGTATGTGCTGCTATACAGCATTTGGAGTAATGTTAGTTTAACAGTGTGTGTGTGGATATGGCTGTCCTACATGTTTTAATACCTGCCATGTCAGTTCTATGTTTATGAGGAATCCCCACCTCTAGGGTCATCTACAGACTGGGCAGTGTGTGGTGCCTTTGGTTTCATGTGTTCCCCACAGAGCATCTGTGAACTGCAGAAGGTAGTGTAAGGATTGCAGTCTGTAGATGGTGAAAGCAGTAACAGTTACTGACTTCATATCCCTCATAAGACATATGTTGCAACAAACCCTGTTACAGCAGTAAATGTATGAGGTTATCACAGCAACATGTCAATATTGGCCCAGTGTATGTGCTTCCAGCCACAACTCTGTCAACTTTTGTACATATGTCGTGCATTAAGAGGTGCATATGTGCTGTACAACATAATTAGTGTCATCATATCTGATAGCAAGCCAGTGAGATATCAGACTGCTACACATGTTATGTACAGTAGGGTTTATATTTGATGACATAACCTGGACATTATGTGGTTGCTTGTACAGTACTGAGTTCTGTGAATGTCAACAGTGTATGTATTGTTAATATGTACTTTGGCTTGTGTACAGACTGTGGTAGATGTCATTGTTCTAGGTCCTGTCCTATCTAATGTTACATGCTGCTCCATTGTATGTTACCATATTGGCTTACATGTTTTTAGGGCCATACACACACATGTCCCATACCACAAACAGGCATCAGACAACACTGTGTAGCAGTCCCATATATGTAGGGTTAGTCAGTGAGTGGCACATATGAGAATGGTGTTGAACAGATAGTCCATATACTGTAATATTATGCTAGCTTACCATATGAGGCTGTGGCTGTGTTCAAATTGGTTGTGGTTATGCACTTTCACACAGGTGTATCTTACCCTGTGCTGTGACATGCCTGTAGAGCCTGCTATATATGCAGGTATGTGTGCATTCCCCCATAGGAGATGTAGGCCATTGTTGAGCCAGTCTGCCTGTAGCCTGCACAGTGCATTATTACATGCCTAGCAGCTTAGTGTACTTACCCAGTGAGATGTCATGTCCAGATACTTGCCAGATGTACTGCTGATGGGCCTCCCTTAACAGTTATGTATGTCAGACAGAGCAGTGGGCTGCTGTACAGATGTATGTCAATATCTAGTGGGTAGTATGTGGCCATGGCACCCCCGTACCAATGGTTATTATGTCAGGACAGACATGGGTGTGTGAATGCATAACCTATGGGGGTAAATGTATACCAGTCGTTATGTGTTATACCCATCTACATGGCTGTTAGCATCCATATTGTCAGGCTTGGTCCACATGTTTTGCACTAAGAGGTTCTGTGTATACCTCCTTGACTGTACAGAATGTGTCAGAATGTCCACGTATATTGGCCAATATCTCTGCTGCAGTCCACAGTGGCATTACATGCTAGCAGCGGTACTGTACTATGATGCCCTTAGGATGTCTGTCAATAGACAATGGCGCACATGTGAAAAGCAGATGTGACCTCACACACACTCCATGTCTTCAAGACATTCCCTATTACAGTAGCAATAGTCTACTAATATACCTGCTATACATACCTGACATCCCCTTGCACCACAAAGTTGGGATTATACGGGCTGGGGTAGGGCTACACTCCATGTTCAGGACATATGGTGAAAATATATGCACATATAATTTTTCAGATATCTATATATATAATTACATATATACATATCAACATATATAGATGGGTATGTATATGCACATAGATATACATATACACACCCAGATACATACATACACAGAGCAATATATGTCTACACATATACAGATAGTGATACATATGCACATATATGTATGGATATCCACAGATATATTGACAGTAATAGGTATATCAGAATAGATATGTATGCATAGATATCTACATATATACCAACATAACAGGGCATATATGTACACAAAGATATATATGCATATACCTATATATACACATATGTATGTGTGTATATGTATATATATATATATATATATATATATATATATATATATATATATATATATATATATATATATATATACATATGATACAAAGTGATGTACCCATGGCCAAATATATGTAGCACAATACAGATGTGTATACAGACATATGTATGAATAGGGTCTATGTTATTTATTCAAACATCCAAAATGTCAAATACCATATGGTCAACATTTGTAAGTTCAAATATATACTAAAAAAAAAAAAAAAAAAAAAAAAAAGCACACCTTAACAGTGTTAGCAGGGCACCTCCACACACCCCCTACTTAAATATACCAACTCCGAGACTGCACGTCAGTGCAGAAAAGGGAAATTCTCCCATTCTGCACAATACGGCACCATTAAAAGTCATTCTTCGAACACTTGAAATGTCGAACATATGGTCTCGACCATATGACGTTTGACATTTCCAGCATTCGAAGATTTGACATAGACCCTATGAGTATACATGTGCATGTACATATAGACATATATAGACCTATTTATTTATTTATTTATTTTATATTTGTTGACTGGGTTTGTCTGACTGGGCTACAAATACTCATTTTCAGCAGAGGCCCGAGGAGAAGATCTCCAACAGAAAATATACATTTTACATATTAAATAAATATAAAAATAAATTCATCAGTACCACAGATTATTGCATTACAGTGCATCACATTACATTCATCAGTACCACACATTATTGCATTACAGTGTCATACATGAAACAGTGGCAAGTGAAATGCATAGAAATACATTCATCAGAGGGATACATTTATAATTACATATTATATACATAAGAGTGCAATAGTTACATAGCTGAAATATTTTACTAGTTATGTTTGTACAGTGATGTACCAAGAGGAGAAGATAAAGTAGTAAGTTTGTTTACTGAAGGGAAGGAAGAGAGAAGAGAAGTAGAAGGTTATAGGGGAGTGTTTACGGGGGGTAATGACATTGGCAAGTCCATTTTTCATGAAGGTATTTTTTGTAGCGGTTATTGATAGCTATGATATGTATACAACCATATTCCTGTCATGAGTAAATGTCACGGTTGTGTATACCCTCCCACATGTATCTCACTGTATGTATCTGCTATGTGCAGATTATGGTAAAACAACATATGTGATACAACAGTCATATGAATAACAAGGACTACACAAGTTAGGAACTACAGGCAAATGTTCAGTACTACTCAATATGTGTATTGACAGCTATATTGGTGAAATAACAGCAGTCTTCATAGTGGTCATGGTGTAGTGGTTAAGTGTTGTGACTTCAGTGTAAAGGGTCCTGGGTACAAGACCTGCAAGGGCTGTTCATTTTGTTGCTGGGCAGGACAAGGGCTGACTGATACAGAGTGGTTAAGACACTTTTAAGTAGCTTTAAGTGGGTTTGTGCTGGATTGCGCGAAGCTATGCTATGGGTAAACATACAAGCACTTACACAGTGTAGGCAGAGCTTACCAGTGCGCAAATCAGCTTAGCTGTTATATTGCAGCAATGTTGATACTTGCTAAGAATAGCTTAGCCATGGTAACCATGACACACAACCCAGTCTGATAACCTGTAATAAGTGTATGTAATGCCATGTACAGTACATACACCTATGTGCTGTCATTACAGTAGCAAGGGGTGTGAGTGTCATGTGTGGGACACAGACATATATGAGGCTTGTACAGCATTTTTATCCATGTGAATGTGCTACATACATGTGTAGTAGCCATGGGTAAGTGCTGTCACACTGGCATGTAGTTTATCATGGCAGTACTACTGTTGACAGCGCTAACCCAGGCAAGAGCAGAGTGCTTAATGTAGTACTGACAACAGGCACACCTTCAAGCATGGCTGGACACTGAAGCCTCCCTGTTGTATCCCTGGTGTGTGAGCTGTGTCACAGTATATACCCCTTACTGGTCTGTCAATGCATTCATGCTACTGCATAGCTACCTGCCAAGCTGATGACTGTCAGTCCCTGTACAGATGTGCAGATGGCAGGTATCTAGCTGGGATATGTACAGGCAACCTACGCTTGATTGATGCCCTACTACACATGTGGCATGTGCATGAAATGCATATCCCTGTAGTATTAATGTTGGGGTATACTATGGGTTGTATCACACTCATGGCCAATGTGTGATGGTGGGTATGGCAGAGTGTCATCATGGGTTTCAGGGAGTACAATATTCAGTGGGGGATATGGGTGCTGTGTACACTGTTATTACACCAAGGTACACCAGGTATATGTCCCATGTACAACGTTATGGTTACCACTGTCATCATCAACCATAAAGGTAACTTTTACCACAATCCAAGCCAGTTATGAATGTGATGTATGCAGCCTACCTGTAACACATTGGAGACATGGTCAAGTTAGCAGTGATAGGCCCTGGTATCTCAGATGTGTGTTTGGCTATGTGTCAGTAAATGGGTATATGACGATATGTCACACTACGTATCATCCAAATACACCCATTGCATCTCCCATTAGCATACTGTACATGTTGGGGGATGTTCTGCATGTACCATGTAACCTGGGACACACCTCACCCTAAACGCTGTGCAGTGTGTGCACTGTAAGACACACACATCAGTATCACGACATGGTTAGGTAGGGGTCTAGTCCCAGTGTTGGCAAGTAACAGTGTGCGTGAATGTGGATGGGTCTACACCAGGTTGCAGGGGATTCACGCCTCATTGGGCCACCTGTCCATGTGGCACAGGCAATAACTGGTTTAGTAACCTAAAATGTGTTCAATTGTATCCCAGATATGTCACAGCCATGGTGTCAGCACAGTGACATACCCCATTGTGCAATATGACTGCAGACCATCCTTGTGCTGACACATGTACACCTACAACACACATGGATAACATTATAGGGACTGCAATCCACCAGTGTTACTAACAGCTATAATGCATCATTGCTGGACGGCTACACTGCCTGACAAATATGCCTCACACTGTACACCCTACATGTTACACTGCAGTACTGTTGTACACTGTTGCACAGTTACCATGTGCATCAGAACCATATCAGCCTGTCCCTGCATCGATGGTATGGATGACAGGGATGGGGCACAGGTATCATCATATGCACAGGATGTGGTGTTGGTTTGCCAGAAGCCGAGAGTGGGCCATACATATGACACCATGTGTGTGGCTGAGGGGTGTACTCTGGGGAGCTGGCCGATGTGATGTGGTGTGTGTAGATATGAGGTTGCCCTAGGTGTGTTTGCATAGTGTGTGGGTATGTGTGCACACAGTTCTGCCATGTGGCTGCCCTACACAGGTGTTTATGGACAGCTGCAGACCATAGCTGGCAGGGTGTGCAGTTCACTGCCTCTGGCCATGGACACGTGGACTGTGCCTGCCAGGGGTTTCATGGGCACATCCAGGTACAGGCCTCGATGTGTTACTCTTACCTGCTGATGACATTTGTCCGCTGGTACCAGGTCCCTCCTGGGATTGGCCAGGACCAAATGCATTTGGCCTGCTGTGGTGTGGTGTGGCACACACCCCCGCACTGCCGGGGCTGCTACTGCCACTACGAGAGTCTGGAATATCCACATTGACTACCAGCTGTTGGCATTGCTGGCCTACATTCACGCTGACGTCGCCGCACTCCCATCACACATTCAAGCACAGACAAACTATGACTGATGAGGGCCATCATCTCACCAGACCATCTATCCATGAACTCAGTTAATCCACGGATGGCACCAGCCAGTTCACGGGTGTTGTCATTTAAAGATGCAAGAACAGCCCTCTGCAGCCTCAGGCCCTGTCTGTGGTAACATTCTATATGTGCCTGCACCACCATGACAGCCTGAAAATGCTTCTGCTGGTAGCAGCTATGTCACCTCTGCCAGGGGCATGATGTCCAGCAGCTCTACATGAGCACCCTGGGACATCTGCCTATTTGGTAGCCTGCCAGACATCCGGCTATGCCTGCTGTGACTGGACAAAGTAGGCATGGTTACAACACTTTCCTGTGCACTGCCACTGAATGCCAGCTGTCCCTCTGCTATGGCCACTGGTGATGGGGTGAGTATAGGCACTGAATCTTTGTGCAGGGGTGGGGTGGCTAAAAGGGGGATGTCAACTGTTGGCACAGTGTCGGCCCCTGAGAACTTCACCTGTGCCTCAACATTATTATCATCATCATCATCATCGGTATCTGTAAGGACACCTACATCAGATTGTATGCAGGAAGGACCATGACCCACCTCGCCACCTGTGGGGGAAAACAATAAACACACTTTAAAACCTGTACAGCATTGCCTAACAGTACACACACACACACACACACACACACACACACACACACACACACACACACACACACACACACCTTCATAATACATTCCTGTCCTTGGCTTTATAGATGGTCCCATGTATATGTCCATGTGTTACCCCATCCTGCATCACACTTGTCAACATACACACATTGATACCACTCATTAACATCACAGTCCTTCAAATGTCCACACAAGCGACCACAACACAAGACCTGTTGCTACTTTACCTGCCTGACCTGTGTGTAATGGATTTACATGGCCTCACCGCTGTCATTTGGTATGCACCCTCTGTATGCCCAAAAATGTTGCGCGTGGCCCCTATATGTGTGGCTACTGTGCTGTATCCATAATAACTCCCACTAGTGTGTCATGTGTACGTAATGCCCAGTACATGCCAGATATGCTGCTCCATCAGCCCATCCTATGACAACTGTAATATTTGGATGCACTGCCTGGTGTTGACTGGTACTTCCCCAATGCATCTGCATATGTGGTTTGTAGGTGACCTCTCTGCTGACTGTGATATTGTGTACCTGAAGTCTACCTTCCCTCTAGATGCCTATTCCATGCTACAGACCATATTATACTATCTGCTGTCCTGTGATTACACACATAACAGGTATTCCTGGTGTATAATGTGCCAGTCCATGTCTATATACTGCACTGTCCCAAAGGGAGGTAGAGCCATATGAACACCCCACAATCACACATGTGCATACATGGCCACACACATAAATACACGCATGCACACACACATCCTACATGCATCTACCTCCCTCCACTTCACCAGAGCGACCCTGTAGGCAAACTAACTATCCACCAGGATGCACACACACACGCACACACACGCACACACACACACACACACACACACACACACACACACACACACACACACACACACACACACACACACACACACACACACACACACTCATATAGGTGAGGTTGCACAATGATAGTACACACAGTCTTCCTATTACCCATCTACCAACATGCAGAACATATGGTACATAACAGCATGCAATTTAGCTATAGTCAATCCATGCTAGCAACAGTATACATGTGTGATGAATGTGCTGTGTCACTAGGTGATGCCCCTTCCCCTGGATACCACTGCACCCATGTACTAAGTACTGCTGCACACTTATTCTGCACCCTGCCATGTACTGTGCACCACAACTCACAGGTGTACAACCCACGGTGGAATGTGTAGTACTGTGACAGTTATGTCAGCTTTACTTCTCACAGCCCCTATGTTTTTCAGCAACACATACCTGGGATGATATGTGGACAGTTGTCATTGGTGAATGCCTGATGCCTGATTTACAGCTGTCAACATCAACATACCATGTATGACCACTGCAATCGTCTTACTCTGACAACCATCAAAGCATACCCTGGCTGTGGGGGATGTACACACCTTTATTGATTTTACAAACACATCCTTGATCTGCCAAGGGACCACATCATCGCATATCTTAGTAGTACATAAGCCCAGTATGTGACATATGTCATGTACTTTCACATGCAGTGTCTACAGATTATATTAGGTGTGTGGCTGCTGACCGCAATGCATACACACCGTGTGGGCATATGTGTGCACACCCTTATCATGGCAGTTTATTACACCTCTTGTGTGTACTACAGCAGTCACTGCTCCTGGCAGGGGGTATACCAGTGTGGGTCATCTGCATTTGCAAGTGTATGATCAGTCTGCCCTACATGTCCCCCTATTCTGCATGATTGCAAGGTCTACTCATGTGCACATCCCATGGTGTTTGCACACTGCCATCACTATTGCTGTGTGGGTAGGGTTATGGCTGCCACAGGTCCTGAACCTGACTATGTGCAAGTAGAGCCATTCCTACCATCCTTAGGATCCCTGCTGCAGTGCACTGGTGTGTCTTGCTGAGTATCCTCCTCCTTCAGCTTTTATGCAGATGCATGACAAGTAAGCCCTACACGTGTGTCTCTTTGCAGTGTCCCATACACTAAACACCATATGTTGCAGCCAATACCCAGCTGATAATGTGGACTACTGTAATGCCTTATGCCATAGTGTATCTCTGCAGCAGCTGCCATTGTCCTACAGATATATACACTGGTGTTGCACTGTACACAGGTTTTGTTCAGAACATGGCACTACTGTAGGCCATGTCTACCACCAGTATGTTACTCCCTGTGGACACATTCCACAATGACAGGATGTTAGTTATCATGCAGGTGTCTGACATACCCTTCTAATACCCTATCATGGTCACCCCTGTGAGACTGTGCATTTCACAGCAACAATACGTGCAGATGTACAACATGCATTCAGGGTAGGTCTGTTAGATGTATGCATGGAATATACCATCACCATTACATGCCCGGTGTGTTGGCAAGCATCCACTTAAAACATACTCAACAGCTACAGGCTGCTGCCTTGTTGTTATCCCAGAGGGACCTACATAAGAGGGTGAGAGATACAATGTCATTAGCTACACCTGTGGTACTGCTACAGGCTGGGTGCAGTACTACCATACATCAACGGTACATTCCCATAATACTACCACATCTGGACATCTGTTTATCACTGCAATGCAGCAACACAATATATCTATGACATGTCAGATATGCATGATCTACCTGTACCAATGCAGATGTTTACACAATAGTGGTCTACTGATGTGCCCTGTGTCCTTACCTGCACACTCCTCGGCCAGTATGTGGGTAACACCCACCTCCACGAAGGGGTCCAGTGGTTGCTGGTAGTCTGGATGTTCAGGTGCCTCGAGGCTGGCCAGGAGCTCTTCCACACATGTCGAGGGGATGGATGGTATGGCCCCCCTGTGGAGAGGTGATCCCCCAGACTGCAGCAGCATGCCGATGGGCAATGCAAAACAGGTCAGTACAATGATGCCGGACCTGCTCATAACTGCGATTGTGCAGTCTGACATCATTGACCCTGTGGACTAGGTTGTTCTGCAGGGCGTTCTGCTCCTGCTGCTCATGTGCATGGCTGCAAAACAGAAGTGGATAGTGCTGGATCATGTGTGCTATCAACACGTCATTCTCATCATTGGAATAGGTGGGCAACCATGCATGTGCCATCTTCGCTGAAAGACATAAAGATGGAAACAGGTCTGAGCAACTCGTACGGCAAGGTTAGCACAGTTCATAATACACATCTCTGTCACTCTCCCCACCATATCAGCTTCAACAGACTGTACACAAAACTCATTAGCTATGGCTACAGCTTAACTACCATTTGGACAGATATTGTATTGTACCACACCTTCTGCTATGTGACTGTAGCCATGTCCCCTGTGTGGACACTATCATTGTTGGCCTGTTACAGACTATTCACCTGCATGCCATTGTCAGGGCCATTATGGTTACATATATGCCAGTGGTATGGCTTTTCTAAGATTGCTGCACATCTGACAGTCTGTGTTATTGGGGATATCTATGCATGCTGTTGGACATGTACTGTGATTGTATAGACTATTACTACCAACAAATGTTCTATAACAGTGACACAATTACATGTATATGTTCTAATGGCCAGCAGATTCACCTCTCCACACCCATCTGCCCATGTAACCTGGCCACATCATATGTGTGTCCCAACCTGGGGACCCTCATGCACTATTACAGCAATACCATCAGATGGAACCACCCAGGGGATGTTGCCCCCCCCCCTTCAAGGAATGCACAGACATATTCCTGTTCCCTGAGCTCAGGTCTAGGGTCTGTTCCATATTGGGCTCCACAGACACATGAGGGATGTGCTACATCAGTCTGAGGCACCCAGTACACATTCACAGGGCCAACATGCTCCTCCCGTTCAGCCTCCAGACCAGGTTCCTTCAGGATGTGGACTGCTGTTGTGAGTAGCAGTGGGTGGGAGGCTTGTTCCCATTGTGCCCATATTGGGGACCATGGGGCATCCATATCACAGACCACACACACCATCCACGGTGTTTACCCACCACATGTGTTACATACCACCCCTGTAGACTGTCCTCTATACCTACCAATTCTGACCACCTCCACATGTGTACCTGCCATACTTCTCCATATTCCCATTGCATACTTCACAGATGGGGGCAATGTGGTGCCAGCATGGGACTAACATGTGACATACCCATCCATGGTGCACACTCTGACAGCTGTAGATATCTGTGTGTATTGCTATGTGTGCTGCTGCCTCGCACATAGCACACATCACTGAGGTAGTGATATAGGGGACATGTCTTTACATACATATATGTTTGTGTGTGTGTTTGTATATATGTAGACATGTGCATATAGGTATATATCTATATATGTGTAGATATATATGATGCACATATGTGCACATATATATGTCTACACATGGGTATATGTATATTTCTGGACATGCATGCAGATATACATATATATCTTTTGTTTGTTTGTGTCTTTCGGCTTTTCCCGGTTAGGGGTTGCCACAGCAGAGCTCCGGTCCGCTAATGATTGGCAGTTGATTTTTACGTACCGGCTTGCCAGGCCTGATGCACAACCTTCAATGAAGGCACGCCCATTCACGCATGTCTCCACGCAGAAGACGGTCTATATCTTTATATATTATATATGTGACATATATACACATATGCATACCTATATGTGGGGTACATTCAAACATGAGCTCCATAATCTCACAACACATTCCTGCACAGCTGCACTGTTCTGCCTTGCTACAACACAGACAGGTACCACATATGGACAAGCCCTGACATTAGGGGGTATATTTTGGACCCGATTGCAGGTAGCCCTATTACACACCTATGGCATTCTGGCATGCTACATTACAGATTCACCTCAGTATCTTGCCAGTGATGGGCCATGGCTCCTACATGTCCATCAAAATGGCATTACTTCCACCACCTGCTACTGGCCACGTAATATGCATACCTCCCATTAGACAACACACACTATGATGGCTTACATCTTGCCTGTCAGTGTTGACCTGCACAGTTAATGGCTATGGCCCACTACCCACAGGGACAGACACTATTGTCCATAGCAGTTTTTCAGTTGAACATCATCACAACACCTGATGACACATATAACTCATTCCACATTATCTATCCCATTATGATGGACCAGGTACTACATTCTATTACATGTATATATACTTCACATACCTGTTGTCGGAATGATGTCTTGGTGAATGGCAGCTGGCTAAATGCCTGCGACTTCAGCTGTTAGTTTGAAGAGCTTTGTCTCTTTTTTTTTTTTTTTTTTTTTTTTACTTTCTCTCTCTCTCCAGTGAATGGATTGAGCTGCTTTGAATAGACGGCAGCCTGGCTTTACTAGGTGATGCACATAATCAGGTGATGGCCTCTGCACCAATCAGTGTCCTCCACTTGCTAACTGCATGCAGCTTTCTGTGTAGTACTTCCAATTATTACTGTCATGGTAACCACCTACTATAACTCCCTACATCATGTGGGCGTGGTCCTTTTACCTTTCCTGTGTGATGGACATCCTTCCTGTGTGTGGGCATCAGTGTTACAGAGAGCAGGTAGCAATACCTCTTACAGGAGAACTGGCACACTCAGGGCAGCTACATATTTGTAGGAGGTTCCAGAACTACAGACAGAGTGTGAGTAGAGTTGTGTTATGCTTTGTATAGTACTGGTGTTACAGGGAGTGTGTGTGTACATACTAGTTTACCTTGGAATGCAGTCTGTCTGCATAGCTCTCAACTGTGGGCCTATCCTCTTGGTGGCCAGAGGTGTGCCTATCATGTTTTTTCTGTTGACCACTCTCAGGTCCTGTGTCAGATATTTCACTGGCAGTGTGTATGTTGAGTGCTATCTGTACATGGCTACATCCATTTATGTTTCTAACCTCAATTCCCTGACTAAGTATGTTGCAGACTATCCTGTAACACCAGCGACTTGCTTAGTGTATGGCAACAGTGTTCCACATTTGGGCCTGTGTTTCAGCCTCTGTCCTCCACCTACATACCAAGCTTTGCACATATAACATGCTGTCGGGGATGTTCTGTAGTGGGCTGTCAGTATATCACACTGCCATTGCTGCCATCAGTCCACTGCTGTTGTATCTCCCACATATTCGATGGGGTTGGGGCCATATATGTGTGCGCTTCACCTAAACAATACATGTGTGCCCTTATGCAATCCAGAGGCCAGTGTATGTAACAGTGGTATATGGCCCTGTATTATTGAGTGTAGGAGGGATGCTCCATAAATCACCTAGGCTGTTACAAAATGCGGGGGTATCAGGGGTGAGCTGCCTAAAGATATCTGGATGTACAGTACCATACACTTCACCTACATTTACATTACTTACATAAATTGCGTTAATGCAGGCCTACTGTCTCCTGCCATACAGACTGTTCTGTTTGTCAGTGTGCTTGTGATGGTGTCAGTTATGCCTTGTTATGTAACAAGGGTTTTAAATTTGTCCCCAAAAAATGTAGTAATTTAATTCATGCTATGCTATTCTAGACCTAAAGCTCTTTATTCGTAAGCTTAACTTGGAAAACCTGTTGGGTGGTTCCAATGGAACTTCTAGCCTTTATTTAAAAAAATCTAGTACCTTTAATCCCCCTCTACACCCACAGCTTAAAAACCTGGAGAAAAGGATTGAGGGAAGGTTTAGAAAAGAGTTGGGGATGGACCGGTTTGAGGCCAATTTAACACAGCAGGAAAAAGGACTCCTGGAACAGCTTAGTAGTGATCCCACCTTGCGGGTGATGGAACCGGACAAAGGTGGGGGGACGGTTATAATGGATTGTCATGTTTATCAGGGTAAGATGTATGACATCCTACACGACCATGATAAATATACTTCTGCTTCCCTGAATGAAATCCATGTGTCCTATCACAAGATAGATTTAACCATTCAGGATTTGTTAGACCAAGAGGTGATTGATTTTCAAACCTACACTTTTCTTTCCAATACAGATCCCAGGGTACCATCGATTTTCGGGATACCCAAGGTGCACAAAAACCCCCTTGATCCTCCATTAAGACCCATTGTAGCAGCACAAGGTTCTAAGACCCATACTATATCTAAATATGTGGATTGGAGATTGAAAGAGTTATGGGGTAGGCAGGAATATATTCTTAAGGACTCATGGGCCTTCCTGCGTAGTATTTCTCCCCTTTTGTTTGAACAAAACATGGTGTTTTTAACCATTGATGTTGTTGATCTTTTCTCCATTATTCCTACTGAATTGGGTCTTGAATGGTTGGAAGAAGCCTTGTGGGAATGTCCCCAGATCACCAACAATGATGTGCATGCTATTACTGAGTTGCTGGGCCTTGTTTTAAAGAACAATTTTGTGTTCTTTTCTGGTGAGTATTTTCACCAGGTGACAGGTGTTTCTATGGGGGTGAATTGTGCACCGACTTACGCTGACATTATTATGTATATATGGGAGAAAAAATACATCACGAACAGCCCCTTTTCCAAATATTGGAATTACTATTGCAGATTCCTCGACGATATTTGTATTTTTTGGACCGGACCGGTGGGTGACATTGGGAAGTTTATTGAATATATACACACGACCACCAATTTTTTAAAGTTTACTCATCAAATATCCCACCACAGTGTTAATTACCTGGATGTGACACTTACCAAGAAAGACGAAGGGGTAAAAATCTAGTATTTATCGAAAACCCACATTCTCCAACGGGTATTTACACTATCAGAGTTCCCACCCATATTTCCAGAAAAGGGGAATTCTTAAGGGGCAATATGTCCGTATTTCCCGTATGACCTCACTGGATCAGGACTATTGCAAGGAATGTGATATTCTAAAATCCCTATTTTTGGAAAGGGGTTATCCTGCACAATTGATAAATGCTGTGCAAGAAGAGGTTACCATAGCACGGTCATCCAGATTTGGTCCCATTTTAGGAATAAAGGCTGCCAGCAATGAACATGGGCCCATAGGGAACACGTTAGACCAGTATGTTGGTTGTTTTACCTTTATTACTGAGTTTAGTGGGAATGCTACCCATATTAGAAACATTGTTGAAAAGGAATGGGACATGTTTCGGGACCTGACAGACTTGGATACCTTCAAGGACAGGGATATTAAAACTGTATTTAGGAGGGGAATCAACATTAAAAGAACTTTGGAACAACAAGATATTCCTTTGCAATATTCTAGAACTAATACAGGTACTTTCAAGTGTGGCCATTGTTCTTCCTGTAAGCATGTTATGCAAGCTAGCCATGTATATCTGGAGAGTAGATGTAGGGACATAAAGGCAAGGGGTCATTATAACTGCATGTCTGGTGGGCTAGTTTATTTGGCAATATGTCAGAATTGCCCGGCGTTTTACGTCGGCAAAACTGAAAGGCAATTCAAAAGACGCATCTATGAACATATTTATGATATTGCCAAATGTAAGAACACCAGCGCTTTATATAAACATACTATTTTATGTGAAGATGCCAAATTTTTGTTTTTTGCCATTGAGGTTGTCCATAAGGACATTAGGGGTGGCCCCTGGGAGGCAAGGCTAGGCCACAAGGAAACATATTGGCAGATCCTGTTGGAAGCCAATAAAACCCCTGGGCTAAACGAATCCATCTCTATAGTGCCTTACCTCAAAATTAAGGCACAACATATTAAATAAAATTAAAGTACAACATATTAAATAAGTTTTGTATATAAATAAGTTGTATTTACATTTTCTATGTGTATAATTCCTCACTTAAGTTTGTTTGTGGAAATTTATCGTGGATGCAGTTCAACATGCTATGCTTATTATTTTAGATATTTTATTGAATATATCTTTTTAAAACATCTTTTGGTTTTTATTTTAATTAATTGTGATGATGTAATTAATTGATTGATTATATTAGTTGGGGTAGGTATTTAAACTGTGTGACTTGGGAAGTGTTTTATCTGATGAAGTCTTTTCAGGTGACGAAAACGTGTGTAGTGCTTGCTGCTGGAATTGTTTGCACGTTAATAAACTTTTTGTGCTTTTAGCTTTGTGCCTTATCGTGAGCTTTTTGCCCTGGTAGTTACTGGACTGGTGTGGCTGCTTTCTCTTGTGTGGTTCGTTTTTTGCAGCATTCCTTTTGGTGTAGCTTGTTATGTAACAGTTACATCCCATTTGGTCAACTGAAGTCTTTACCACCTAGTGATTTTGTACAGAGTGTAGATAGAGGCTGCTGAACTATACACCTGCATTAATTACTGTTTATTATTTGGTATTTTGTGGCTCAGTCTGACTTTACTATTGTACAACTTGAAGGGCTTGGCCTGGACAGCAACAGTTGTGAACCTTTCCAGACTACTGTATTAGTATGACTGTTTTCACAGTTGCATTACTCTGTTTATATGGATGTCAGTGTCTAAACAGCTATATGACATGGCATATAGAACTGTAATAGTACACAAATAAAGGTTTTCAATTTCTGCAAACCTGTGTGTGGTGTTTTTTTCCTTTGACCTCTCTGTGGGTATATGTTGCAGGCAACAATTGTCATTTGTATGGGTAGCCCATACAGTGTCAGTTGTTAAGGTGTTAACTGTAGGCATAGTGGCTGTTCCATATTGTGTGCACCTTCTACATATGTATCTTACTGCACATATCTCTGCATGTGTATATATATATATATATATATATATATATATATATATATATATATATATATATATATATGTATATCTGTATCTGCATATGTGTGTCTGTGTATATGTATCCTGGGGATGTTTATATATTCCACATTTTACATTTCCTATGGGAGCCAGACTGTACTGCATGATATGTTATCAATACCAGCCTGACATCATACAGGTGGGATGTAGTACTGTTAACATCTTGTGCCCATGTCATGTCAGGTCCTGGTTATGGAATCTGCAGCACTTGATAGTGTATTGCAGGTCGGATGTGTTTGGCTGTGGGGGAGTATGCCTATTCGTACACGACGTATACTGCTTGGGGCCTCTCAACCCCATTAACGGTGCATGCAGACATATATGTTTTAGTTAAAGTTAATCTACCATTGCTATCTAGAGATGTATGGCCATATATACCTATATAAATATATATATATCTGCTTACATATATAGAACTATGTCTGTATATACCTACATAGATATATATCTGCATACATATATGTAACTTGCTGTGTATATGTAGACATATAGGTGCAGATATATATATATATATATATATATATATATATATATATATAGATATATATATATATATATATATATATATATATATATATATATATATATATATATATATATGTCGATGTAGGCAATTAGGCATTTGCATGTATATATGTTCGTACATATTTATATATATGAATATATTTGTAAATATATATATATATATATATATATATTTATATATATATACATATATAGATATGTTGTATCTGTTTAGATATTAATATATTTATAAACACACATACATCTAAATGTTGGAATGCATTCTCTGTACTGTTGCATGACTGGGCTGGATGATATGTTTCTGAAATCATCATATTTATGTATATCTGGCATGGCTTAGTGGTAAATCACTTTGCCTATAGTGTGCAGTGTCCTGGGTTTGATCCTTGCACAGGCTGTTTATTTACTTGCTGGGCAGGACATGGGCCATTGGATACAGAGTGATTAAGGCACTTTAAAGCAGTTGTAAGTGGGTTTGTGCGGGTTTGCACGGAGCTAAGCACTGCTAACATCCAGTTACAGTGTCTTATACTCAGCTTCTAAATTGCTTAACCTGTGTAGGCATTGCTTACCCCCATGCAAACAGGCTTAAACCCACTTACTGCTGCTTAAAAGTGCTTACTGCCACTTTTGCCCTCCCACCAATTTCTTTAAAAAAATAAAAGAAAAAGGGGTTGATAGGAAAGTGGTCAAAAATGGGGCACAAAGAGGGAAATACAGTAGGGAAAATAGCCAGGGATGTGCAACAGCTCTGCCTATACACTGCATTTGAAGGTAGATTTGGACACTCAAACCCCTGGGAGAGGTGTGATGACAACAATAATAAGTTGTGATGCCAATTAGACTGGATTACATGTGTCCAGTGGATACATGTGCGAAATGGATAGCTATGTATGGGACAAGATTTTTTTGTGGGAACAGATTGCCTTTTTTTTTTCAGGTGAGAGTGGGATGTTGGGGAGGGATAGTAGATAAATTTGGGGAGGTAGGTTGGGTAGATTAACAGACAAGACAAACAAGACGCATACAAGGGCAGTATATGACACATGTGGGGGGTAAACACCTTGATGGGAAGGGGTGTTGGGATATTGGAAGCCCACAAGTCCCCTAGTGGTAACAATGGGACTGACGTCCACGCCCATGGACAGTCACCACTGCACCTTCACAGCCTCAAAGGTGGCTGTGCTGGGGGATGAGTTGCAGAGCCAGGATGACTCTCTAATCATGACACTTGGCCTTCGAGCTGGTGTAGAACATCACCAAACTGCTTGTTGATCGCTTTACGCACCATGATCCCGACATGGCGATGGGTGACAGGTGCCTGTCCACACCCTCTCCAGGCGGGGGGACAAGCCCCATCCCCTGAGGCAGTTCCACCCAAAGCTGGTGCAGGACCAATGGACAGAGAGGTCTTGGGTTGGGCCCCAGACATGCTGGTGCCCAGTACCATGGCCAGCTGAGGCAGGACAGGTGGGTCCGCTGGGACCGGCCTTTCCAAGTGTGCTATAATGTTTAGATTACATCATCATTTGTGGGTTAGTAATAGTAAACACATTTCAGGGTTAGGTATAACAGCATGCATAGATATTCCCATTAATCCAGACACCAGATATGGAACAGGTGCATAGCAAACAGAACACATGCATATATGGGACCACAGTGGTAATAAGAACAGCATGCAGGTACATTGATTACACTATGCCACCAATGTTGGAATTATTCAATATAGCGCATGCATGGGAACCATGAAAATATCAAACAAATGGACATTATCGGGGTCATTACATACCAGTTGGGGTGGGTATGTTGATTATTGTTGGAGATATGGTGGGGGGAGAAAGATGTCAATTAACTATAGTATATTCCTGTAGTCCACATTACTTTCCTATTCAGTGCTGTTATCTGTACCTTACAAGTCTTTCTACACTACCCTATAGCCTTAGTTTGGTCAGTGATATGACTGCCATCATCATTACACAAGAACCAGATTTACCTGCAGTATACACCTCTTACCTAGTATGCCAGTGGAGGGAATGTTTGTTAATACTAACTAACTGTTTCTACACATACTCCTGGATTCCAGGTTGTGGTTCTGTACATAGCTATCCAACTCTTTCTGCACAGACTCTGGCCATGTGTTGGCCACATGCTGGTGTGCCGGGACATATCTAGAATATTGCCCTCTTCCACCTTTAGTGACCTGACACACACACATATATATGCTTTCCTACACAGTTATATAATGTAGCACATTGTGGGTGACAGTGACCATACTTTGGTATTGTAGGGAATTGTGAGTGTTGAAGTGTCTCTGAATAATAGAGTGAAAAGTGCCAGTACAGGTTATAATGGTCTGTATTTCTCAGCACAGTGTTCGTATCCAATGTACCTGTGGAAGCAGTGATTGTTAGCACTGCCTGACTGTTGCCACACAAAGTTCTGGATGACACATTAGTATTATGCACATATATCTCACTCTGTTACTATACACTCTGGTCACAGCTTGACAACATGGGAGTGTAGATAGGACATACTTGAAATATTACTCTGCTGACAGTTTCGGGGGTTGCTACAATGACAGGTGTGTTCTCATGATGTTTGGCACTCACTTATATTCCCTGTTTGCTGGCGACACATCTGAGATCATCCCACAGACTTACCAGGGGGACAGGGGGACAGGCAGCAGATATGGGGACATAGACTGCATACAAATTCATACCCCACAACTGTACAGATGGGGCCAGAATGTCCAGTATAATTCCACTCCCAGGATTCAGACCATGGTGGTGTCTGCTACAACGTAAACACTGTCCATCACAGTTGTGTCTGCTATATATATATTGCTGTATATCTCCAATCTGCCTTCTGTCTTATTAATCCCCTGTGCTTATGCATTCTGACCTTGTATTTCAACACTCATACACAGATTTCCTAGGCCATTATATGTTGTAGGACAGTGTGGGTGACAGTGATGTGTAATACCTCATTATTCAGAGCAACTGTATATCATTCTTGTATTTCTGGGCACAGTGTTGGTATCTGACAGACCTGTGGGATGAATGTTTAATACCACTACCTGAATGTTCCCACACACAGTACCAGATCCCACATTACTATTATGCACATACATCTCACTCTGTTACTGTACACACTCTGATCACAGCTTGACAAGTTGGGGTGTAAATGGGACATACATGACTTATTAGTCATATAAGCTATTGGGGAGTTGCTTGTGTGCCAGCTTTGTTCTCATAGCTGTGTGTCAATCAGTTGTATTTCCTGTTATCTGCCTATACATCTGGGATCATCCCACTGATTTCCCAGGGGGAAGGGATGATAGGCAACAGATGTGGGCCACTTTAATTGACATTCTGGACATATCTGTACAGTTGTGGGGTATGATTCTGTATGCAGACTACTACCATTGGCAGGATTTAAACCATGGCTGTGTGTGCTAAAAAAAAACAGTTCACATCTCAGTTGCATCTGTTATTCTGTTTTTGTTGTCTGAATTTTCCCTGTTTACTGTCTATGTGCCTCTCAGTTGTACTAAATACTTTCTGGGGATTACAACCTGTCATATACAGGCATTCCTACACATTCAATTTATGGTGCACGGTGTGGGTAACAGTGCTTAATACTACAGTACTATTACATGATTGCATATCTACATTACCTTATGATACCAGGATATACACATGCAGTCCAGCAGTTAAACCTGCTTTGTCAGGCTATTACACTTTTATTGACTTACAAACAATATGAGAGGCTTCCTGCCATATTCTCTAGTGTATACAGTACTTGCCTTGAACAATACAGGTTTTATACAAGCAATTAATTTACTACTACTTGTATTTTTATTTCCTATGACAGAAAATGCATGAGTATTCCTGACCTGCCTCACATCGCAACCTCACCAGGCAACTGATGTAGGCCTCCAGGTTCGCGGCCCACTCCATTGCAGCTGTGGGGGACATAAGAGGAATATTTAGCCATACCTATCCATGATATACCTGAGCTGGAAATTATTACACACATACTGGGGTGATACTTTCACATGGGTGGAACATCCCCTAATGCTCTAGCCTCTTGGAACCACTCCTCCAAGAGGTCCCCCTTATGCCACTTCAGGTTGGCATAGTGGTACCTGACTTGCTCACCAGTTCTGGGTATGCCAGTGGCACTGGTGAGGTCACGGGTGAGATGGTCTCAGGTCTCCACCTTATACTGGGAGCCCTGGTACTGGCCCGGCAGCAGTCTCTGAGCATGGTCTTTAACTATGAGTCCTGCCATGACCTTGGACTCTTGGATGCACCAACGCTGTGCCTGGAAGCACACACCTTTTCCCCTTACTGCCATAGTGCCTGCAAAAGGAAATTATGACCAGTTATGAGATGTATTCCTGCTTCTTGGGTTTAAGCAGGGCCGATTTCCCACACTTTTCCATGATTGGCCGGTTTTGAAAAGGTTAAGCTATGGACAAACCTGCTTACCTTGGGTTGGCATTGTTTAAAGGGGTATACCACTGCGCACAATTACTTAGATGGTCTGCACATTGTTCACACTTCCTAAGCTGGCCTGTGCAATGCTTAGTATTGCTTACATTAGTCTTTGCAGTATAATGCCTTTTTGGTATTGAGTTATTAATCATTAGAATTTATATGTATGCCTGTTATCCATGATTAAATGTCTAAGTACACTCTGTAGGGTCCTTGCGTTTTATTGTGGACTTCAACAGTTTATTACAATTACACCTCACTTCTGGGCTTACTGCTGTACTCCAGTTCACATATTCATGTTATGTAGTGGGTTATGGAATATATGACTGCATACTGATTCCTTTCACAGGTTCAGTTTGGTTATAGTATGGTGAGGACTTGTTTGCTGATACCTCAATTCTTCTGTACTTCTGTGATGGCTTGGGGTTTACCTGTTGTGACTATGGTGTATAGGGTCCTGGGTTTGAGACCTGCATGGCTGTTTATTTTGTTGATGGGCAGAACAAGAGCCATTGGATAAAAAGTGATTAAGGCACTTTTGAGCAGTTGTACGTGGGTTTGCATGATGGTAACCACTGCTAACCTGCTGTTACATCTGCTTACAGAAAGTTAGCTTCAGAATTGGTTAGGCAGTGTAGGCATTGCTTACCACCAGGCAAACAGGCTTACGGCTGCTTACTAGTGCTTAAATGTGCTTACTATTGCTTATTTGTGCTTAAACCTGCTTACTAGTGCCTTATTCATTATGACACTGACACCTCACATGTGCATTTACTGCAGTACTTCAATTCATACATATATGTTATTTAGTGGGTTATGCAACAAAAATATTGGTCATAACATGCTTTGCCATGTAAAATGGAATATGCTGCAATGAGACTCGAACCAGGACTGCCTGCTCATAAGATGAATGCTCTGCCCATGACACTGTTGCTATGCTGCTTCATTTGCATATATCTTCCTTGTTATTCTCTTCAGCCATTTAAGCTGCATTAACCGTAGCTAAGTGATGGGCACACCTGTGCACCTATGGTTAGCTGTAATCGGATTTAAAAAAAAAATAAAAGGGTTTCTTCATTTTATTTATATATGCTGCTGCTATTGTACACAAAGGGGACTGTTGGTGGGGATATGTGGTCACCTGTGCGCAGTCTTGCTCATTGCATACCCCTTTCTGTTGTTCTACATTGCAGGGGCGTGTTTATTCTGACAGCTCTGTTCTCAGACATGCCCCCTGCACTCTTACATGCTCAGTGTAAGCCTAGGAGCTCGGGCAGTGCACCTCATTAATATACATGGTACGCTGCTGTCCTGCTGCTAAATGTTGCTTCCATGCAGGACTAAGCTAGTCCTGCACAGACGATTAGTAAATCTGGGGGATTATTATGTTATATGGGGGTTATTTATATCAACAGAAGCTAGAAACTGAGTAGAAAAATATTAGGGGATGTTATTTAGAATTTGGGGTTTGAAAAGTGTGAAGGAATACTTTTTTTATGTAGGAGCACAGTTAAAGTGTTAGATGTATGTATAGTTAGGACAATGAGAATCACAGCATTAGACATTAGATAGGGAAAAAAATGTATATAGAAGAGTAGGCATATATGCCTTAACTGGTTTGATGAGTAGTCATCCTTTATTCACGTAATAACAAAACCACAACCACTGTGGGTAAAAGAAACACTGAATTTATTCCTATCACTGATGTAGTGCATTCATCCGGACAATGTCTGGTCTTCAGAATAAAGACACAGCAAAAGCCCAGAGATTAAAAAAAGCTGAAAAGACACACCCCCATGTTCCCAATTAATAATTAAAGCTATATACATTTGACTAAAACAATTGTGCAAATCACAAGATAGTACAAACAGTAAAAGTTGATAATGCAAAACAATGCAACAAAATGAAAAAACATAGACACTAGTCTTATAGTGTCATTTCAATTATAATGCTAGCATAGATTTCAACTTTAAATAACTCGAGATAGAAATTACATAATTTAGTCCTGGATGTTGCCCTGAATTAACTCTAAGTTGCCACTTTAACTCAATGAAATCTAGAATGATGTCATTGGGACCTGCCCCCTGGGATCATGGGCCAACTCTTCTATAATAATGAATTTGAAGGAATGTATAGGATGCATTTTAATATGTCTAAAAATGGCATTTCGTTCATCCTTCTTTTTAATTTCATAACCATGTTGGTAGACACAGTATCTGAAATGCCTGATAGACTTACCTATATAAAAACAGGTACAGTTGCTATAGACTGCGGAATATACCACCCCCTTGCTGTAACAATTGAATTTCTTTTGTAACTTAATCATTCCGTATCTATATATGAAACCTTCTCACCCTCCGGCATCACTTTACGTTGGGTGCAGTGTCCACCTTTACTCATTTTACCTTTGTTGGAACTCCCCAAACTCCTTTCAGCCATACCATAGGTAACCTCTTCTATAGAACATATCAAATAGTTTAGTGCATTCAACCAAAAACTGGACATCTCCATTCACCATCCTGGTGAGTCCCACACATTGCCCTTTGACAATAGATTTTTTTTTGATGAAAGGACTCTTGGGACTTTTTAAATGGGGTGACAGATGGGCTATACAATAATGATTTGTTTTTTGTGTGTATTGATGTCAAGAACTTGTACACCACTATTCCACATGAAAGAGGGATTGATTGGTTTTATGAATATCTGGCTTTACACACTGAGATAGGTAATGACAAAAGTATTACCTTGTGTTCAGTCATGGAAATTGGCCTCAAGAATAATTTTATTAGTTTTGAAGGCCAATTGTTCAGACAGACTAATGCTTTTGCCATGGGTGCTGCATGCACACTATCATTTGCCAACATAGTCATGGCATTTTGGGAAACCACTGTTTTATTCAAGTCAGAATTCAAGGATCATTGGTGTCTGTACAGACACTTTACTGATGACATCATAATTTTTTGGATGGATTCAGTTGACAGGTTGGACACATTTCTCCAATTTCTGAACTCCTCTACTGATTTTTTGGAGTTCACTATGACTGTGGATCCAGAGCAAGTCAATTTTTTGGATGTTACCCTGACTAAGAACAGGATTGATAAGAGATTTGAGTCCAACTTATACAGGAAACCCTCTCATTCCAATTCATACTTGCATTTCCAGAGCTGGCATCCCATTAATCAGAAAAAATCTATTGTCAAAGGGCAATGTGTTAAACTCACCAGGATGGTGAGTAGAGATGTCCAGTTTTTGATTGAATGCACTAAACTATTTGATATGTTCTATAGAAGAGGTTACCCCCAAGATTTCTTAAATGAAATATTTGATGAAGTGAAGAGAAAGAGACAGGGTGGGTTTTACAGGACCCTTTTGAGTTTTACCAGTACACCTACAGTCAATCAGTATGTACAAGATAAAGATAATGTTGATTACAATAAAGCTTTGGTTTTGCCCTATAATGAACATTTTAGGGAAACTAAATTTGTGATTGAAAAATTTTGGTTGATTTTCAAACATGAACCGGAGGTTGCCAGTAAATTAGGTGAAAGGCCAAACATAGTATACAAGAAAGAGGCTTGTTTAAAAACTATGATTGAGAGGAGTTTGGGGAGTTCCAACAAAGGTAATATGAGTAAATGTGGACACTGCACCCAATGTAAAGTGATGTTGGAGGGTGCAGAAGCTTTCATATATGGATACGGAATGATTAAGTTACAAAAGAAATTCAATTGTGACAGCAAGGGGGTGGTATATGCCACAGTCTGTAGCAACTGTACCTGTTTTTACATAGGTAAGACTATCAGGCATTTCAGATACCGTGTCTACCAACATGGTTATGACATTAAAAAGAAGGATGAACGAAATGCCCTTTTTAGACATATTAAAATGCATCCCACACATTCCTTCAAATTCATTATTATAGAAGGGTTGGCCCATGACCCGGGGGGGGGGGGTTCCCAATGACACCATTCTAGAATTCATTGAGTTAAATTGGCAATGTAAGAGTTAATGCAGGGCAACATCCAAGACTAAATTATGTCATTTCTATCGCGAGTTATTTAAAGTTGAAATCTATGCTAGCATTATAATTGACAATTCGCTATAAGATTAGTGTCTATGTTTTTTTTCATTTTGTTGCATTGATTTGCATTATCAACTTTTACTGTTTGTACTATCTTGTGATTTGCACAGTTGTTTTAGTCAAATGTGCATAGCTTTAATTATTAATTGGGAACATGGGGGTGTGTCTTTTCAGCTTTTTTTAATATCGGGGCTTTTGCAGTGTCTTTATTCTGAAGAAGTTCAGACATTGTCTTGATGAAAGCGCTAAATCAGTGATAGCAATAAATTCAGTGTTCTTTTTGCCCACAGTGGTTGTGTTTTTGTTTTAGTTGATGCCGGTTTTATCGTGTTTTATTCAAGTAATAAAAAAACAAAGAAACATAAGAGAATTATTAGTTAGGCAAAGATATTTAAAGAAGTATCATCATATTATTAAGAAAAAAATAGTTTTTTGACTATGATGAAAACTTAAAAGTGAGAATTATTATTTTGTAGGCAAAGATTGCTAGATATGTAAGAGATTTTGTGTCTAAGATGTATGAGAAAGGAATGAAGGTTGAACATTTTAAACTGGACATTAAACATTTTTCAGTAAGATCCCTTCAGTTTTTAGAAAAAAAAACCTTTAGTAATGGTAGCATTCGACAACGTGTTTACAAATTTAATGAAAATTTGGTTTTAGGAAGAGATGGGTAGGATTATAATATGTATAAAAATGAAGTGTGGCAAAAGGTGCTTTTTCTTAAAGTATTGAGTGAACGGTTAGGACACATTTTTCTGAATAAAAAGAAAAGTTATTAATAACTGGAGATTAATCACTTGATGCTGATTATACAATTTTCATGCAATTTATGAAATGTAGGTTTGAAAAAATATACAATAAATTATCTTATCATGAGCATATGGAGTTAAAGATAAAAAAGGGAGAAATGTATTATTTGTCATTAAATATGTTATAGATGGCAAAGGCAAAAATGATGGTTGGGAATATTATTAAAGCTTTTGACAGAACAGAACTGTTTATGTAATACATTGGAAAGCTGCGGGATAAAGCAAAAGTGCTTAAGAATGATTAAGATAGCATATGAAGCAGTAGAGGTAAAATTATTGTTAAATGGATGGATTAGCAAGAGTTGTGAGGGTAGACATGAATGTAACACAGGATGTCTATTAAGCACTACTCATTTTGTTTACCTATGAATGCTGTGACAGGAGAATTGTGTAGCACAACATCTAGATTTCAATATAGAATGTAAGAAACAGTTAGCTAATCAATTTTAATGGAATATGCAAATTATACTGTTATGATTCTTAAGGATGTAAGAGGGATGAGTGAAGGGTTTAAAATATTTATTTAGGTAAATTGGTCTAAAGTTAAATATAAAAAGAGTTAAAGACTAAGCGGGAACATGAAAATTGATGGTATATAATTTAGTGAGAAAAAAATCTTTATTAGGAATAAGGTTTGGTAATACAGAAATTATAAATGAACAATGGTTTCAGATATTAAAAAGTAAGGAAATAGCAGGACGATGGAAACATTTAAAATGTCATTTATGAAGAAATCTTATATAATCAGTTCTGTGATTATAGGTAAACTAAGTTACTTTGCAGGAGCTTATGTCACACTAGAATAAGCTGAAAAAGATGCATCACAGATTATATAACATTTTTTTTGGGGGGGTAAATATTTAATCCTATTAAGAGAAGGTTGATTTGTATGGCAGCAGAACAAGGTGGTACAGGTTTAATACATCCTATTATATTTGGAGCTTCACTAAATTTATATTGTTTTTTTAAGATCAAAATGCAGAAGGTCAGATCATTGGGGGTTGTTGAGATTAAATATCAAGATCTAAGGAGAACAGATTGGGATAAGAGAAAAAAATTAGAAGAGAAAAATATTCAAACAAGAAATTATAAAAATAAAAAACAATTAAGTGGAAATTTAATTGCAATTAAATAAAAATGAATACAAGAGAGTGTATGAAAAAATAATTCATAATTTTTACTATGTTAACCCTAGGAACATTTTGAATAATATATTGTTAAGGCTGTGAACTTATTCAAGACTATAGCACCTTTTTGTAGTCCAGCTAACACCTATAGCTACTTATGGCATACAGACCTTTTCTGGGTCTGGCTTCTTTAACTAAGTGACTTATTGCTAATAAAAGGCAGTATTTGAAATTGCAAGTTTTAGTTAACAAAATAATGCTAAGAATGTTAATGTAGGATGCCCCGCAATATTGAACTTAATCACTTTTTGCCACTTAATATTCATAGTTTCATATTTATGTTTATATTTTCATAACTGAGAGACCTACATGATACTGAGGGATATGGTGTGAAATGCTATGGTGGAAGACAGGAAAATGCATTATTAATGTTCCTTTATATCACAATATACAGGAAAGTCTGCAAGTGTTTGTTAGTAATTATAATGATAAGCAATATTTGCATATATATATATATATATATATATATATATATATATATATATGCAATATTTGCATATATATATATATATATATATATATATATATATATATATATATATATATATATATATATATATATATATATATATAGATATACTTAATACTTAAAAAAAAACAAGTGACATACAAACTATTTCATGGCATCAGGTGAAAACTTAAATATTGCTGATGAAAATTGTCATTGATATTTGCACTGTAAGCTGCAAATATTCATGGGTTCATAGGTGTTTACTAGGCTAACAGCTACAAGGGCCTTTTTAAACTATACTGCATCCCAAATCTCTGACAAGTTCTGATACCTTTGATAAGTGTAAGCATGGGCCTGGGACATGAACCATTTATAGGTTACCTGTTTGCATTAGAGACATAGGTGCCAAACCAGGGATGAATTTTCAGTTTCCCATCCAATTGTCCAAGTTGCACTTGAATTGGGTTAGGGAGGAACTCTGCTTCACATGGATGGGGAGCCTGTTTCATAGACAGGGTAGTCTCTGGGATACATACCTATCTCTCCAGCAGGTCCTATTTATATCACAGGCAAGTTTTAAGTCTTTAGAACTGGCAATTCTGGTACTGTTTGTTTTGTGTATATGCAGGAAGTCAATCAGAGTGGGATCTGACAATGCCCTGTATAGATCCACCATAGAGCTCCCCTCAAAAGCATGTAGGAGATAGAATATAGGGATAGGGCCTTGAGGTGGTCTGCATAGGGCATATTACTTATGCCCTGTATTCTTTTAGTAAGGAACCTCTGTGGACATTCCAGTTGTTGGATATGCCTGGTTAGGCGCATACCAGTGGGGGTATTGTACTCAATGATAGGTCTGATGAATGCCGAATATAGTGGAACAATGACTTCCTTGGACTTATATATAAAGGTATGGCATCTAAGTTGCACAACATAGAATGATTTCCTCACCACTGTAGACATGTAATGATCAAAGGCTAGATACTATCTATGTGTGTCCCTAAGTCCCTGTCTACTGGGTCACCTCTAAGGGTTGTGTTGTCAATATGATAGTTACCAGGGATGGATAACTTCCCAAAGGATACTATTATGCATTTCTTAGCATTTCATTTTAGTCCATGGCTCTGACACCAGTTATTTTTCTGTGTCACCTCCTCCTGGAGAACATTTGTGTCAGTGTGAGATTCAATGACAGCTCATAATTTGCAACCATCTGCAAATTTCATCAGCCAGAGACCACTGACATTTGCCTTGACTTCTGGGAAGGAAATGCCAAAAAGGAGCGGGCCAAGGACTGATTCCTGAGGGACTCCAATTATAACTGACCTCTTTGTGGAGGTGGACTTCCCAAGTCTAAGTTCCTGGGTCAGTCTGCAAGCCAGTTGGCTATCCACCGGATGACATACGGGTTTGTAGATAATCTCCTGAGTTTGTCAGCAATAACTGAGTGGGGTATTGTGTCAAATGCCTTGGGCAGGTCAAGGTAGGTATTGTGAATGATTTTGCCCACATCCATGACTTTGGCGACCTTCTCAAAGAAGTCTACCAGGCTGAGTAGACATGAGCTGCCTTTGACAAAACCAAACTGGGTTGGGTCCAATGTCTGGAAGTTTACTATATCTCTGTTGATCATTTCCATGATAATTCTTTCCATGGCTTTACATATAAGACTAGTGAGACTTATGGGTCTGTAGTTTCCAGTGTCTGTAAATGGCCCACCTTTATGCAGAAGGATGACTGTTGCCTTTCTCCATTCATGAGGCACAGAGTCTGTTTGAAGGCTATAGTTTAATAGTAATTCCAGAGGCCTGATATGTCATGTTTCATGTTATTTAGAAGGCATCCTGGGATATTGTCTGGGCCCATTGATGCAGTGTTCTTGGTCTTAGTGAGAGCATTAAGGACCTGTTCCCTAGTGATAGTAGGGGGAGTTATATTTGATGGTATTTTCTGGAGGAAGGTTGAGGGGGAGAGAGGAGTAAAGATGGAGCTGAATTTATCAGCCAGGAGGTTTTCTATGTCTACTGGCTCAGTATAGGTGACACCATTTAAAATTAGTTCTGCACATGATTGTGTATTGACGTTGAGGTTGTAGTCATAGCTAAAGAATGTTTGTGGTTGTCCTTGTCCTGGAAGGCCACACTTACCTCAAATTTGGCTTTGGTAGACTTTACTTGTCCTCTGCATTGTTTGTTTAGCCTGATTAGAGTGCTTTTATCCTGCTGGGTGCTGCACCTCCTAATTTTTGCCATCATTTTCTTCCTTTTGTTATACATCTGATTAATTTTGTGATTCCACCAGGGTGGCTTGTTTTTTGAGTTAGTTCTGTACTTGTTCCTGTTGGATACAGCTGCCTCTATGCAGCTATTAACATGCTTGTACAGGGTTTCTGTAAACAGTTCTGCATAGGCAGAAGTGTTCTCATGGTTTATGGGGGCTTAAAATTTTGCCAGGTTCTCACTTATTAGCAGGAGGTTAGCCTTAGAATGGTTCCTAAATATTCCCAGTTTAGCTGGGAGGTCCAGGTTTTATTTTTACTTCAAAGCAGACCATTTTGGGGTCTGACCTTACCAGGGAAGACATTACAGTAGGGGGTGTGCAGCACTCCCCCATATTAGTGAGGACCAGATGCAGTATAGTTGCAACTGTGGTTGCTGTATTAACCAAGTGGTCCAGGGAGTTTGTGTTTACAAAACCTAGGAATCCCTGTGCATGTACATTTGGTATCATATAGGATTCCCAGTTAACTTGTTACATGTGAGTGACGCCTCCAGGTGTATCTGCAGTTAACTCTTACTGATGCCTCTAAGTGTCAAATATTGCTTGTTCATATTTGCATCAATAATTCCAAAACCATGCTATGTAGAAGCTTTTAAAATATTTTATGTTAAAGCTTAGACAATACCAAACTCAACTGCATTAATATTTGACCTCTGTCTAAGGGAGGTAAATAGATATTAGCAGTTGTTTTTATTATATTAATTTATATAGATATAAGTTTCACATTTTACTAAATATCTCAACAACCAAGTAACACAGACAGAACTCCTTAGCCTCATATGAAAGCTCCCAGCTAGAAGAATAAAGTGCTACTAACAGTATGTATGTAACTTGAGTGGTTGCTGATATATTGTAAGTTGTTTACAATATATTACACATATAGTAGTTGCTCTTTACTGTGACTTGTAAAATTCAGTTTAAGACCTAGAACCTAAAGAATACTACCACTATAAAATAGTTTGTGCTGAAGACTTTGCCATTCATACTTCTTTCATAATTGTCATGGTTCCAAAGATATGAATATCTGTTTGAAATGTGAGGACATAATTTGATTCTGTCAAAAGGCTAAGATGCCGCCCATTGGAAGTTACAGTGCAAACTTCCTGAGCTCCATTGGAGTGAATGAGTTAACAGTGGGGTAATTAAAGTCACCCATGAATATGGTATTGGGCGGGATGGTTAGTGCTTCTAATACATTTAAATACATGGTAATGGGTTTCCTGGGTAATAGAGGGGGACCTATAGCTTGCAAGGAACTGATACTGGATTTTTCCTATGGTGATTTGAACATGGAGCAGCTCAACTGCATTGTCCTATTTGACCATCCCTGAAGTATATTTATTTTTGATGTAAATAGAGACACCTTCATCTGTAGTCCCTGCCTGTGAAGTAGCTGGTCTAAATGTGTGGAAGACATTATAACCTTGCACTGTTGGTGTGCTCTCCGCGGCTTTAAACTATGTCTCAGTGACCGCACAGACATCAGCATTGTCTAGGGTAAAAAGAGCTTCTAGGGAGTGGAGTTTTTTGTGTAGACTCCTAGCATTGAGTGGTAATACCTTTAGATTTTTTTGGTTTTGATTTTCTGTGTTGGAAGTACTTTTGGTTTGGCATTGCCTAAAAAGGGCACTATGGGGGAAGACAATGCTTTAGCTAATATTCGAAAGCCTAGAGGGGAGAGGTGCAGATCATTCCTGGCAAAGCAGTGTGGTCTATTGACCATCTCCTTCCATGCTGACAAATATTGCACCCCCTTAGAATGACATTAGAAACTAAGCCAATTATTAAAGTCAGTCATCTTTTGTTCGTATGGTGGAATCATTCTTGGAGAAGATAAAATGCTGCTCAGTGCTAGGTTCATACCAGCCTGAGACACATATTCCAAGAGCTCTATGATGTCTCTCTTCATATGGCCTAGGGAAGTACGTATCAGGTCATTTACTCCCACATGGACTATAACTGAGTTATATTGGTAACTGTGGTCCAATAACCTGAGTGCATACATAATGTGGCAGATCCTAGCCCTTGATAGGCAACCGACTGTGACTTTCTCCTTAGCCTGGTGAGAGGGACATCAGTGTGTTTTATGATGGAGTCTCCAATGACTAGAATGTTGGATTGTGTGGTGACTTGCCTTATTGGATTAGAGGTAGAGGCTCCATGTGATGAAACTCTATGTGTTGATGTGGGTGTTGTTTTGAAAGAGCGCATTGGGGCTGCTGAGGGAATTTCTTATGTGTACTTTGTCTAGGAAGTCTTTGTGGTTTAGGAAGGTTACGTGTAAGTGCCTCAACATATGCTGGTTATGTCTGCTTTGAATTGTGCATGATGGGTGAAGTATGTGTACTACTGACAACCTTATTGACTTTAGGAGTACTTTCATGTGAGAGTTTTACCGACGGTGACATTGTGTAAATACATCTCTCACATACCATATGAGTTTGTTTGAGAATTAACTGGTTGTCAGTAAACATGAGGCAATTTCTTGAGAGATATCCAGTGTTATTTATGTTACTAATTATGCAGTCAAACATATGTTTTCCTATTTTGGTAAATATCTTAATAAACGTGTCTAGAGAGGAATTTCCTGCTGTCATGTCAATGTTTATATCTGGTTAACAAAGGTGTTTATCAATATTTGTCTAGGTTGTATAATTTAAAATGTATGACCATTTGCTTATGAAACTTTAGCAAACAATATCACTGTGGATTTGCATGCATTATAATATCCATCCATCTACCCACAACCCCATTTTCCATTTTTGCACATGTGGTCAGGATGTCACTTCAACAGTGATAATCAACTAGAGACAATATTTACACAGCCGAGGGGGCTAATCCTGTCACTGTAGTTCTTCCACGCCTTGCACTCACATGCACGCTCACACCTATGGCCAATTTAGAGCATCCAATCCACCTGCAGCTGTATTTGGATTGTAGGAGAAAACAGCAGCACCCAGAAAAAAAACAATGCGAACACAGGGAGAACATACAGACTCCACACAGAAGGCACCCCAGCTGAGAATTGAACCAGGGAACCTCTTGCTCTGTGGAAGCAATGCTATTCATTGTGCTATTATACTGGAGTACATTTATGGAAATACTATGGATACACCAACTGTTATTGCTGTAAAGGATACTTCTTATTGATAACATTACTATTTGTACAGTTTTAGTTACTTTTATCATTCAAAAAATAGTTACATTTGTTTATCTTATGCTTTTACGTTGATTTTTCAGAAAATGCTCTGGAATGCAAGGACGTGTGTAGGCTACTACAGGCATGACATTCTACTCCACAAAAGTGCTAATGAGTTAAGAGGAGAAAAATGAAATGCAAAATTATTTTAACATGTCAGGATTTATTAAGACACTTATCTGTAAATAAACTTCCAGTGAAAGAAAATATGTTGTATAAAATGTAATCAGCAAGACTGTGTTTATTCTGCAAACAAGAAATAAGCTAGTAATGCACTGTAAATTTGTGAAAGAGTTAAAAAAATGGGAAAAATGTTTGAGAGTAAGGTATTTAGGACATGAGTGTTGAAAGTATTAATATGGATATGATTCTGTATAGTTTTTACAAAGGAAAAATTGATGGTTATGTGTAAAATGTTGATTGAAAATGATTTGTCATTATATGGAGTATGTTGTTAGCTAAAACAAATGAGATCTTGTTTGATTTTTTTAAATATCTACCACAATTCACATCTCATTAAAGTGGGGCAGCCATGGTGGTGCAGCGGTTAGCATTGCTGCCTCACAGCAAGAGGTTCACCAGTTTGATCCTTGTCTGAGGTGCCTTCTGTGCGGAGTCTGCATGTCCTCCCTGTGGTCGCATGGGTTTCCTCCGGGTGGTCCGGTTTCCTCCCACATCCCAAGGAAATGCTGTAGGTGGAGTGGACAATCTAAATTGGCCCTAGGTGTGAGTGTGTGCCTTCTGTGGAAGGATGGGTGCTGGGCTGGCAACTTGACACCGTAAAACTTCACTGCCAATCATGAGCAGACAGGTGATCTGCTGTGTCGACCCCTAACCAGGAAAAGCCGAAAAAAGAAGATTTAAAAAAATCAAAGTACTGATTTTAAAAGGAAGAGATACTTAATGTATATAAAAAACTTTGTATGTAAAATGAGGCTTCAGTTTAATGTCTGCTCTAAGGATGGCACACTCAGGAGTGTAGCACCCCCCACCCATTATGTTGCACTGCATTATCAGCAAGTGATTTAACTTGTGTAGAAATAGAATCTACAACCTTCTGCAACAAAGGTGAGTGCACTACTTGTTGTGTCACTGACACTGTAACCAAGGACAAAGGAGGTAACTCCTGCATCATAGAATACCCACAGCTACCACAATGTCTGATCTTCATAGGATGATAGGAGATTACTAGGCTATCGACCCAGAGATCGTTTCAAGCCTAGCAGTTTCATCACAGTGTAATACCATAGATACTCAGGATTGTATTCACTAATGATTGCCCATGTCCAGGAGGGCTGTGGGTGCTATTCTCAGTAAGAATGTATGGTGTCCCATCCACTTGTCCAGGTTCCTTTTGAACAGTGTCATAGAGGTAATTGCAAGAATTGCAGATTTACAGTTTCCAGTCTGACTCCAGTTTCTCTTCCTGTTTCTTTCTCTTCTCCATTTAATTATCTCTTCTTATCCCCCCATTTATATATTTCATCTCTTCAAGATGTTGTCTAGTTGGCAGAGTTCTCAGTTAACAAAATAATGTGACAATTCCTGTTTTTGATATCCTCTTATTTATTTTTTTTAATATGAGGAAATTATGCCTTACAAATAATCTCCTTTATGAGTAGAACATAAGCTCTGATGAGAATTAAAATGAGAATGGAATCCAAGATATTTGAGAACACTAATAAAAGATGGCAGCATGACACCATGGTGCTATGAAAAGAGATTTAACGTTTCTTTGTTTCTGGAGAGAAAAAGGAGGCAATCATAGAAAAGAACTGCCCTGATCATAATATAGTATTTTAACCTAGAAACTAAAAAACAATAGAATATAAAATGTATAATATATTAGAAAAAGTGTGAAGGACTGTCCACTGAAATAGGACTGTAAAGTGACCTGAAGTACAAGAAGCATGAATGACATGTTTGCTAAAACAAAGAAGAGGGGAAGTAGATCAATCTTCAGATCTTAAGCGACATGCTACAGAGAAGCTTCAGGATACTGAGAAAGTGAATTTGTAGTCTTCAAGATTAAACTGACAAAACTTCATTGCAGATTCCAGGGGATAATCTTTATGCCACTAGCTTGCCTGAGAGTGATGAGGTACAAGGGAGAGGTCCTTGTTATTTTTCCAGCTGTAGCTATGGATGACATTGGGTCTACTGTCAGGCAACAAATTGCAAACAGATCATACAAGCAATGGTGCTTTTCTCATTGCATCAAACAATGGATGCTGAAGACCTTTGCTGAACTTAGGAGCCTTTCAAAGTAGAGCAGGGAATGAAAGAAATGAGGAATTTTCAACTAAGGTAACTGGAGGGAAAATCTTTTTGAATTAATTGCTTTTAAGGCAGATGCAAGCTATGCCCTCCTTAATATATGCAGCACTTTGACTGTTATGTGAAAGGAGATCTTAATGGTTCTCATACAGACCAGTGACATAGATAGGTGGGCAAAAAGGGATATCCGCCCCAGTCTGCACTTTTGGGACTTCACGGGCCTTTACATATTAAAAAAATAATGTTTTTTAAGGCAGTCCCATGGTATCATGTCTGTGCATGCGTTGTCACATGGACGTCCTGTTGTTCTTCCTGTCCACGCAATTTTGAAGTTTTGGAATTGAATTCTTATTGCTGCCAACAAGTGTTTCAATTCACTAAACAATTTGCTGCTTGAACAAATAAGGGAATAGGGGGTTTGTGTGGCTGCTTGAACAAGTCAGGGAATATACACAGCATTTTGCTACTTGAACAAGTTATACACTGAATTAGGTGGTGTGTGTGTGTGTGTGTGTATGTGTGTGTGTGTGTGTGTGTGTGTGTGTGTGTGTGTGTGTGTGTGTGTGTGTGTGTGTCTGGCTTCTTGAACAACTCAAAGAATATACATGGAATTCTTGTTGCTGCCAACGAGTGTTTCAATTCATGGAATTTTGCTGCAACGCCACCACTTGTGATTCAAGCAGTTGAGTCCATAGCACTCAACTGTCAAGATTTTCACAGAATGTCTGGAATGTCTGGCTCATACTTTTGGTCCATTCCTCTTAAAATTTGTGGTTTTCTGGCAAATCAATGAGAAATGAATTCATTAAACAATGATAGCCATTTAAGTTTTAGTCTTACTATCTTTCAGGAAATGCATGGTAAAACAAAATATTTTATTCTAGCAACTTGCTAGGATTATACCGGCAATGCTTAAAATGTGTCCCTGATTTAGGGTCTTTGCCTCCTCCCCCAATAAATTTTGTCTTTTTCCAGATACCTTGTGTTGCAAAGTTGAGAGAGAGAGTTGAGTGCCAAGTGGATTTTACAATGAGCTGAGAGCTTCAGGGGAGAGAAGTTTAATGCTGCTTATGCCAAGCCTGCTTGAATTGTTTGTAGTACAACAGATAATATACTTGCTTTTGATGCAGTAGACTGTGGGTTCTACACCCACAGTCTGTAGATGGATTGCTGATACTGTACTGTGTTGTACTATAAAGGGGGTGGATGCTGCAGCCCTGAGAATGTCCTCCTTTGGAGGAGATACCTAGTAACTATGAACCTGTTATCAGTTTGCTATCCATTCCCTATTGCAATATTACTAACTTATCATTTATTTAATGTAACATAAACATTTTTATTCTTCAAGGGCAACAGGTACTTTTATTTGTAGATGAATCAATGAAACATAAAGTTGTTTGCTAGCAGCAACCTCTTCATTAGTTACAGATCTCTTTAATGTGGAGTTATTTAGATGACCTTTACTTCTGCACAGATTATGCATATTTATTGATATTGGTAGATTGTAATGACAGAAGTTTGAGTAGACTTTTATGACGGAAATTTTCTGAACTGGGCAGTTTTTTCATTATTGGTTCATACATCTTGTTTCACTGCTTACTGGAAAAATGTTCAAAACAATACATTTAAAACACACTCTAACAAGTGTGCTGTATTATGCAAGGAATATAATGTAATGCACTCAGGAAGGTTAATCAAAGAACACATGTATGTTTGCATGGTCCTATATATGTGTGCAAGGGGCCTATGATTTGAAAACAGCCCAAAGTTAAACTTTATCTGCCACTGGCTAAATGTCTTTACTTTGAATGTGAATTTCACTGCTGTTTCAATGAATGTGCATCTCAAAAGCATATACATTTTAATGTTGACTGTTTTCATTGTGAGACTGTATTGCTTTATTTAGTAGATGTCTATCATAGTATAAAATTTAAAATAAAAGTTTTAGGTGAAATCCAAATAATCATTGTAGACGTAAAGCATAAAGCAGTATGCACATTACAATATTTATGGTAAATAGGGGGAAATAGGCAACTAATGGAACACTGGAATGGGTGCGGGGGGATGCTGCATATGTGGGGGCCCCATTTGACCATGATTTTGTGAAGGGGTAGTGGAGGCAAACTGAAAAACAGCCCTGGGTGGCACAGATGCTAGCTACACCACTGCAGACAGATAAAGCTGCATCCTTTTTTTGTGCAAAAATGCAGGCTGTCATGGCTGTGCTACACATTTTGAGATTTCTTGCGTAGACGTTATGGGTTATGAATTACTGAATTCAAAATGAACAAATGCATTTGGAGGCAGTTATGGTGTTGCTGTAAGAACCACCCTCAGTTTAAAGCTAATAGCTAAGATCTGTGTCACAATGTGTGCTCTTGTATGTACCATTTCAAGCCTATGCTGTTAGCTCTTACTTGTCACACACATGGTTTTCCTAATTGCACCAACTTCAGGTCAAAGATGTTCACTGAGACTAGTAACATAGATTGCATTCCTGTGTGGACTACCTCCAGGTCAAAGCTGATTACTGAGACCAGTGACATGGATGGCATTCCTATGTGGGCTACCTCCAGGTCAAAGCTGATAGCTGAGACCAGTGGCTTGGATGGCATTTCTGTGGGACAAACTCCAAACTGAAGCTGAGACATTTTGTCACAGTTAGTGTTTCTGAATGTAACAGCTCTATACTGAAGCAAATAGCTATATCTTGTGACACAGAGATTGTTCAGAAGTGTTTTGCCTCCAATCTGAAGCTGATAGCTACAGCTGAGTGTTCCTGTATGTTTCACCTCAAAGTCAAAAGTGATAACTCAGATTTTTGACACAGTAATTCCAAAGCTGCTAGTAGACATCTGAGACACATAGGTTTTTCCTGCACGATTCACATTCTAAGCAATTTTGGCAACTTTGATATGTGACATAGATGTCTTTTCTGTAGGTACCACCTCTAAACTGAAAGTGAGATATGAGACCTGTGACTTCACACTGAAGCTGACAACTAATACCTGTGACATTGTGTCCCCAGTATCACCTCCAAGTCAAAGCTGATAGGTCACATTTGTGGCATAGAAGGTGCTGCCTTGTGTGCCACCCCAAGTCATAGTTGATATCTCATAAGTACCATCTTTTCCACATGTCTATGTGCACAAACTTGAAGATGAAGTTGAGAGTTGAGATCTGTGATACAAAGAGCTTCCTTGTGTTCACCTCTTCCATGTAAACAGATAGCTGAGTTCTATGACACAGTTGATGTTCCTGCACTCTTTCAAGTCAAGTATGACAGTTGATACCTGTGACACAACTGGTATTAATGTGTGTACAACCTCCAAGTCAATGCTTGCAGCAAAGGCCTATGACACAGATGGAATTTCTGTGTGCATCACCTCCAAGCTGAAGTTGACAGCTGAGACCTGTGAAACAGACAGCATTCCTGTGAGAACTACCTCCAAGATGAAGCTGATGGTTGAGTCTTCTTGTACATGCAAAAAAAAAAATTTGTATCACAACTCCAAGCCAAAACAGATAAGAGAGGCCTATCACACTGATGATGTTTCTGTGTAAAGCCTCCAAGTCAAAGCTGAGAGCGGACAACTGTGACACAAAAGGCATTTTTAGTAGAACCTCCATGCTAAATACATAATTGAGATCTGTGACGTCAATGGTGTTCCATTGTGCACCAGCTCCAAAGTTGCTGTCAGTGACCTGTGACACAGCTAGAATTCTGGAATGCATGCCCTTAAAGTCAAAGCAGATAACTGAGGTCTGTGACACAGATAGTACTTATGTGTGCACCACTGCCAAATCAAAACAGGTTTAATTGTGAACTGTGACACATATGCCATTCTACTGAACACAGTGTACATGCCAAAGGTTATTGCAGAGACCTATGACACAGTTGATATTCCTGTGTGCATGATGTCAACATTGAAGTGGATAGCTGAGACCTGTGACACAGATAGTGTTTCTGTGTTACACTCTCCAAGTTTAGCTAAGAATTGTGACACAATTGGGGTTCCTATGTACATTGTCTTCACACTAAAACATATAGTTGAATTCTGTGACACTGGTGTACTGAGATGTAGATCTCTGGGTTCCACTGTAGGTTTTTGGTGCTACTATGTAATTCCCTTCTACAGCTACCTGCAAATAAGAGAGTAGCAGGTAATTTGATGGACACTGAATTTTATTATTTCTGTTTTCTCTCATCATAAGAATGAGGTAAGCAGTTCTGCATATATATATATATATATATATATATATATATATATATATATATATATAGAGAGAGAGAGAGACGCAAACACACACACAAGAAAAATCCAGACAAGTGACAGTCTTCACTGTGTAATATAGTAAACCTTTTGTATTGGAGGTCCATGGAATATATGCAAATTAAATACTTGTGTTTCAGCTATATGGTTTCTGAATGCTTATTTTCTAATTTTTTTCACTTTATGTGTCTTTATAGTTACATACAGATGAAAAAAGCCAAACCCCACTAGCTATAGACACACACACACACACACACACACACACAGATACATGCTCGTGTGTGTGTGTGGGTATTTATGTGTTTGTGTGTATACATACACACACACACACACACACACACACATATATATATATATATATATATATATATATATATATATATATACATATATACATACATATATATGTATATATATATATATATATATATATATATATATATATATATATATACATATGTATGTATGTATATATATATATATATATATACAAAGTAAGAAAATCACTGGGAACTGCTGTATGAACACAATAAATATTTATTAAACACTGAGAGTAAAACAACAAAGTGAGCTGGCTAAACCCTTCATCAGACAAAGTGCTCTTACAAACATCTCATTTTAAAAAATACTTGCACCAATCAGTACTCAGAAAAACCGCCTTTTCTGTGGGTTGTCCTAATACAAACTATTCAATTAATAATTAAAGGCACATATTACTGCTGATGTGTATTCAATAAAATGAAATAATAATATGAAAATAAAAATAAAATTCAATAAAAGCACGCCTGTTTTGAGAGTGGGTTTCAGGGGTACCATATCATTCAGCCCTGGTTTAACATGGGCTGTTAGATCTAAAATCCATTGTGATTTTATAGCCTCTGTTTTCAGCCTGATATCACCACCTCTCTTATTGAGAAAAACATTAGCAATCACCCTAAATTTAAAATTATGTGTTGGGTGATCCTTAACATGATTATATAGTGCATTGTGCTCATCACAATTCCTAATGGAGCCTAAATGTTGCAGGATCCTGGTCTTTAACATA